>NC_133775.1:97826659-98079512 GCF_003597395.2 Chelonoidis abingdonii
TCATATCCCCTCTTAGTCTCCTCTTTTCCAAGCTGAAGAGTCCTAGCCTCTTTAATCTTTCCTCATATGGGACCCTCTCCAAACCCCTAATCATTTTAGTTGCCCTTTTCTGAACCTTTTTTAGTGCCAGTATATCTTTTTTGAGGTGAGACAGCACATCTGTACACAGTATTCTTCAATTGTGTTTCCCTGTAGACTTGATTCCCATGGGATTTTACTTACCAACTTCCTGAGTTTGCTAATGTCTGCCTTCTTGAAATCCATTGCCTGGATTTTGTTGTTCTCCCTGCTACCCCTCTTTAGAATCATGAATTCTACCATTTCATGATCACTTTCACCCAAGTTGCTTTCCACTTTCAGTTTCCTCCCTGTTTGTCAAAATCAAATCTAGAACAGCCTCCCCTCAATAGCTTCCTCCACCTTCTGAAATAAAAAATTGTCTCCAATACATTTCAAGAACATGCTGGATAATCTGTGCCCTGCTGTTTTATTTTTCTAACAGATGTCTGAGTAGTTGAAATCCCCCATCACCACCAAGTCCCGTACTTTGGATGATTTTGTTAATTGTTTAAAAAACAGCCTCATTCACCACTTCTTCCAGGTTAGGTGGTCTGTAGTAGACCCCTACCATGACATCACCTTTCTTTTTACCCCTTTTATCCTTACCCAGAGACTATTTCCATCTCAACCGATATCCATTATATATAAGGTTTACAGTTGACTAAATGGACTTTCAGCTCCCCCACTATAAAAATTGCTCCAGTGCCCCTGATTAAGGCCATGTATTCTATTCTATTCTAGGTCTTATCCCATGCTCTTGATGACAGTATCTAAGCACCTGTGTTGCATTAAGCAAATGACTAACATCAGTCACATGGTTTGTTCTCTCATACTCTCCTCGGGTGACTGAGTGAGAAGTGTGTGTAAGGAATGTTTTGTTTTGGATTTTTTTTTTATTTTAACCACATGCTTAACTGCTGCCTTGAATAGAGATGGATTTAAACACATGCTTTAATGCTTTTCTGAATCAGGGCCTAAGGCCATTTTCTTTCATTGTGCCCCCAAAAACCCCTCCTTTAAAAAAAAATAGTTGTTGAAACTTCTGAAACAAACTCGTGAAAGAATCTATAACAACATTTTTCCTCTTTTCTAAATCTAGAACTTCACACTTCCTTCTATGTAGGTAGAGTAACACTGTTGGGGTTTCACCCAACGAAACAAAATGATTTGGCAGTGAGCCAAACAACTGCACTGAAAGCCTTTCTATGCATGCACTAAGCCCCAGGGTACACTTGCAATGCATTAAATCACAAGACACGCATGCAATAAGAAACTGCATCAAGTACAAGACGGACTGGCAATGAGGCACATTCCCTTATTAATATTCTCACTCTTTACAACAACAGAACAAAATATTCTAGTGCTTAAATAGCTGTACATAAGTTGTGTGGGGTGTGTGGAAAGCAAATAAATGAAGCATGCTGGTTCCAATTAATAAGTGACTGACACAATGCTATGAGCTAAATTTCGGCTAGTCATTTGTAGATGTGCTGAGACGGGGACAGGAAGGCGGCAAGAAATTTCTCTTCTCCCAGCCCACTACCTAGGGGAGTGCTTCCTGAGTGTCATGTATCTGCACCCTTTAAGGGGGCTAGAGGTGTGGTATGGGTGAGGCCACCCTCCTACATCACTCTTAATAGCAGCAGAAAAGACTCTAAGGGTACTTCACACTTCTCCTTTATGGGCCAGGGTCACTGCTAAGTACTCAGCCTGCAGGTTCAAGGCACAGGCAGATTGTCTCAAATCACCTCAGCTTGCCCTCTACAGCTGCACACTCATAAAAGCAATCCAGAGATACTGATAATGGTAAACACATAAAGGTTCAGTGTAAAGATCTTTAGAGGCAAGGAGTTAAATCTGAAAACACATGCACATATTTTTGTGTGAGCCAGACTGTCAGGTTTGCCAATACCCTGGAGCAATCATTCTTATCTTGGTTTGTGCACATGTGCCATGTGTGTAAGAAAATCCTAAACTTCATGTATGCATCAGTATATTTACATGCCTAATTCAGGTAGCCGCATATATACTACTCCTGGGGGAATTTCTGTGCCAAAAAATTAAAAATTCTGCACACAATATTTTAAAATTCTGCAATTTTATTTGTTAAAATAACACAATATAACTATGCGAGTTTCAATTATTTTGGTAACTTATTTCAAAATACCTCTCCGCAGTTATGTTTCTAGCAAGACAGACAACAAAAAAGATTCCTGCAGGAGTCAAGTGTTAAAGAAACCTCTAAGACAACCCAGCTCTTGTTTCTCTGTTATGCTTTTTGTCGGATGTCTCAGTCTGGGTCTGTCACACGTGCCAGCTGGGCATATCATGGGGGAAAACTCTGCCCCTTCAATTTCTTAGTTGATGATTGATTTTTAGCCCTGCCCCTGTAGGGTTACTATATTTCAAGTTCCCAAATAGAGGACACTGCCAGAGGGATGGGGAGGGGAGCTGGAGGGATATAGTTGTGGGGCTGCTGGATGGGGTATTTGGGAGGTGCTGGAGGGGTGTGCGCATGCACTGGGAGAGCGTATTTGGGGAGTGATGGAAGGGGTATTTGTGGGGTACTGGAAGGGTTTACGCAGGCCCCCCCAGCCCAGACACTTGCACCCCTTCTCCCCTACAGCCCAGCCACAGGTAACCCCCTTCCCTATCAGAGCTTAGCCACAGGCTCCGCTCCATATAGCTTCATTACTGTCCGGGCAGAGACAACCGCTGATGGGGGGGGGGGGGGGGAGTAGGGGGAAGGCACAATTTTAAGGTTTGGCCACCCCCAGAACAGCTCGAGTCACACCCTCCCCCTGCTAGGCTCCTCCACTTACTCTTAGTCTCCCCTCTCAGAAAGCAGCAGCCCCTCTCTGCAGCTCCCAGCTGTTGCTCCTGCCTCTCTGCTATGGCAGGTGCTGTGCAGGAAGAGGGCCTGGCCATACCATATGACTGAGCAGGGCCAGAAAAATCCAGGAATCACAGCCCATCTGCGACTCCCATGCAGGCGCACTATGAGCTGCATTCTGCTGGGTCCAGTGACCCCTAGCAATGGCCAGCAATTCTGAAGTACCAATTCTGCGAGAAAAAATGAAAATCTGCACAGAACATTAATTCCATGCAAATTCTGCATTGTGTAGTGGTGCAGGATTGGAGCATGATATGCATCCTCCATTTTGGAATATGGGCATTTGAAAACTTGGCCCAAACTTTTTAGCTCTAGCAATGGCAAAGCACGCCACTTCATCTTCTTCAGTGTGACTGCCTAATGCAATGAGATATTATACTGCCACCAAAAAGCTGTAAACCTTCCATTGACCTGGGGGGCAAAATTTACTTTCTGGTATCATATCTATATCTCTTTACATACAAAACTTCAGGGGGATACTATTTAGTGTAAATAATCTTAAATACTCCATGCATATTTTAATGTTTTCTGCACTTTTCTTAAGGTCTAGTTGACTGCCCCTGTGGCCTTTTTGTGCTCTCTGATGATTATTTCGAATAAATGATATACTGGAGGAATACTGTCTGGTACCAAAAATGAAGAACAAAAAAATGCAGACCCTTCCCCATCCACCCCTGGATAACACTGATGAATCAAATCAAATGTATAAAGAAAACTTAGCACTTTGTGCTCAGTATCACCTTCAATATTTGGTCACTGATTCATGGGTCTGTGAGACCCATGCACCCAGTGCAGAAGCTCACCACAATGTGCAAGAATAAGATATACAATTTCTTAGATGTCTTTTGCAGCGTGAAACTGTTTGCACAGCTTACGTTTCAAGATAAAATATTTTAAGTGGTGAAACATTCTTCATTATGACAATTTGCGCCAGGATATTTTTTAAAAAAGTATTTTAATAAGTTTTCTTTAGCATGGCTCTTGCAGGTGTCAAGAGAGAGCCACATGAATTTATCATAAAAGCATTATTTCTGTTGGTATTTTTTTTAAACAGAAGGTTAACTAGCCCCTTTCAATGTTGCAGCGTCTGAGGGTTGATAGATTTCTTAGCTTCTTTCTAATTAGAGGCAGATAATCATGGTGACAATGATAAATGTTATTGCACATAGTAAATTTAATATTACAAATACCACAGTCTGATTTTCACTACATTGTCAGAGCTCTTTGGATCAAACACAAATTAGGAAGGCAGGTTTTTAAACATTTCTTTGTAAAAACCTATACAAAACCACCCAAGGTTATTTCAAGGGATACTGATCTAATTAGCAGGCTGCTGCTTAAGTGTAGCATCTAACTTTTTGGTAATGGATCTCACATATGGTTTAAACTTTCAGTCTGTTCTGGCATCTGTAAACCAGGAATTCAGCATTATTAATGCAATGCAAGATCTATTGGCTATTACTGCTTTATTATAAAATTATTTTAGTTTGTGTGAATTCAGAGAAATACCAAAAACAGAGGGCATTGGGCATTCTTTGGAACATAAATAAATGACCTCTGTTTTTATTTTATTTTTTTCAATTGCACAAACCAGGAGGGCTTTACACAGAAATGAATGCATAATTTCATAAATTAAAGAATGGCACTGATACAATGTATTTGCATTTCACTTGCCATAGGGAATGGTTTGGCACAACTCCATAGGCTCCAGCACCTAAAAGTATTGTAAGACAATTACTCTTCTAGATGACCTGGTTGCTCCTCACCCCTAAGTAGGTAGACAAAGGAGACAGCACAATACGCTTTAACTCACCTTGTGTTCACCTCACAAAGGTCAGGGACAATTGAAATCTGTGCTAGCAGAAGTACTGGAACTTCTCTCTCTGTTTACACCAGATGCAAATTGACCCCTAGTTGATAGGATAATGCTCCAGCCCTCTAACAACATCTGTCCACAGAGCTGACCAACCACATTAAGGAAACAGTTTGCACCATCCTTTGCACAATGGGGACCTCCTGAAGCATAACATCTTCTGGAGCTTCCCTTGGAGGTTGCAGCTCCACACCATTCCCCTGATGAAGGCCATCATCTGGCCCCCCACAAGCTCACAGCTGCTATATGTTCACTGTTAATAAATCATTCCAATTTCCTTTTCTCTTTACTTTTGTATGGATAAATTACATGGCCATTACCTTAAACACGGGCCTAGACATGCAGCATTCCCTACACACAAATCCAAAGACAGCCACGTTCAGGGGCAGGGTGCCAGGAGAAGACTGGCTACATGAACAATGAGAAAAAATAAACCAAACTCCCAAGTCTCCTGGTGAGTGCAGGATTGCAGTGCTGGTGGGAGACTAGCTAAACAGGTGAAACTCCTTTAGCATGATACCCTGCATCCAGGAGACACTATGGCTGAGAAGCATTTAACATCTCCCTAATTTTGCAGCTGATCCTGCAATGAGCTCCAGGTGGACAGACCCCTGCAACCATGTCTACAGACTTCACTAGGGTTCTATGCTGGTTCCAGGATCCATCAGCACGGAGCAATGAGGCCATAGTTTGCTGTACTTAGTGTTTCCATCTAACACTCACAACATGCACACAAATATATATTATAAATATGAACAATATTTTGCTTATTAAACACACCTAATCAGACTTTTCATATTATTGATCTGTCTAAGTTTCTACTTCAGATTTGGGCAGCTTGTATGATATTAAAACACAAAGCTTCACAGAATTTAGAATTTGTGTGATTAATGCCTGCACTTTAGAGGCATAAATGTTCACTTTATTAATAATATTATTAAATTATACCAGTGCTCTGATCAAGGGACCGATTTATCTCTTTACATAGGATATGCTACTAGATCATGTACTAGTGCACTGAGAAGACAGAAGAAAGTTTCCTCAGGTTTCCCTTAGATTTTACAGATGCTAAATGCAATTTCAATTTCATAGAACTTTGAGCAGTTAATTTCCTGTGTTCATAACTTCCATCTGTGTTCGCAGCAGACCCTTGAAAATGTCTAATGAAGGATTAATAGAAAAACCACATAAAATCTTAATGCTAATTTCCTTCCTCACTGTAGTTATGTTATTAATGTCACACTTCTTGGAAAAGATCACACATGCTTCTTTAATGGACAAGCAATAAAATAATTAAATTAAATGAGCAGATCTGTATGTGGCTCTGATATATTAGGGTGTCCTATTTTCTATAATCTGTTAATTTAAACTGTGATTGTTTCATCCAAATGACAAACATACACCTCCTGGAGGTTAACAATATTTTATAGGTACCACTTTTAAGTTACTACAGAACTATTGCAAACAGATGTTACATATAACTTGAAATTTAAGGAAAAAATGATACTGCAGCAGTTGTATGTAACATTTACAGAAAATGTGAAGAACATTGCAACGTTGTGTAAATACCAGAGTCAGATGACTATGCACTTATAGCTTGTGTAAATATACATTGCGTTTCTAACTGGAAATTTCATAATTTACTCCAAGTACAGGACAAATACAATTACTTTCTGAACACAGGCTATATATTTTCTATTAAATAATATAAAGATAAAACTGTATCTAGTTAAAAATGTCAATAGTCAATTATATTAAATATTTAACTGGAAGGTTTTATTTCCTCTGTAGAGGCATTGAGTATGCACAGCGTTATTTCTGTCTAAAGATCTGTCTCAGGGGAATAAAAAGAACTCTCTCTGGTTCTTTCAAAAATTAATCCTACTGTTGGGCTGGAAAAGTATGCAGTGCCCCCAGCGGCTGTGCACATATGGCACCTCCAATTGGTCATCACTGTATAAAATTCATTCATATTGTAAGCAGGGATGGCAGTGCTTCCTATTATTAAGGTTGCTCAACATTTTCAATTGTAAGACCCTGTTTTCAGTTGCTTATAACTTTGCCCAATCTTTAATCACTGGGGCTGAAATTTTGCCTGTTGGGTATCTGCTTCAGACAGAATTTTGTGGAAAAATTCAGAAAAACAGTTCAGCCATTTCTGAGATTGAGCGTAGCGAAAAATACATCGTTTTGCCTATTAAAACAATTCTGATTACCTTTTTCTTTGAAAAACTCTTACTGCTCCCATGTTTTGAAATAGGTACTTGCAATTGCCAGGGGTAGGGGGGAAGAGGACTGGCCTTTGTATTGGGGATGTGACTTTTGCTGTTCCTGTGAAAATCCATCCAATTTTGACCAAAATATAAACTTTCAAAAATCCCATCTCCCTCTTGTGGTGGTCCACAAAGAAAATGGCATCGTACTACTGCTGTCATTTATTCTGTTAGCTTAAGTGGCAGAGCTGTGTGTGTGCGTGGGGGGGATCAAAAGATCCCAATACTGCAGATAATCCATATGGGTATCAATATGATGCAACATGATATCATTTCTGGGTTTTTTTCCAGTTTGCTTCTTTAAAAACCTAAGAAATTACACACACACACACACGTTAAAATAACATTATTTAGGTTGCAAAGACAAGCACTCGACAGGTAATAAATGCCAAAATAAAAATTGCTTGTGCAAACTTAATTATTACATATATGTTATGATAGTCTTTAATTACATGATCATATGCTATTTCTTCCCCATAGCCCCTGCCTCATTCAGTGCAGAAGATGGAGCTACTCTGGGGATGAATCAGTGTTGAGGAATAGAGAAGACTCTTGTCCGTGGGACCCCTACTTCATTTGTTGCAGATATTGGAAGGTGTGTTGTGTATGAGGCAGAGGACAGCAGGAAGAGAAAAAGATAGGCTCATTGTTAAAGCAGTTTAATGTTGTCCTGGAGAACTGGATTCTCTCTCTGCTTCTGCCATAGACTTCCTATGTGATGCTACTCAAGTCACATAAACCATACTTTTTACAGGTATTCACTAACGTTTCTTATTTTCTGGTTCCTGCCTTGAGACTCTGGAGTCTGATCTACAGAACTGCTGAGCACTCACAGCTGTAAGGGAAGTCACCAGGAATAACATCTTAGAAGCAAATTTCTATTCTTAAACTTAGATCAAATATTCTACTTTTTATCCGAGGGAAATTATCTTAATTCAGCCTCTCTTGCACAGGCATAAACTGCTGGAAAAAGTCAGGCTGCATCTTTAACTGATGGTATTGCACTTGCAATAAACAGTTTATTGGAAAATGTTAAAAAAAATTGTTCTTGATCTCTGCAATGAGCTTCCATTTTTAGTCTCTGTGTATATTCTTCTGTTAATTTAATTCATTCGCTTTAGCAAAAAAATTCTTGAAGGGATCCTACCTGTGTTACAGTGATCAAATCCACATTATTATATTGCTTTAAATATTCAGCATTTACACTGTTCTACATAGGACCTGAGACTGATTGCAATACACCAGTACAAATCAGGAATAGGTCAAGTGAAGTCAATGGAGATATGCTGGGACTGAAGCCAGATTAAGTTCAGAATCAGGCCCATCATGGTTTATTTTTGGTAGTCGGGTATTTATAACAGTGGCATCTTAATTCCCTACACACACACTGAATCCCCTTTTATGCCATTAATGGAGGTGACCTTTCTAGTGCATTCATTCTGCAGTCTTATTGGCTTATTCTCCCTAGTACAATAAAAACATTTAAAACACTAATTCATGGTTAGTTGTACAGCGTCCCATATGAAATCAATAGCATTTAGCAATGAACTAAGTAATGCAATCTGTAACAATGAACACAATCTGAACTTGCCAAAAAGCACACACAATGATTAGAATTATAGTTTGTATTTAAAGATCTAGCAAATTTCCCAGTTAAATTATGCACATATAAAACATAGCATAAGTATTGTTACACCTTAGGCACAGAACAGAGTCAGTGAAAATACAGGCACATGGCTTTTACTTATGCAGAGTGATTACGTGGCAAGAAAGCTAATGTAATTAAAAATAATGCAATATAAAGTAGCGTGGAAATTTAATATTTTATGCTGTCTCTTTCCCTCGGTTTATTGGAAATGTGTTTTTTTCCTGGTCCAGGTGACAGGAGTATTGCAAATAAGCCAGAATACGTAACCACAGTGTTTCATTAATGGGGTAATGCAAAAATATTGTTCCTGGACTGTTAATACTGTTGAAACAATCTTTCTATGTATGTTCTAATGGGTATTCCATTAAAAATTTCCAGACTGTATTAACAATTTCAGGATTGTCTGTGGGTCCTTTTTGAGGCTAACATATATATGCATTTATCACAGAAACCCTGGCAAAGTGATTCCCACACACAAGACTCTTCTGCAGAATTTCCTTATAATGTGAAGATTGAATTTTGCTTAGCTTGGTTAAAGAAATAGGGTCAGATAGAGCAGGGCACTGTCAGCCTAACCTACACTTAAACGTTTTACCAGTATAATGATATGGGTTCAGAGTGCAATTTTTTTTTACTGAAACAGTTATATTGGTACAACCAATAGTGTGGATGCAGTTATACTGGTATAAGGGTGATTTGCTCGGGTATAGCTTATTCCTCCTTCCCAAACCACATAAACTATCCGGTACGGATAGAAGTACTTTTATACTGTTGTAACTGCATCCACATGAGGAAATGGGGTTGTTGCTTTCATTATAAAGATATAGTCATAGTGGCAAAACTTTCTAGTGCAGACAAGGTCACAGAGTGAAGACCCAATCATGTAACTTTTGGTCCTGTCTTCGGAGACTTTCATGTCAATGAGAGTTTTTCTTGAGTGCAAAATTCAAGACTGGGCCCTTGATTTTCCCTATTTTCCCTTTTTGGTTAGCAAAATATAAAATAATTTGGGCCATAAATCCCTTGTGGAGATTGTCCTCCATTGACCTTTCTGAGGAGTGGGATTTCCTTCCCTCTGGAGAGGCAGCTTCCAGATCTGGAGAGTTCCAGGAAATTCATGAGAGACAACGGCTATCATTGGAAACCCTATACCTCACATACCCCTATACCTGGCCACTGGCGATTCTTCCAACTTTCTGCCATGGTCGCTGTCACACACAGTCCCACACCCCTTGATCCCTCCATTTGCTCCCTACCCACGGACTCTGGACCTCATAAGGTGCATCAGGGGTCCAGGGAAGGGTAGATGCTGACACTGAAGTGTCTGATCCCTATTTCCATGCAAAGGAAGGGTTCTCCATGAATAGAACATGGTGAAAATGAACATGCCTCTGGCACTAGAAAAAGCACAGCTTTGCAAAAGTCATGATCATTTGGATGCAGAAACATATTTTTGGATCTTGATTTATCCAAATGAAGGGCAGATATTTTTTGTTTTTCAAAT
The DNA here is from genome assembly GCF_003597395.2 of Chelonoidis abingdonii. NCBI lineage: Eukaryota > Metazoa > Chordata > Testudines > Testudinidae > Chelonoidis > Chelonoidis abingdonii. The sequence goes on from NC_133775.1 coordinate 97,836,911, forward strand.
TTTAAGCAAATGTTATCATGTGTAAGCCTTGCTGGAGCCAGGGCATAACTTGCAGTGTGAACCAAGGGCTATGAACCTGTGTAGGTTTGGCCTTGGCAGAACAGGAACACACCAGGTACTGGCTAACCAAGTAAGCACATTCCTGACTGGAGAGGATGGTATAAAAAAAAACCACACAGATCTCTCAAGTACCAAGGTAAATGCATTCCTAAGAGATGGTGCAGGAACACGTTGACCCCTCCTAAGATAAGGATGGATAACAGATCAGAGTGTTTTACTCAAACTAGCAGGTACAGGGAGAAGGGTGGCAACTAGGAATGTGTGGAGTGTAATACATAACTTGTTTGTATCAAGATAAGAAAGGAGGAGTCATAGGAGGGCAACTTTGTACTTGCAGAGAGACCGCATTCTGGAGTGCTAACTGAGCAGGCAATATTGTTGTCTGGAGTGCCTGTAGCTCCTGTGGGGTGTGAGTACCATGCTTTGTTGACAATAAACCTGGCCGAGCGCCTTTGCCACTGAACCAAGCCTGTGGTCTTTCCTATGAATAATATCAAGGTCTGCTGAATGAACATGCTGCACTGTCTGCGAGTGCAGCTGGCATCATCACTCCAAGAACAGCAACGCTGGCAGCAGTAACAATGCTGCAGCATCAGCAGCAGCATTCCACAGCACTCCAAGAACTAGCAACACTGGACACCTACTAGTTAGCAATTTTTAAAGACTAGTGCCAAAGTGCAATGTGCATTAATTATGTAATTAGAGGGAGTTATTACAGTAATGCTGGAGTAAGTTACAGTGTAATTACCCCACCTTCCAATGAAGCGACTATGCCAGATTTTCGGCTGGCGTAACTCCACTGAAGTCAATGGTGGTATGTCAGTAGAAAATCTGGCCCAGGATATTGAAATGTTGTCATTAACACTATTAATACCACAGGCCACTTCTGTGCTGACTTGCACTGCTGCAATCCTCTTGATTTCAGTGTGGTCGCTTTGGAGGCGAACGGGCTGATCCTGCTCCCAGTGTAGTCAATGGCTCTCAAAGACAGTGACAGAAGGATCAGGGTCTAAATTAAAGAATAATTTAGTTTTACAGGACAAGGATCTCTTAGATAATAACAAATTTAAACCCACTACCCTAGTTATGATTCTGTAAAATACTTTGATGGGAGTTTTGCCTGAAAAGGGACATCAGGATTGGGTCCCTTAATTTAGTGACATGACTGAAAGCTCAATGACATCATCAGAGCTTCCTCACAATTCCCAGGTCATCATCACAGTTTCCCTTTACTAAATCCCCTCTCTTTAAATGCACGAGAAGCAAGTTTTCTCTTACCAGTTCCCACCACTGCAATAGAGCCAATTCTACCCTCAGATTATTCTTTATTACTCACAGCTATGCATAGTGCTTTACAACCCCTGGGCACACCTGGGTCCAAAACCATGAGTTTACAATCTCATTTGGTTAAAACCAGCACACATATTTAAAGCATCAGTCACAACAGCAGGAGCAGACAAGATCACAGGAAACCATCAATCATACTAGGCAAGCCGAAAATAGTGGGCCATAAAGGGAGATTTGAAGGAGGAGATGGAGAATTCTGAGCATATGGGGGGATGAAAGAAATTTCAGACAAAGGTGTGCTGCTCCACTGACTCCAAAGTGAACATCCAAGGTTAGGATTCTATTTGTCTGTTAAAACGAGAAGCACAGCATGCAGCTAAGAGCAGAACTTATCATCCAGGGGTGCCAAGGACAGCATGAATGGCCAAGATAGAACATCATACTAAAAATTAAGGGGAATGATAGGTCTTATTTGAGGTTTGTGAAATCCATCTCTACAAAGAGGACTTAAAGATGAAGCAAAAGATGGTTTTGAATTCTTATGGAAAGTCTGAGTTTTATAACAGCAACAGGGTGAAGGAAGGACTACTGTTTATAGGAGGGGTTAGTGAGCCAGAAGGGAGTAAGAGAAGAAATCATTATTTGCATTAATAAAAAGAAAGTTATGTTGAGGATATTTCACAAATAATCGAAGCTCTATGTTATGCTGGGAAAACTGAGATTTGGTTCCAGATTCAAAATTTAAAAATTCAGATGGGTTGGGGACGCCCAGGTGTAGTTCAGTCCATTACAGTGATATGAAGCTAGGGGTCTGATGTCCGATTTGGTCCAATTTGGACCATTGTCTAGTTGTTAGAAAACTTCCCCAAACTTCTTTTTAATACTCATCTTAATATTTATGTCATGATAGTTTTCTAAAATTATTGAAATTTGGTGCATTTGATATCAATGTTACTTGCTTAAAATGTTACGATCTGTTCAGATAAACCAGGTCAGCTTCTTAGTCCCTGCCAATACTGAACCTTTGGAGGCTCACCGGTGAATAGGGATAAAGCATTTTTTAGGAGTAGTTTATAAAACAACAGCTTTAAACAAAAGGTCCGTTGTGTGGAGAATAGAAGCTTTTTCATGTGTTTTGCAGGGAAAAAAACCAGAGTGCATGTTGATTAGAAATGAGTGAGCCAAGGTTACAACAACATTATTAATGTATATAAATGCTATTCAATGAAAATCATAGAAAGCGTTTGTTAAAATTTCAAGCTATCCCAGGTCTGCCACTGACCTGCTGTGTGGCCTTGAGCAAGTCACCTCATCTTTCTGTGCCTTTAGCCTTGTCTGCTAAAAAAACAAGTTAGCTTTTTACTGTGAGGTAACGAACAAATGTGAGCTATCCAGAAGTGAAAACACAGTGAAAACAAGGCCCTTTTGTTTTACTTTGGTAAACTAAGTGAAGCCAACCCCAGGCAGTTGTATAATACTGACACCTTGTCTAGTTTACCTAAGCAAAACTGAAGTGTCTTGTCTTCGCTGTGTTTTTACCTTAGGATAGCTCATGCACATTAGCTACTCTGGGGTAAAAAAAATGCACCTTTTTTAGCAGTGAAGATAAGGCCTTCCATTTCCCTTCTCACCTTGTCTGTTTCATTTACTTCGATAGTAAGATCTTTGGACTGTCTCTTACTACAGTGCCCCTCCGGCATGTACTTAGTTTTACGCATCATGAGCAGTCGCAATGATGCCAGTGGGAAGGTTCCAGGTGTGTAAAGTTAAACACGTGCATAAGCCTTTGCAGGATGTGTTTATACAGTGTCTAGTGCAACGGGACCCCCAATCTCATTTGGAACCTCTGCGCATCACTAAAGCAGAAATAATTAATAATCATAATGGATGCAGTCACTTTTTTTGTTAAGTGATATAACTGAATGGATCATAATCTGTGCCAAAAGCTGTGAATATTTTAGTCAGTATGTGTAAAATTGCTACTGTTTTTTCCCTTATATTAAGAGTTGCTGGAGATTTTCTAGCATTGTTTTCTTGGAAAACTCTTTGACTTGACAATAAGGAGAAAAAAAGCTTATTGTACGACTTATTACACACATGCGTGTATGTATATATTTTTATGTATCTGTATTACAGTGAATTAATTAAATGTAAATTAAATAATAAATTACTTGTAGGTTTTCCCAGAAGTTTCATACTATAAGAATTACTTGCAGGTTTGAACATGTTCAGAGGTATTTCAAACTCTTTCAGAGTCTGATAAAAATGCAAGCAAACAAACAAAAATTACCACCAATCAGCACATCCTAGCTGAATGACAAATCATAATAAACATGCCTTCTGTATGATCACATGTTCATTAGACTTCACATTTATGCCCTAAATATTACCAGCACTTAAAACCTACATTATCAACATATTAGAGAAAGCTTTTCAATTAAATTGCAGGCTTTCTAGTAATTTTTGGTGTGTGATATTCTCAGATAGGTTTGCCTTGTGTACATGGGATGTAAGCATAATAAAACAGAGCAAGCTTTAAATTACAGATGTGCATTTCATACCAATGATGAATCAGTGCAAAGTATAAATAGCCACAGGAAAAAAAATGCTTAAACTTCTACTCTGACAAAGTGGAATCATTAAGAGCCAAATTGTATCCCAAAACCCATGGGAAGTGATTAGAGAGGCTAGGAAATTTTGTAAGGTTCACCTTGTGGTATTTAATTTAAATTGTCCCTTTGCAGGGAAAGGTTGGAGAGGGAGTGAATCTTTGAAGGAAGTCGGGGTGCAGTGTCTCAACCTTGTGCAGTCACGATCTGAAGGAAAAGGGGGAAGAGAACCTATAGCTCTGCAGAGAGTTAGGAGCTTTGACTTCCCTCCTGTCTGGCCAGGCACTATATGCTGTACACATCTCTCTGGCACTTCAAGCAGCTTTAACTCAGGTATGAATATCTGCATGGACATCAACCAGGTTCAAAAGGTGGAATGTTCCTATTTCTACCTATGGCGCTGACTCACTCCTTATAGGGTCTTCCATTGTATCAAACCAGATGGGTTGAAAAGACTGACATCTGCTGTTTTGTTTGAATTTCAAGAAAGTATATTTGGAAATTGAAACAGAGGACATATATCTGTGCATTTCTGATAATGCATTAAACTTCACTCCAATGACTTCATCCTTCTTTCACTTGCCATGTAGCTGATGTGGATTGTTTACAGATAAATTATAAACTCACTTCAGATGAGTAGGAGGTACGGTCACAGAATGTATGGAAAACTTGACTCTGCTATTTTGTGATGACCTTTATCCCTGACTGATACAGAAGCATCATTACAGCAGGCCCCAGTTGGAATTGTTCATAAAGTATGGGGGTTTTATTTTAAATGTTCCAGTCTCATTTCAGTGATGTATACATGACTATGTCAATTCCTTTAGGGATGCAGTATGATTCTGATGATATAATGTTCCCTTAAATAGACTCCAAAGAAACAATTTCCATTATTTTAATTTCTGCAGAATTGGTACCGTACTTTTATTCTTGTGATGTGACTCATTCAGCTGAGTCGGTGCATGTTACTGACTGGAGAATCAGGGAAGAAAAATAAAATATGTATCATCCATCTCATCCATTGCTATGCAGGTACTGTATTTCCATGATCTCAGATACTGATAGTTGGTGAAACAGCTCCAATTTTGAAGCAGAAAAATAAAAACAAAATGAAAATAAAATTCTATTTTTAACCACTTATCTGTATTTTAATAAAACTGATTTTTTTTAAAAAGTTAGCTACAACTCATTGTATGTGTTATTTATATACCACGATATGTAGTGCACATTGATCTAAATATAGGGTATCTCGCTTATTGTGGTGTTAACTGGGTAAATATTTTGTCTAATTTGACCTTCTCAGTAATGGCTGGCACCATTTCAGAGGTATCATTTCTGCAGTCAGGTTTGGTTTTGGGCTCAAATGATGTTAGGTAATTAGAAATATGAAGGCTAATCTCAGCTTTCCTTTAAAAAAACAGAAAACATAAGTCCACTCATTTAAACACTTAACTTTAGGTGCCTAGCTTTAGGTTCTCAAGCTTGAAAATTTTGCCTATATTTTTCCTTGCAGATTTATAATCCTGGAAGGGTAAATCAACCATAATGAAGAGGGATGAGAATTTGTCAATGTGATTTTTCCTAAAGAACATGGATTATTTATAGTCCCCTTTCAAAATGTCCACAAAACCTGGAACCACAGCCTTGCAATATTGAGGGGGGTGGGGGTGGGAATGCAAGACAAGTTTGCAGCTGTGTGGTGCACTATTGCCTGAACTACTGCTGACAGTGCCACCAAAAGCCTCCTCCCATCTGCTCGGAGATAATCTGTCTTGTCTTCTGAGTTGATGTGGCCATTGGCCACAGGAAAGGATACTTTGAGATCTAATGGACTGCATGTGGGACTCAGAGCTGGAGATCCCTGTGCTGTAATTCCAGTTTTACCCTACATCCCTCTGTGGCTTCAGTCAAGACACTGAACCTCTCTGTCTCAATATCTCTGTGTAACAAACAGGCAAGACTGACCTACCTATCTCACAGCATGGAGTTGGGAGGATGTTAATTAGGGACAGACCAACACCCATAACTCCACTGAAAGTAAATGAAAAAAGTGGGTGCTTGACATCTCTAAAAATCAGATGTTTTGTGACTGGATCATATGACCACATCAGTGCTGAAATTCACTAGAATTCACATAAAATCCTCTAGTTACTGGGACTCAAGTGCCCTGAGATCCCCTGTTATCTGGATACCTGTCCTGTGGAAAACTTTTCTATATGTTGGCAACCAGTCACAGTACCAGCAGCCGGGTGCCTCTTCCTCACTAGCCGAAAGCTGGCACTGCCATGAAGATCGACTTTCCTCCCCCTTCAGATAAAATGATTCAGGTAAGCAAAGAATCATCTCAGTGATCTTCACAAAAGTCTGGTGCCTTCACTGTATAACGGCTTGAGCACAGTGGAAAAAAGAAGATTAGAAGATGAGATGAAAAATTGTTCTGCAGGTCCTCTTGAAGTCGCTCAGGTTCTGCCTTCCTCTCCCAGTCAAGCCACTTGTATTGCCTTGTATATTACAGCTTCCATCAATGCTGACTGACCATACAAGTGACAGGATTATTGAACATGATGCCTGGAAAAAGTAACACTTTTGGAAGTGACCTAAACATACAGCAGCTCAGTGTTCTGCTCAGAGTTCCAAAGTAGGCAGGTACCAAGTGAGTATCATTTTTAACTTCTCCCACTGCAGATTGAGAGCTTTGTCACTGACTTGCCCTGGCAGTTCCATTAGTAGGATTATAAAAGTCAGTTATAAATTTTACCCAAATGTTTAGACATGATATCCATGACCTTTATGACAGATAATTTTGCTTTAAAGGACTTCAAGGAAAGACCTTATAAATCAACTTGCTTTTTCTTTTTAAATGTAAACTGTCAGCTCTAGGTGATCCTGGCTCAGTAAAGGACTTAAATTATCTTTCTTTACTATATATTTTAGAACAGGGTAGGAACCACAGGTTGAAAAGTGGACGAGAAATTTTCTGGTACATGAAACTGTCAGTAGAATAATCAAGCTATGTGCTTCTCCTTGGCCGATTTCTATTCATCATGAAAGAATATCTGAAACAATTAGGCCTGTAATATGCTTCTATCAAGCATTTGTTCCTGTTTGATCTTATACGCATAAATAAAAACAAAGATGTGAATGCATTTTTACGACATTCACATTTTTTATTTTCTCAGTGTCCAATAAAGAATTCCAATTTCGCTTTACTCTGTGGAACAAAAAACCTCTGAACACCAAGATTTCACATTTTAAGATTTAACCATGCTCTACTACATGCAGGGACTAATACCTGTAATAACGCTGATGACAATCTCAAGATTTGTACCCCCATCAGGGCCGGCGTTAGGAACTGTGGGGCCCGAATGGAACACCTAGCGGCAGTCCGGGTCTTTGGTGGCACTTCGGTGGCGGTGTGTGTGTGTCCCCTTCACTTGCTCCAGACCCTCTGCCGCCGAAATTCCGCCGAAGACCCAGAGTGAGCGAAGGATGCGGGGCCCTCTTAGGCATGGGGCCCAATTCTGGGGAATCAAGGGAATCAGCCTAAAGCCAGCCCTGACTCCCAGGACCAACATTTGGTCTGCAGTTCAGCAGTGTTCTTACATCGACAGGCGTGGCTCAAAGTGTAATAGTGCAGAGCGTGTACATATTAAGGTCCCAAATCAGCAAGGTACTTGAGCATGTGCCTAACTTTCAGGATACAAATAATCCTGTTGACTTTAATGGGATTACTTTCATGCTTAAGTCACATGTGCTTGAATACCTAGCTGAATGGGGTCTAAATCACACAGTGTAGTGTACTGTAGGCCAGTCAAAACTGCAGTCCCTTCACCCACAAGCAGTGCTGGTCCTGCATTGCCTCCAAGGTATTGAGGAGGAGCAGAGCATACAGATGAGTGCAGCAGATTCTCTTCGGTAAGAAAACCAATGAAAAAAATCATGGGGTTGATTTTTGCAGATGGAGACACCTGACTACATGAGGCATCTTGCACAAATCAAAATGGACATTAAACATGGACATGAAGAAGAGAATATTTTCTTACATCTCTATGGAGAATGTGATCTTTGGTTCAATATCACAATGATTTGTCTTTGTGACAATTGCCTATAGTCATTAAGGACACAGACAGGGAACTGCATAAGTCAGCCTGCTCATATGTTGCAGATCTTATGCTGTTCACTTTTGTGTTAGTGAATTTGCAAAAAGGGACATGTTTGGACAAAAAAATTAATGGAATTCGTAAAATCCTGAACTTCATTAGTTATGGCTTTTCTCAAGTGGATTTGGATTTAACTGTGGACAAGCATTATTATTATTGGATTTTAATTTATTCATTTTAGATGTTGATAACTCTGGCTACATGTGATTTAAAAAGCTTCTCGCACTTAATCTGCTAGAACTGGAAATGTATGTATGGGATTTGGTCTGTCTGTATTCACTGGAGAATCATAAATCCAGAATTACCTGGTGTTGGTTCTATTACAAGTTTGATTAGTTACGCACATGGGGCCAGATTTTCAAAGGCATTTAGGTGCCTAAAAATGCAGGCTGATGCTTCCTGGGATTTTTCAAAAGCACCCAAACAGATTAGGCACCTAATTCCCATTGAAATCAATAGAACATGGGAGTTAGGTGCCTAGTCACTTTTGAAAATCCCAGTTGGTGCCTATCTGCATGTTTAGGCAATTAAATACCTTTGAAAACCTGGCCCATAATGTCCAGGATTCTCCATTCAATAATGGTCTTTAGGACTAGCAGCCTAGGATCTCGGAGTTTCATCAGCATTGATTGTTCTTCAAAATACTATGCATATTTAGTAAGATGGACAAAAATGGGCTAAAAAGCAGGACTGTAATTAGTGCCTATAGCAGGGAGCAGAGAGAAAAGAACCCTACCCATTAAAAAGGACCTTCTGAAAAGTAAGGGCAGAAGACCAAGTTTGTCAGTAACAATAAAACTGTGTATTTGTATTCAAAAGAAAAGCACTCATTATGAAAGAACCTTCTTCAACTGCTGGTAATCCTTTTTACTTTTCTTTAAAGGTTGATTTGCATAACAAATACAGAATGGTGTTTAATTGGAGTTGATGAAGTAACAATTGTGAACTAAGTTGCGAAAAGCTTGTTTTAAATGTTGCACTTTTAACATATGGATTATAACACAAACTGCAGGATTCTATAAACTGCCTTAGGCTTTGCAGAGCTCCATATGCTCTATCAGCAATTACATTAGGCCTAGAATGTTTATCATTCCAAACTCTTGCACTGGCAGAATAATAGAAGCCTTCAGTTAGCATCCAATTGCCAAAAGCAAATTTATACTGATTCCATTTTCACAAGACTGCTGTTGGTGGTGATGAAGATATCATTCAAGCTACCTGCGCAGACTCATTTTTACAAAGGATTCAGAGCTTCGATATTCACCTTTTGACTTGCCAGGAGTATATTCATGCTATGGTTTAGTGAAATGTTGGAACTGTATCGCATGACTGATATCAATTAAAAACAAGGCTTGTTGAACGAAAAAGTTTTGCAAATGGTGACGCATACTCAAAAGGCAGATGCATTTTCTGTGGTTGATACTAATGATGTGCAGGTGCAGGGGTGGAGGTAGCTAAATTATGTAAAAGAAGATTATTGGATATTGAACCTTTGTGCCATCTGAACTTTATGGAAAATGTAATACAAATTAGACCATGCAAGAAGCAAAGAATGCTCAACAACCAGAGAGCCATCCTCCTCCATGCTCAACCACCACAAACCAGCTTACAGGGTATCAAATATTCAGTTCATTGATTACTTAATAAAGTTACAGACAGATTTTAATATTTAAATTAACAGAGAAGGACTGGCAGGGAATGGATCAGATAATACTTTATTGTGATGCAGCATTATTGCCAAGGCAGGAAGAAGAAAAGAAACTAAGAACTACGAGAAGGGGAGATGCTAAAAGAAGAAGAATATAAGAAAAAGGTAACTGCACTGTGGATTCTCTCACTGTAACCAATCAACCTCTTAATCCACCAATTATAAATCAAACTATACCATAGAGAACATGAAGAGGGTTCTTATTTAAGATATGCTAGGTAGAAGTGAGTGATGTCCTGGAACACTGGAGAAGGGCTAACGTGCTGCCCATCTTTAAAAAGGGGGGAAAGGAGAAGCCAGAGAACTATACACCAGTCAGCCTGACCACGATGCCTGGGAAGCTACTAGAGCAGTATATAAAACATTCAACTTGTGAATACTTGGAGCAGCCAGCGTGGATTTATTAAGAACAAATCATGCCAAACCAGCTTGATTTCCTTCTTTAACAGGGTAACTGGTTTGGTGGATATGGGGAAGGCAGTAGACATAAAATACCTGGACTTTAGCAAGGCTTTTGATGCAGTCCTGCCTGACATTCTGACAAGTAAAAAATGTGGGGCTCAGCGGAACTACTATTAAGTGGATATTTAAACAACCATTAACAATGAGTAACTATTAATGGAATGATGTCAGATTGGAAGGAGGTTTCGAATTGGATTCCACAGGGATCCACAGCATAGTTCTTGGTCCAGTGTTATTTAACATCTGTATTAACAACCTGCATGTAGGTATAGAAAACATATTGATCAAATTTGCAGATGACACAAAGCAGGGGGAGGAGTACAAACACTTAGGAGGATATAGCTACAATTCCAAGGGATCTTGAAAAATTGGAAAACTGGGCTATAGGCAATAAAATTAAATTCAGCAAAGATGAATGCAAGGTGCTACACTTAGGAAAGAAAAATGAAATGCACAAATAGAGAATGGGGAATAACTGACTTGGAATTCGGGAGTTGTGGTGGGTTGCAACTTCAACGTAAGTCAACAGTGTGATGCTGTTGCAAAGAAAAGCAAATAGGATGTTAGGTTGCATTAACAGAGGCATTGCATGCAAGTGACGGGAGGTAGTGCTCTAATCGGTGCTGGTTAGGCCTCATCTGGAGTACTGTGTCCAATTTTGGACACCACTGTACAGAAAGGATGTAGAGAAACTGGAGAGGATCCAGAGGTGAGTGACAAAGATGATCAAAGGGATGGAAGGCAAGCCATATGAGCACAGGTCGAAGGAACTGGGTATGTTTAGTTTGGAAAAGAGGAGATTAAGGGGGGCAAGATAGCAGTCTTCAAATACTTGAAAGGCTGCCATAAGAAGATGGAGAAAAGTTGTTCTGTCTTACTACTGAGAGCAGTACAAGATGCAATGGGTTCAAAGTACAGCATAGCAGATTTAGATTAAATCTCAGGAAAAAAACTTCCTAACTGTAAGAACAGCAGGACAATGGAGCAGACTGCCTAGAGAGGTTATGGAAACTCCTTCAATGGATAGCCATCTGTCTTGGATGGGTTAAAAATGACAAATCCTGCATCTTGGCAGGGGGTTAGACTAGATGACCCTTGCAGTCTCTTCTAACCCTCTGACTCTATGTCCTAAAAACGATGTTTCACACTGCTGGGGAGTTCTCTGCGAAGGCCAAGTTAATATGGTTGCTAACCACGGTTTCGGAAATGGTGTTGAATGTGGTATGGCCTTGGCTTCATTTGCAGTTAAATCACAGTTACTACTGGTACAGCTGCATCTCTTGGTAACACACCTTGCTGGCAAGATACGATTATGCTAAAGTAGACACAGCTGAAGAAAATGTCTGTGTTTTTTTAAACGCTTCAAGTGCTATAAATGGTTATTTCGATTAGTGAAAACCCAAATCTCATGTAGTAGAAGAAATATGACAGAAATAACTACACAGCTTCTATTCCATCTCAGATTCAATTAATTGCTCAAGCAACACATTCCTGCCTTTCCATAATAATGACAATTGTGTCAATTACCACCTAATGCTAGTGTAGCACGTTTTAAAAACAGATCAGCACTTGGTGCATCTTCTTTTTCTGCTACATGAAAAGATGGCTTGCAACATGATATGGAATACAAGATCAATACAACCCCCTCCCTCAAGGCATTTCCTGGCAAATGAGAATGAGTTACATTGTAATAATTGATACCACATATTTAAATACAGAAATTAAACAGTGAAACCTGTTTTCTGGGTGAATGCCAACTAACACTTTTGCTCTACATAATTTCATTTGACATTCACAAAATAAGTGAAATACGTAATTGGAAAACTTGAAATGAATTTAAGTCAATTAGCACTGGAATAATGTTTTACCAAAATTTTTGCATCTCTCTTGAGATAAAATAAATGCACAGGGTTCTACAGCATGTGTGCTGACATAGAATGAATTGCCAGTAACAAAAATGTTTTATATTACAACATGCACAGTAATCAGCAAGGCTAGGATAAAAAAAGGATAACAACTTGTAATCCATACTTGGCAAGTAGTAAGTTCATGCAAACTTTTGTTGCAGGGTCCACAGCTTTAACTTATAAAACAATAACACTACCTGAAACCTACAGAGAGTGGTTTTGTGCAGTTATTTAATTTGCATTATATATATACACACATTATATTATATATACAAACATTCATAACATTAATACAGATATTGCCCACATTCTTCACAGATACTATACTTAAATCTTCTGCAGAAATATTGGAACGTTCATTTCCCAAGCACCAATGTAGTATATGGTCAGTTAAAAACTTGTAATGATGTAGAAGCAAATTAAATAACTGCACCAAAAAAAGAAAACAAAACCAAACCCCATTCTGTATTGCTGACTGGTGCAATTGTTTTATACATTTAATGTTATGGATCTTGCAACTAAAGTTTGTCTGATACACATAACTATGGACTTGGTGACTATAGTGATGTGTCTGGCTTTATGGAACTCATGAGTTAATCCAAGCTGGGTATATGCAGGTATCCAGGAACTCAGCACTGATTTCCATTCAATTGCCTGATGCTTGAATGGACAGTACAGTGAATCGACTGTTGACAGTCGGCCTCTGACCCACCTGCACTAAGCCTGGCCAGAGGACAGGAGCCCTACTCAAAACCTCAGAGGTCTTTGTGAAGGAACTCTTAAACAAAGTTTGAAATAGATAAAAGGCATTCTGTGACCTGAGGGAACCACCCACTGAGTGGGGAGGTCAGACTAACAGAGAGGCAGATGTTGCAGAATGTTTGGGGAGGCTCAGGTCAAGTGGGACCTACTTAAATGGGCAAGGAAAGGCTAAGTTTAAGTTAGACAATGTTCATTAAGTCTTTTGGCTTTTTAAGCCTTTTCTCTCTCTCTATAGTAAGTGGGGTGAATCACAGAGTTCCACTCAGAGAAGTGCTGGTGTAGGCCTGTCCCTTGGAAATGATTCCCATGGAGAAACAGAGCAAGGCCAAAGTTACAGCTCATCCTTAAACCATCATGCCCAATATGTCTAGGAATGGGATTCAATCTATATAGCTGTGATTTCTAATCAGGGCATATATGTTGTGGCCAAGAGATACAGGGAGTATAGGTATTTTACTTCAAGATTTTGACCTGAATTTCAGATTTTTGGGAGGGGTCTCAGGCCCTGAGGACTGCCGTCAAAATCTCAGGACTTTCAGCAGTGCTGCTGCTTCAGGTGTCTCAGGGTGTCTATGCGCAACTGGAAGGTGTAATTCCCAGCTCAGGTTGACATACACACACTAGCTCTGCTCAAACTAGCACACTAAAAATAGCAGTGAGGAAGCAGCTCAGGCTGGCCACCTGAGTACAACCCAGTCCAAGATCCTAGGTGCGTACGCAGGTGGCCAGTCCAAACTGTTGACCGTGTTGATGCAGCCATGCTGCTATTGTTAGAGAACTAACTCAAGCACAGCTAGTGCATGTATGTCTACCTGAGCTGGGTATTACTGCTCCCAGCTGCTGTGCAGACATACCTCAGATATCCTGGCCACCAACATTACAGCCATGAAAGTTATGGCGAATGGACTAAAGGGAGAAACTGAGAGTCTAGACAGACAAAAGACATTTCCAGAGTTCTTGAATCCCACTATTGTCCAGATTCCCCTGCAATAATGAATATTATTTTTATCATTTAATAAAAATAATATTTGATGTCTGCTTCCCCTTGAAACAGTGCCTGGAGAGGGAGAAAGAAATCAGGAAATTTCTGATTGTAGGCAGGAACAAGGGAGCTTTCTTTACAGTGCCCCTAGTAATGTTAAACTTCTGACTGAGTCCTCAATCACGAGATGCATTTCTTTACCACAGTGCTTTCCACTTAGGTGTGGGATGGTAGAGGGTAGTTTAGTAAGCATGTATTTCCCACCTGCTGGGTCTAGAGTCAGTTCTACACCCTGATATGGTGTGATGTTAAGATGCTTAACTGTCAGCTGAGATTTATAGACAACAAGTATTCAAACTTGCAAATTTCTGAGAGCGAGAATTGTTATTCTTAGGCAAGCACCATTTCTAGCTGAATGTCTGCTCCTAGACATCTGAAAAGGAAGAAATTCTATTGTGCTTTACATTCCATCTCTTCATTGCTTTGTACAGGGCCACTGTAAGACTGAAGACATTGCAACACAATTTAACATATTCCAAACAATACAAGAAGCCACATTTAGAAGAAGCAAGGCATGGGTTAGTCTCAAAATACCCTGAACAATATCTACTTCTCTAACTTATTTATCCTGCTTACCATTACATTTCTTTATCTCCAGCACAGCATTGTATTAGATGGTACTGCATTACTTCTATGTAAAATATTTACAGCAAAAATCACATATTGCTTACTTCAATGTTGCCTTTCACTGAACCCCAGCCTTTTGTTAAGTTCTGTATTGTGTATTCAAGGCCTTTGAGATCACTCAGCTTTAAAACAGTTTCTATTGATCTAGTCAGTAAAAGGAACTTAACAGTCCCCTGCAAGTTAGGTAATTTGTTTTAAACTCTAAACACTATACAGTTGTGGTATTTCATCTAATAGCTTTGTACCGAATTTTCTTCCAGTGTAAATAAGAAGTAACACCTTTGAAGAAAACAGATTCACACCAATATAAAACTGGTGTGAGCAACAGGAGAAAGAGGAGTTGACAGCAGCTGAACCTCATCAAAACAGTGTGAAATAATGGATTACGAATGTGCTAAAAATGCCTTCTACAGGGCTGGTGGCAGTGTACCACATTTGAAGTTCACAAGTTCAAAAAAGGCATGATTTGTCTCTTGTCATGAAACATGAATCACTATTTTCTCAACAGATGGAGTGAGAATAATCACACGTTACCTCTCAGGCAAATTCTCATCAATGACCTGGATTTTGAATCTTCAGTTAACATATAATTGCCAAAGATTGCTCCCCTCTGAGTTGTTGCCACAATGCATTAAAAAAGGCTGGAGTTATTGCAGAGTGAAATATCATAAGCAGGTTGTTCTTGAAACAGTAGACATCTGATTTTGGCTTTGTCTTCACTAGGAAAAAAGGTGTAGTTTAACGCTAGTTAATATCTGTTAAAATCTTAGTGGAGATAAAGTAGGTTGTTGTTTTATATGTGTTAGCTAGTTAGAGGGCTCAACCTTTTTCCTAGTGTTGGCATGACCTTTATGAAAGGATTTAGGGACACAGTTTAATTTCAATTACAGCAGTGTAAATCCAGAGAACCCCAGTCAACATTTATCCACATCTGGTCCTTAATCTCCTACCAAGGCTCCTAGAGAATCACTATATGTACACATATATATGAGTTTCAATGCCCAGGTGGTAACTCAAAGCTAAATCCTGGCCCCTGTTCAGACTCTCACAAAAGGGGAGAGCACAGTATCAGACCCATCAGTATCAAAATAGGTGTGAATTACTCTAATTTTACACATCCATTCAAGAACTAATCTATATAAATGCACTGCACTCAATTCATAGGCAATGCACAAATTACATCATTATTTAGGTTCCTCTCGATTTTGTCCCATGGGTTTCTAATTTAAATTCAGAATACATTACGTATTACATCAACAGCAAGCATGCTCCCCGCCTGTGGCCTCATTAATTATTAATATTATAGTTTCTATTTTATTTGAGTCAGTCAAATTTTGATAACAATACACGTCAATCTGTTTCTTTATGTTTGACATGTGATGTTCCAGGCTTCGCACCTGATTTTGATCTCTCTTACACCAGTGACTCTATTAATATCAACAGAGTTACACTGGTGTTTGTAAGTCAGATCAGACTCAAACACCTTCTCACCAAAAATTCACTGACCTTTGAAATGAGGGAGATTCCGTTGGGTACGACACAATGTATAAACGGAGAAGATACAAACCTATATCTTCCTTTTGGCCTTTTAGACTTTGTATCATAGGAATGAGAGATGACCAACTCAGGAGAGCAAACAGCAAAGGTCAAGCTCAGGGCTGGGTGACTAATGGACTTTTTGGTGTGCAGGCAATTTTGAAAAATAATAAATAAAAAAAAGTTCCAGGTCAGATTAAAAATGAAAATTTTTGAAATTTTCAATGCACCAGAAAGTTTTAAAAAATAATTTAGGATCAAGGAAAGTTTCATTTGACCTGAAATGAAACATTTTTTTTCAATTTCAAACATTTTAAAATATTTTTGGAACATTTTAAAATAAATTTAAGGAAATTTTAAAAATGATTTGTTTTCAAACAAAAAATTTTAAATTTTCCATTTGAAAATATCAAAATGAAACATTTCAATTGTTTCTGAACTTTTATAAACAGACAATTTGGCTAAATTGACAAGAATTGGTGAAACATTTCAGTGTCACTGAATCTGCCCTCCCCACCCCCAAATATTTGGTAAAAAAAAGTTCACTTAGCTTATTCAAGATACATAAACAGATGAAATGAAAAAGCATTTTTGTAAAATATATGATTGCTCTCAGTTTTAAATGAAACACACACAGTATAGGTGACATACAAGATTGTGTTGTGCCTTCATGTTTTGTTAATATGACAATTTCTCTAATATGTTAAACGAAAAGGAAAACTTCTACTTTAGGGTTATAATTGGATTTTAAAATATTTGAACTAAATCAATTATGTGATTAAAGCTACAAGTCCCTTCCTGTAGAGAGAAGTGCTCTGGTGAGCATGGCTAACATGTTTAGTGATTCAGTTTCTTCTAGATTCAACAAACAATAACCTAAAGAGTAAAATCCCTGCTGCTGAAAGGTGACAGTAGTAATTGTATTTATTAAAGATACAGTAGAAGCAGTGCATTTGTATTCATCAGGAGCTAGATGAAATATGCTAACAGGTTTAGAATTTATTATTTTTTATTGATACCAGGAGTATTATTTTAATTCCTATTTGTAATGAGTTGTAATATGACCCTTCTGTTGATAATAATGTGCTGCTATGCATAATAGATGTTATTTTGATTGCAGGAAAATGACTTGGATAGGCCAGATTTAAAGCTGACAGACTGAAAAAACAGGGGTTTCTATTTAGATAATCCCATTCAAGTCCTGGGTTTTATTTATTTATTTATTGACTTATTTGTCTAATAATATTTTGATATTCTTTAGGATATTAATAGTGATGGAATACTGTATCTCCTCCTTCTCCTTAAATAAAATGAGAACAACCAAGAGCCCTACTCCAAGGAGAACATTCTGTAATCTACAAAAGGAGGAGAGACAGAAACCCCAGAAAGTCAGCTATTGCCAGCCTTATTGAGATGGAAGATACTCAGATACTACAGTGTTACACAGAAGTCTTAGATTGCTGGAAAGACTCAGAGCTGGGAGATTTTATAGTAAATTATCTTTTACATAAATGACATGTTTTTTTGTTCACAAATTGTTGGCAAAAAGATCATTGTTTTCTCAATATATTCATTTGTTGAAGTTATTCAGTGAATCATTTTTGGCATATAGATTGTTCACAAGGAAATTATTGTGTCTGCTGGATATCTGAAATTAGAAAGATGCTGGTCAGTTTTGATTGAATACGTAAATTGATCCCCTCATTGAAAATGAATCAAATCTGCTATGACTGGTATAAATCCAGAGCAACCCTAGTAGAGCTAGTCTGGATTTACGCTGGTATAAATGAGAGCAGAATATAACCAAATATCTTCATACTTTCTTGCACGTGAACTACTGTGCTGTATAACTAATTTGTCTGACCTAAATGCAAAGGAAACAAAAGATAGCTGGGATTTTATTTTTTTAAAAAATATGTTGTAAAGCAGGGTGCAGTCTTCTGGTTCTGTAAATAATAGGCAACAGGAAGTTTTTTTTTAACTATTCTTCTCACCTCTAAGTAGAATGGAAATTTTTTTTTAACATTACAGTTCTTGAGCAAGGATTGTTTTCCTGCAGTGATTTAAAAACAAATAAACATCCTTCTTTTAGAGAAACTAATATGGTTCTTGGAATTTGGCATTTTACTTTTTACTCAAAATATTTCAGAACACCTGGCAGTTATTAGGTATAATAGTCATCTCTTCTTTGCCTTCAGCCTACATTTCTCTGCAGGGTTCTCATGAAACATTTTTTTAATCCAATCAAAGGAAAACCTGATTCAAGAAGTATTGATTCTAGATATCTTTTAATCTTTCTCACTTAGACACTCTTTTGACTGTAGATAGATGGCTGCACATACAGCTCCAGTGTCTATGCAACCTAACCGCACATTCTAAACTGGACATTGCTAACCATTACTTTTTTATTTTTACAACAACAAGAAAAACACTTGGCTTAAATGTCACCCTCATAAAGACATGTGTACAGCAATGTGTCATAGAAATGGCAGTATTTCAAAAGAGATCAATATTGACAGTGTGAGTTGTAAATAAGAGCAGAAGTGCATTCTGCCACACTAGTAAAGACTGTGATGCTGTAAATGACAAACAGGGTGCTGTGTATCTGTGTCACTGTGTATCAGAAAAAGCAGCAAAGAGTCCTGTGGCACCTTATAGACTAACAGACGTATTGGAGCATGAGCTTTCGTGGGTGAATACCCACTTCGTCGGATGCATGTCAGTGTTAGGGCCAAATTCCGTTTGGGTAATTGTAGTTTACTTTAAAATAATGTCTTATATAATTTAATTGGATACTATGTAATGAGTTATTTATAGCCTTTGGAAGTTCTTACTTCTGGAATAAGAACAGACAGAGACAGTAATCCGACCTTAGCTGTTTATATACTTAAGATACATCTGAAAGTTTGCCCTGTAAATATATGTTATTACCATCATATCATTAATT
This sequence comes from Chelonoidis abingdonii, assembly GCF_003597395.2. Taxonomy (NCBI): domain Eukaryota; kingdom Metazoa; phylum Chordata; order Testudines; family Testudinidae; genus Chelonoidis; species Chelonoidis abingdonii. The sequence goes on from NC_133775.1 coordinate 97,856,018, forward strand.
ATTTTATTTTCATAGTGATTATCTGTTTTAGGCAATGTTTCCTCTAATTTTTTCCATCCATGTGCGGAATAAATTTTGTTATGTGCACCGAGGTGTGTACGGATGTGCACCACCAGTAGAAACAAAAAACCTAGATATAATATATATTTTTTAAAAGTTACCATAGGGATAATTACCCAGCGCAGACAGGTTAGGCATTTTAGAAACTCACTACTCAATATAAATTTAAGTGTAGAGAAATCAAAAATTTGAATGCAATAGACCAGTCAAAACACTAAAACCACACATTTGGAGATATATAGATTCATAGATCTAGACTGAAGGGACCTCGAGAGGTCATTGAGTTCCAGTCCCCTCGCCTCATGGCAGAGACCACATATATTCTAGACCATCCTGATAGACATTTATCTAACTACCTTAAATATCTCCAGAGATGAGATCTCACAACCTCCCTAGACAATTATTATTCCCAGTTTAACTATCCGGACAGTTAGGAACTTTTTCCTAATGTCCAACCTAAATCTCCCTTGCTGCAGTTTAAGCCCGTTGGTTCTTGTTCTATCATTAGAGGCTAAGGTGAACAAGTTTTCTCCCTCCTCCTGATGAAACCTGAAAACTGCTATCATGTCCCCTCTCAGTCTTCTCTTTTCCAAACTAAATAAAGCCAGTTCTTTCAGCCTTCCTTCATAGGTCATGTTCTCATATGTACATTGCAGGAAATATCAAGAAGTAACAACAACAATAATAATACAAGTATGTGCTGGGAGGTGAGTGTGAAAGAGACAGAGTGTACGTGTGTGACCCAGAGACTGTGTGTGTGTGTGTGAGAGAGAGAGAGAGAGAGAGAGAGACTGTGTGAGCTGGCTGCTGGGGAAATCTCAGAAACAGTGCACCGTCTCTTTAAGAAAGGCACTCAGTCATTCACCATTCACCACAGAAACTCTGAGTCCTGAGCCAGACTGTGTCCCCTCTCCCCTGCTCTTTGGAGATGGGGTACAGGGTAAGGGGACACCCTGATATCAGCTTCCTCCTACCCTCACCCCCCACACAGCCAGCAGGAAGGTCCCATTGCAGGATGGAGCAATGCGGGGGGAGGGACCCTGAGCACATGCTGCTAGCTGTGCTCTGCTAATCAGCTGGGCAGCATTTGAATCTCCCCTGGAAAGCCACCCAAGTGCACAGCTTACTGGGAACACAGGTTTTCGGGTTTTATATTGCTGCCTGTCACTGTAGTGTTTGAGCACCTTTGACAATAACAAAATCCCTGGTGGACTTCATAATGAACTTACTAAAATTACAGTATGATTTGACATTTTATTTCAACTCAGACCCTTAAAAAACACCATCTTGTCACCTCTCCCACATTGTAATTTTTATTTGACTTTCTTTTTTTTAAACAATGCAAACACTGGCAAAAAAAGCTTACTCAGTCTGAAGTCTGATCTTACATCACCAAAGCCAATGGGAGTTTTGCCATTGACTTCAATGACAGCAGAATCAAGCCCTTGGGGATCAATCAAATGAGCAATGGGGCATAACCACAAAGGCCAGAAAAGGAGGCAGATGGAGTCCAAAAGGTTAACAGAGAGAAGTGAGTAAGTATTGACAATGTGATCCTGGAAATCAGTTAACAAAAGAAGGAAAACCCTGAGAGAAGACACGCTTCATCATCATGTTACCCGGCTGCAATGGGGGTTTTCCATCTATTGCTAAAGCCGGAAGCAACAGGCCTGATTCTGCTCTCTCTTATGCTGGTTTTACACTAATGTAGCTCCACTGACTTCAAGTGACACAATTGACTTCAGTTATGTTTTTCCTGATTTACACTGTTAGAATCACAAGCAAACTCAGGCCCAATGATTTTGTGAACAAAGCACAGGGCAACGGGAGCAACAACAAATAGTAGGAGGCTACCTCTGAGAAAGGTGAAATCAATCCAGGAATGGCCAGAGACAGAGGCCATATGTATTCTTACCTCCATCCTCAAGGGACTACCATTCCCAATCTCTGTAGGTGGGTGTGGGGACAGCTCCCTGGGACTGCAGGAAAGAGTCCATCTTAATATGGGCGCCCTCTGATTGGTGGTTTGTTCTCCCTAAGCTCTCGGACTGAATGTCCTGAGGGGAGCTGGGTGGAAAGGAAGCAAGCTAGGGCCTCAAGAACAGAGGAGATTGACTGGGGCACCTAGACAGAGAGAGAGAAAGAGGGAAGTACAGGGAACAACAAGACTGTACCACACATCACAGCTAACATTTTGCTTTTGTGTTGTTTGTCTGACTAGCTTATCTATTGAGATTCCTTTGGGGTGGGAAACTGTCTCCCCCTAAGTCATTTTGCACAGCACCTCGCATAATTTGGGCACTATCACAATGTCAACATAATAACGACTATAAAGGGACCATTCATATATATAAGGGACTATAAAAGGACTCTTCTATTCATAGAATGGGTCTGTTTTATTTCCTGATGTGCAAAGTACACCTTTGTGCATATAGTAGCCACCTATGATACTAACGAACATGCAACGTATGAGTGGCCTTCATTGGTGCAAAATAAACCAGGTACATTGTATCCATGGCTACATCTAGCTTCATAATGTGCTCATGCAGCAAAAGTCACACAGAGACCATTCCATAAGCCAGCCACTTTCACGGAGCAGTGCAAACACAACGGCACTTAATGGGCAATCATACTTCTGAGAGATCAATAATAGCAACATAACCCAAAGCAAAGGGTGTCAGAGCCAGTGCAGTGAAGGCAGTGTTATGAAAGAGTTAATCTGAGGAGGATAGGGGGAGTAATTTAATCAGATACTGTAGTTTGTGTTGTATAAACAATTACCTTTGCTTTCCTTTGTTCTTCTCTACAACCCCAGCTAAGAGGATTTAGACCAATTACAACATCAATTAATTGCATCAACATGAATATTACCCTTTCTCTCAATTATATGCCTCAAGTAGCAATTTGCTCTAAATCATTGCACCACCCTTGACAAAGTCAACAAGATGTGCACAATACAGCCAAACAGAAAACTGAAAGGAAGATTTTTAGAGCAGCCGAGATTTTAAAAAGGAGGATTGTGAATATGGAAGTGTAACTATAAAACTAAAATAGTAACAATGAAACAAACTGCTAACTGCACCCAGCAGGGTATAAAATGCAACCTGTGGAATTCCCAAACCATCAGGTATGGGTATTTTTGCCCTGCTTCTTGTGGTTTCTAGATAGCTGCAAATAGTATCTAAGTGAACCGTGAAAGCTGAATCCATCATAGATTCAGAGTCCTAGAGTTTAAGGGACCAACAGTTCGTCCAGTCTGGCCTCTTGTATAACGCAGGCCACCAACACCAGCCAGCGCCCACACGCTAAACCCAGCCACCAAAATTAGACTAAAACATTACAGCCAACAGTCCTTTGAGAGGAGCAACAACATAAACTTGGTAAATGCCTGCGTAGGCCAACAAGTAGCTTGTTAGTTGTTCTTTTAACTTGGCATCTCTTATAGGATCTGTGATGGATGATTTGACAAAAGAATCCTGACTAAATCTCTGAACACTGGTTTTATTCTAAGTGCCTGTAATGCACTTCCCATACTCTGCCTCTGACTTGTTTGCCTTTGCAGCACTCCTTGGAAGGAGAAGGTAATGTTCTCTTCCTGATAAATACTGTTGGCTCATCTGCTGCTGGCTCAGAAGGCATTCTGTGCAGCATATGAACTACAGGGAAGGGGGTGGGGCTGGGCAGTAGGGTCTGTCTGTGGGGATTGGAGAGGCAGCAGAAAACTGTTCCATGAATCAGTTCCAAACCTAAATTTTGCCTCCTTAGTTTTAAAGTCTCCACTGACTTCCATTAATCTAGCATAAAATTCCAAGGCTTAACCAACAAGAATATATTTTATTAAGAGACTATTCATCTTGCTTGATGGGCAGATTCCACAAAGTTCAGTATGCCCTACTATATTATTTAAAGGGATACCATCAATTTAATAATCACACAAATAGTCTCATTTTTATCTATTATGGTTATAAGTAACGCCTAAGGCCAATCTAACTCAAAGAGAATAGGGAAAATATTTCCCAATGTATTTTTAGTTTCTTTGTGCATTTGACAAGATTTTGGGTACAGCCAGTTTCATAATTTCACCTCTATAATTCTCCCCACCTACCCATTTGTGTATGTGTGGCCGAGGAGAAAAATATTTTTTTTTAAAAAAATTCAAGCAATGGATCATAAAACCACTTAAGGGCAAGAGTCCTACCTGAAACTACTTTTAACTATATTTAGCTTATTGTTTTAAAGAGAATAATTTCACAGCAATGGCACCTCTTTAGCCTGCTCATTTAAACTTCATATCAAACAGCAAATGGGAATAACTAGGACACAGTCCTGCTACTCAAGAAAGCCAGGACACTCCTACCAAACAAAAGTGAACCTCTGCAATTGCCTTAGGGAATCAGGAACAGTTCATAGTTTAAGTCTAGATTTCAGTTCATACTTTAAAGCCTTTTCTACAGAAAGCAAAACGGAAACGTAGTAATTATTATACTATATAAATGCATTACAAATTAAGGACCCATCCAGTCAAAATTCCCATTGACTCCAAAGGGTGAAAGACTAATTCCTAATTGTAGTATACTAATATTATTGATTCTTATTATGGTAGTGCCCCAAATCCCCAATTTGGATAGGAGTCCAAGGGTTCTATGCATTATACAAACATATCAAGAGACAGCTTCTGCCCCTAGGAGTCTAAAAAAGCATATGCCATGAAAACGAGAAAGGCTCACTTAATCTGGCGGGAAGAGAGTTTGATTTTGTTTGTTCTGATAATTCTGCAGTAGTTTTTGATGAGAGAGGAAAATATGGAAAATGGCTCTTGAAAACAAAAAGTATTTACTTTCAGTTGCATTTGTATTCAAATGGAGTAAAGATAAATTCCATATTCTGTCCTAATATGCTGCCATTTGCCTGCATATGCAGTATATTGAAACCTATAGACAGTTTTTCATCCCTCCAAGAAAAAAAGTCAAGATGAAAAATGAGTACTCTAAACAAATCTTCAGCAGTCAATTTGTTAAGCAACCATGCAAGTTCCTTGTGTTTGAAGCAACTGAGCAATACCAACGAGATTTGTGTACTACTGAAAAAGCTGCATGAGGATTATTTTATATTAAAGCATATGAATGTAAGGATAGCAAATGAATGAAACAGAATTTTATCTTAGTATTTGGCCAATGAAGAGCAGTTCAGGCTATTGGTTGCTCTAAATGAAGAAAGCATTTAAAGTCTAATCAATCAAAAAGCTTCTCAACTTGCTCACACAACGATTTAACCTCTTCAAAACTGAAGGCTGGGTGATAAGCAAAGCAAGGATGAATGGTTTGAAAGGAGTCATGAAGTGCCATGCATAGGCCTGTTTGCATGAATTATATGCATTGCTAACACTTCGCGCCTGGAATACAAATAAATGCTCCAACAAGCATAAATAAATCAGTTTTTTTCCTTTCTCATTTTCCACCATTGTACACAGACAATGTATTCCATTTTGGCAATACAGTCACGCCGGGCCAGACTCTGATCTCAATTTCATCAGTGAAAATCCTGAGTAAGTCCCCTGAAGTCAACTGTTTACACCATTCTGACCGAGGGCAGAATCCAGCTGAATGTATGGCTGTAAAACTAAGAAAAATTATTTTTTGAGAGATTTATGGAGCTTACAATTTGACAAGATTTCCTTTTTAACGTGACTGAATTGCACAATAATGTGTTTAAGGATGCAGAATGCATAGAAGTCTATTTATAAGAAGCCTTTCATAGAAGTGTTACATAAAAATGCACTTAAATGATCAGTAAATGTTCTGTAATTAACTAGTAACATTCCGTGAGGTGATACAAAAAGCAGTTCATGGCATAAACCATTCGGCAGCAATCCCTTTGGCAACTAAATATAGTAAGTTCAATAACTGATTAATATAAACAAATACAAGCAGAAAGAACTAAAGATTTACTAATTCTCCTTGATTAGATCAACCAGCCCCCCCTTGGTTTTCTACAGATAAGTCTTTCTCTCACTACAGCCAGGGTCCCATATCTGTCTCTGTCTCTTTTAAGACTTAGGCCTAGTCTACACTTACAAGTTACGCTGACATATCTATGGTGCTCCGGGATATGAAAAATCACACCCATGAGCACCATAGTTAAGCTGACCTAACCCCCAGTGTAGATGTGGCTAGAATTTCATTGACCCAGTTTCAGCAATGGAAAACACCCCATCCCCTTCTGTCACTGTGAGAAGCATCTGCACTATGGCACAACAATAGCATAGCTACAGCACTGCACTGCAGCTGTGCCACTGTAGTGCCCAAAGGGTAGACATGGCCTTAGGGTCTCATTTAGTCCTAACATAAGTGAGGGCAACCCCCACTGATTTCCATTAGAGTTGTACCTTTATATCAAGGCTATATTTTGTGCCTCTCATTGCTGCTTCCAGGGAGCATACTACACCTCTAGTTTTGATTTGCTTCAAAAGCCCCTCTGTATTCTTCATCTTTCTCTCATTTCCTGTTCTCTTTCTCCATTTCCAAATCATGTTTCTCTTTTGTGCTTTAATACTTCCATGACTATATTAGTCTCTAATTCTAGTTCCCAAGTCCAGACCCTTTCCATCTAGAGCCCTCTTTTGGAGTCAAATAACTGACTTCAGTGAAGCTACACCAGTGTACACCGGCTGAGGGTTTGGTCCTCTGCTTCTATAAAATATTTTATCTAAGACCAGGTCTACACTAAAAAGTTAGGTTGACCCAATTTCGTCACTCAGGGATGTGAAAAATCCACCCCCGTGTGAAACAGTTAATCCAACCTAACTCCCAACATAGACATTGCTACGGTGATGGAAGAATTCTTCCATCAACCTAGCTATCACCTCTCGAGGATGTGGCTTAATTACAGTGACAGGAAAACCCTTTCTGTTGCTGTAGTGAGTGTCTACACTGAAGTGCTACTGAGGTGCAGCTGCAGTGCTTCTAGTGAAGAAATAGCCTTATTTCCATGCTCAAAAATGATGATCTGAAACCTCAGAAGGGTGAATACTAGAACAATAAACTTTTCAAAATACAGATAAAAATGATTAACAGTTAAATATGCTAGCCAGATAGTAGAATAAACTGCATGGAACAACCTTGCGGTGTTGTTAAAATAAGTGTTAAGCAGCAAATGGCATACAGCTTCTCATATGTGTGGTAGCTTGAGTTCCTGTAGGTGCGCATTCCTGTTCCCAAACTGCCTGCACAAAACCTCTCTGTTATGATTTTCTGCTTCTTGCAAGGTGAAAGGCAAGGGGAAAAAACAACATAGATTTTGCAGCAGCAACTGGGGATGGTGATATAAAGGAACATTGTCTCTCTTAAAACATTTTTTCCACAAGGGAATCCACCTCTATAATATCAGATTCATGGATTTAATGACAGAGCCTTGGTGATTTGACCAAACTGCATTTCTCTTTTTATAGTTTCATATAGTCTGTTGTTTCTCTAGGCGCCATTGAGGCTGGATAGTAGTTCCCTTCAAGAGTGTCCCTTTAAGTTTTTGCAACCTGAAAGCTCTGGACATAGTTGGATGAGAACTGGTTAAAGGGGGCTGTGCTGAAGAATGAACTGTTGGACTGGAGGGGAGTTACAAATGGAGTTCCTCAAGGATCGGGCTTCAAAACAATCCTAGGCAATATTTTTGTTAATGACCTTGGCACAAAAAGTAGAAGTGTGCTAATGACATTTGCTGATAACACAAAGTTGGGAGGTATCGTCAATAAAGAGGAGGTAAGGAATATTATACAGGAAAATCTGCATGACCTGGAAGGCTGGAGTAACAGAAATAGTATGAAATTCAGTAGTACAAAGTACTAGGCATGCATGTAGGGTCAAATCATAAGAGTTTCTGCTCTAAACTGAGGGCTCATCAGTTGGAAGTGGCAGAGCAGAAATACCTGTGTGTGTGGTCAATCACAGGATGACTATGAGCTACCAATATGATGCAGCTGTGAAAAAGGCAAGTGTGATCCTTGGATGTATCAGGCAAGCATTTCCAGCAGAGGTAGAGAAGTGTTAATGCCATTGTCACAAGGCACTGGTAAGACCTCATTTGGAAAGCTGTGTACAATTTTGCTCACCCATGTTCAAGAAAGATGAATTCAGACTGGAAAAAGTGGGGAGAAGAGCTTCTAGGATGATCAGGGAAACCTAGGTTCTATCTTATGAAAGGATATTGGAAGCACTTGGTTTGTTTAGCCTACTGTAACAAATCTGAGAGGGGATATGATTGATCTCAATAAATACATCAGTGGGTAAACAGCAGAGAGGGTGAAGAGTTATTTAAGCTCAAGGATAATGCTGGCTCAAGAACAAATGGGTATAAACTCACTACAAATATTAGCCTGGATATTAGAAGACGCTGTCTAACCATCAGAGGGGTGAGGCTGTGGAACAGCCTCCCAATAATAGTGGTAGAAAACAACTTACTAGTTTTAAGAGAAAGCTGGACACATTTATGAGTGGGACTGTATGATGGAGGATGGGGATTGGGAGCCCTGACGGTCTCTTCAAGTTTATGTTTTGTGCTTCAAGGCTTCAGTCACCTGAAGAGGTCAGGAAGGGTTTTTTCCCCTCCTTCCTCTAAAGTATAAGAGATGGCCACTGCTGAAGATGGGACACTGCGGAGGGCCAGGGCTCTGATTTGGCACCAAGCATTCTCTCTTTCAGGTGCTTACCTGGCTGGGTCTTGCCCACATGCTGAAAGTCTAACAGATCGCTACATGGGGGGTTGGGAAGGTATTTTCCCTCAGGTCACATCGGCAGTGACCTGAGGATGTTTTCACCTTCCTCTGTAGTGTGGGGGTGCAGGTCACTTGCCAGGATTATGTGGGTCTCTCTCATTTAATCATTTCTCTGTCATCGAAGGGGCCTCAGGTACTGGTGCACCTTGGTTCCTCGGCACATAATAGTTGTGTCTCCAGTGGGCTGTAACAATTTTGTCTAACTTTGGGGTTTGGGGTGCAGGTGCTGGGTGTTAGTGATTTACAGGAGGTCAGACTAGATGTTCTGGTGGCCCCTTCTGTCCTTATACTCTGTAACAAGAAGGGTAGAATGCAGGATGGGAACATAGGCCTCAAGCAACCTCTCCTTTCCAGGTGTTTTTTTTATCCTCCTTGGCCAGTCATCTCCTGTTTTCTCTTGCTACCTTTACATTAGGTCTAGACATGAGAGGAGGATAATTAATTTATTCCAAAATTATCATAAATGCCACTCCATAGTAGGCCATTGGTGGTTAGTCAGCATCTTTGTAATGTCTTTGACCAACTAGGAGAGTCCTCAAACCAGATTATGCTATTCATCATAAACCATGCATTCCCCATCACCAAGGAAATGTTCTTTTAAGGTATATGTGGGAAATCATTAGTCTGTTTATAGAGATGTTGGGAGGAAAAGGATCTTATCATCTGGAATGTATTTTCAAAAATTTTATGACTTTCCTTTGGTAATTTGCAATTCAATCATCAGAAGGAGGAATTCACATCTCCTATTTCTTACAGATGAGCTTCTTGAGATGAAAAAATTAATAGGATAATGATTATTTGCTGGGATAAAATATATTGGATTTGAGATTTATCATCTATATCTATCTTGCACTCAGTTCAGAAAAGCAAATATTTGTACAATGCAATGATACTCTGATAACTGAGGGTTCTGATGACCATGGGAACAGGACTATTGCCTTTTCCACAGTGAATGCCTTCTATAGAGCTCCCACGTCTTCCCTCCTATCTGCTTTCTAGCTCGCTGGTCTTACCTGCTCCTCCTTTCTTCGTTAGAACCACCACTGTGCAGAAGTTTGAAACTGCAAATCACAATGGCCTTAGGGTGACCAGACAAAGCCCCAAATATTGGGATTGTACCTATAAAATCAGAACATCAAAATGGCCTCCAGAACCCCTCTGAGCCTTCCTAAACTGAGAAGACAGATTCTGAATTTGCCACACTTAAAAACAGACATCAATCATCTTCCAAGCTGTTCAAGAGAGTAAGCCTACTTTATTCATTCCCTACCTACCATTAGAACTGTTGCTACTTCCAGCTGGATAGCTACAGTTGCTTCTCTCCCATCTTCATCTGGTAGACCTACGGGAAGCATGGCAGGGCGTGCAGCAAACCTCAGTGGCTATAGCTTGCCTTCTGACAGATGAAAGTTGCTGTGCAATGGGAGTACAATAATTGAAGTTGGACATATCAAACTTGGTATACACCTGAAACAGACAAAGAGTTTTCCAAAAGACTAAATAGATCATTGACTGATTTGAATGAGTAAGGAAGCAGTTAAGTATGGTATGGAATAAGCTATCTATTATCTATACTACAATTAACCAAATGAGGAGTGGAAAATCAGAGATATCCTTTGAGATTTGCTTCACTGTGAGCAAGTGGAGGAAGGCGGTGAGGAGTTCTCTAAATTCTCCCAATCTCATCAGCTAAACAGAAGAGGAGAGGGACACTTTTTATCTTCCAAAAGTCCAGAGGAAGAGGGAAAAAGTAGATCCATCACCCAAATAAAGATACAAACCTCTTTATGCTCAGAATTCACTTCATTTTAGTCTCTCCTCATTAGAAAGAAACGGTGGGTAAGGACCAACTTCTGCTGGAGAGAGAGACAAGCTTTGGAACTTATACAGAGTTCTTCTTACTGTCCCTCTAATATCCTTGGACCATCTTTCCTTTTCAGGCAGCTGCCCTGGTGAAGCTGGACAGCACAAGCAGCTCTTCTGGGCATCAGGCCCTCTTTTTATGTAGAAGTTTTTGGATGGCACCTGACACTTTTGAGTTATCAGCAACCTTCTGTATTAATAAAGTAACAAGCATTGTGTTTCAATTATTTTATAAGTATCTTATAAAATCAGTTTTAATGATCTAATTTACAAAAAGTGTCCTGGCATTGCTTTAGGATTTTTACAAGTACAGAAAACGATATAAATGAAATAATCTGCTGTTTTGCTAACATTAAAAAAATAAATAAAGAAACCAGCCAGATCACAGGGTTTGGGGTGCAGAATGCAACCCTCTAAGTTAGTGTTTCTCAAACTTGGGTCCGCGGACCCCTCGGGGTCTGCGAGGGTATGCCAAGGCATCCATGGGCCCCCTTATCAACTCCTCCCCCCACCCTCCTGTATGCCAGGGAACAAAGCTGTTCCTCAGCTTGTGGGAGGTGCTGGGAGGGAGGGGAAAGAGAGCACTCAGGGGAGGATGTGAAAAGAGGCAGGGAAGAGGAGAGGCTGGGGTGGAGAGGGAGCAGGGAGAGGTGGGGTGGGGCCTTGGGAGAAAGGGGTGGAGTGGGGGCAGGGCCTGGGGCTGAGTGGGGGGCTTGGGAGTCTGTGGCAAAATTTTAAAACAAAATGGGGGCCCTCGGGTTACTAAAGTTTGAGAGCTGCTGCTATAAGCCTTACTGGAAAGGCAGATTAGGTCATGTCTAGACATCACAGTGATGATGGGTTGTACAGGGTTTAAGTCAGGGCAGATTTTGGCACTCTGCAGCTTTGGTTTCATTCACTCTTTTTATGGCAAAAGATGTGTGTACTTCAGTTCCTTGCTTTACTGGTCTGGTTGTGCCACTGTTGGATTTATATAACATAAATACCATTCTCCTCAATCTAATGTATCATGCTGCTCCCAGTTTGGAATCTGTTCTTCAGTATAACAACAGAGTCGTCCTGGCATTAAAGTTACTCTAGTTCTTCTGCATGTTACACCAGGGTGATCCTTTCACCCTCTAGTTGTTACATTCCAGACAATGATGAGTACTGGCTGGTGGCAGTGATTTTACTGCACCCCAGGGTAAAATAACAAGCACATCAGGTGGTGATGAGCAAGCCACAACTGCAAGGTCCTCCTACTGGGGAAAAGTCATCCAGTGATATTCAAAAGTTTCCAGTTGAACTAGAAGCAGATGGGCTTTTTGGAGAGGAAAAAATGAGATGCACACTATGAAAAACTTTTGCAGCATTCAGCAACAATTTCAGTGTAATGAAATCTGCGCACTGTCAGTGGTAACAAATCAACATTTCAGAATCTCTTGGAATAAAGGGAACAACCTGAATCAGGCAGACAGAGTTGCCGAATCCAGTGCTGAAAGCTATCAGGTACCTTCAGACATCATCGTTGCTACAGCTCTAAATAGAGGGTCCTTAATAGCCACACATGCTGACACCAGCTGCAGAAAGTGGCTCTTGAAAGAAGGAAGGTCAATAGGGAGTCTCACTCAGCCCTAAGAAGCAGAAAACTGACTAGTGATAAGCTGAGTTTCCAGCAGAAGCAAGAGAAGCTTATTTGCTGCAGGGAGCTACTCTGAGGTCTGTGCACCAAAACAAAACATTTATATTCACAGACACTATGTCTGCTTGCCGTCTGCTGCAAAGCTAAATAAAATAAGGAAACGGGGGGTGGGGGAGGGGGAAGCCAGCAAAAACCTCTGAGAGGAAGAGAATTCTGCTTAACTTTTTCTGGCAAGCTGTTCAGAATTCAGCCAGTTCTTTGTACTTTATCTGGCACTTTAATTTCTAATTTCCGTTTTATTTTGCAGTACCCCGTTAGAACTTATTGAAGAGTGGAACCAATTTTTTCACGTATAATTTAGCAAAAAATTGAAAAGAAAAAGTTGGTCAAATAAACTCTACTGATGCGTACATTTTAAATAGACAGAAAAGCAGGAGACTGACTGGTTAAAGACTATTGTAAAAGAGATAAAGAGACATGTAACTCTAAGACCTTGATTTGGGAAAGCATTTAGGAAAGCACATAAGCATATGTTTAACTTTAAGTATGGACTTGAGTGCCTTTGGTTCTGAAGCGCATGTTTAAATGTATTCTTAAACAGGGATCTGATTAAGCGCATGCTGAAGTATTTTCTCTAATTGCAGCCTAAGTCACCTATTCAAATTTAGAGCTGGTTGGATGTTGTGACCAACAGTCCTCACCTTCTGATGGCAGTTTGGTGGCACAATGGATTGATATCAGTTCAATTCCTAGTGGACAGGTGTCCATATCACAACAACCACTACTATATTTGGAACCCTCACTGGCAATCTTAGCAATGGAGAAAGACTGAATGAATGTAGCAAATAACCAAGCCATTCATTTTGAGAAGTAGCCCCTGCAGATCAGGGATATGGCACAAAGCTCGGGCAATGCAGAGGCTAGCACCAGCGTAAATAAAGAGATGACTTCATTTATTGGAAATTTCAGCTAAGTACCTTTCATGAGCCCTAAATCTACTTAAAAATTTAAAGGATGAATCTTGTTTAAGTAAATACTAAAGGAAAGCTATAATTTCTTCACTGCATGCAGGGAAGTAAATACAAGAAGCAAAGTGTGAACGGGAGGATGAGAAACAACAAATTTCTCATAGGTAACTGAAGAAAAGATTTCAAGGCATAATTTACAGGCAATTTTGAAAATAAAATTTAATAGGAAAAATCTTAGGAAATATATTTTTGTACACCGTTATTTCAAACATTCCTCAGAAACTCATTTTAATATGTCTGGCTCTTAAACAAAATCCTACTTATTAAATAAACTTCTTTGGCTGGGGAGAGGGTTTTCAAATCCAATAAAATTTTCTGTCAATCTGATTTAACTAAAAAATAGAATTTTTAAAAGGTTGTATGATTAAATTGTAATTTTGTTCAAAATCTATGCTTGAAATACCGATTATTTTAAGTTATCCATGGTTCTCTCCCTGGATTTGTAAAAAACTATGGATCAAATTCTGCCCCATTTCACCAGGGTTAATCCAGAGTAACTGGACTTCAGTGGATCTACTCCCGAACAACACTTGTGTAATCGAGATTAGAATTTCACCCTTGGTCTACATACCATCTGGGGCCAGGTATTTCAATTCCTCCAAATACATCTCCAGTTTTAATAGTACTAGACTTGTTACATATTTAACGGGTAATTGCAGGAGAGCTGATCTGAGCCTGGATAAAGACATTAAGTGACTATCATGTGAAATCAATGTCTGTTCCTGAATTTACTGAAGAACAGAAGCAGAGAAAATAGAGGACACAGCTGCTTTCCATCAGATGATTCAGAAGCCTGCATTGATAACCCTCTTTCCTCCTCTTAATCAGACCAAACTCTGGATCACATGATTCTCAGCTACAAATCCTACTGGCCATTTCCATGCCCCCTGGTTCTATTTGATCTCAGGAACCAATGAACCTTCTTATCAATTCTAGTAAGCCTACTTATTCTTGTGTTACAGTCTTATGGTGGTTGTACTTTCCCTTTTTTAGTATTAATGCATTTCTTTCTGCTGATACTGCTGGGGATGAGACAGGAACCGCAGACATAATACTGAGTGTCATGCCTGAAGAAGTAGGAGATAGCAAGTCTGTTGAGCTGTGAGAATGGAGAGATTTTGCCTAACAGATTTGAAATGACTGACATTCCATAGTACTCTGGATTTCTTCCTGTTGTGGAAATGGTTAAGGAGCACCTCTGTGGTGGAAGCAGCCTCTTTTAGAAACACTGCTGTGAGATATGTGATTTAAATTACTCATGAAAATTCAAGATTTCTAGTATCTGAAGGATGAGGAAAAGTGCAGTGAACCAGGGCAGCTGAGGCCCTGGGCAGGTCCATCTGCTGCTGAGATACAACGATTTCTAAGCAGAAGAAACTCAAACTTCTCTCAGACATTTGCAGTACTGTTTTTAAAGCAGCAAACTGGAGTTTATAAACTCCTAATTTGTTAAAATGGGAATTGTGAATGTTCCTCCTGAGTCTTCATTTGAAAATGTTCTTTCCTCTTATTTCTGTGAGAGTAGCAAGAGGCTGGTGTACAGAATTAGTTCACTGAGAAGAGAAAGTCTGTCAAGTGAAGTATCTCTATGAGGAAACAAATTGTAACTGCAGGGATGAGTGAAATCCCTCCTCCAAAGCATCGCTCAAGCCTCCTTCATGATGCATGCAGATCAGAGTGGCTTCTTGCCCCTCCTCACATGGGTTGGGTCCTAGGTTCTTCATTTTTTCAGCACTTGGTGTCTCCACCCAAAGTGTCTCCTCTCTGTGTCTGACACACTGTGTCCTTTGGAAAATTACTAGTACTCTGTTCGCAAGGAATATAACCCAGTACACAAACACCACAATACAGGAATAAAAGTTCCAAAACATGAAATGCCACACATGGAATGACCAATATAACACAGAGGACTTTACTGGGGACAGGAAACAAAGGGTCTAGTGAGGGAAAAGGTTACAATTAACTAAAATACTGAAACACAACAATGTAACAAATCCTCCCTGCATTCACCACCGCACACAGCCGCCCAGCTTCCCCCTTAGCACCTTTCTAGGAAGGTTATGCTGAAGATAAGATCTCTGACGAGTGTTGGCTGGCTCAAATAAAAAAGAAAGGTGTCTTCACCCCTGAGTGGAGCAGAGCCCTCTCCTAGCTTCCTGGTCTGGACTCATGTGGAGGCCTTGCAGTGCTTAATTTGAAATGAAAGTGCCAGGGCTCAAGAAAGTAGGTGCTGGTGTTCAAGTATTTATTTTATTTTCATAACTGATGCAGCAAGACCAAAGCTGATGGAGCAATAAACAGCCAGGCCTAGAGGTGCCGGGGCTCAGCCCTGGTACAAATTAAGCACTGAGGTCTTGGCTGGTTCTAGGTAGCCAGTGCCAAGTTGTTTCTCTGCCCCAGAGAGCTGGCACTTCCTGATCACATACTAAATTTAGGGTTACCATATTTGAACTTTCAAAAAAGAGGACACTCCATGGAGGAGGGGGGTAGCTCCACCCCTATCCACTCCCTCCCACTTCCCACCCCCTTACTGCCCCTCACAGACCCCCCGACCCATCCAACCCCCCCTGCCCCTTGTCCCCTGACTGCCCCCTGGGATCCCCTGCCCCTTCTCCAACCCCCATCCCCTTACTATGCTGCTCAGACCAGCATGTCTGGCTTCACATGGAGCCAGACACACTGCTGTGCTCCCCCTCAGACTGCCCTGCCCACTCCCCCCGAGTGCTGCCGGCACGGCACGCTGAGGCTGTAGGGGAGGGGGGAGCAGGGGAGGGGCTCTGGCTCCTGGACCCCCAATGAGAGTGGCTCAATCCGACCCAGCCGCTCTGTCAGCTGCACCGCACTCTGCATTGGGAGGGAAATCCTAGACCTTTTTAGATTTTTACAAAGTCCTCCCGGATGGCTATTTAAAACCCAAAAATCTGGACATGTCTGGGATAATCCAGACGTATGGCAACCATACTAAATCCTACCATAGCTTAAGTCCCCCTGTGTGTGGGGAGCGGCAGTTGATTAGAGACTACCTAGGCTGTGCTGATCCTCTCCTTTCTCAGCTCCAAACTCAAACTAATCCCTTTGTCTCCAAGACAGCCTGTCTCTTCCCACTGAGGGACTGAGTAATCCTGGCTCCTCACAGACCCAGCAAACTGTTGATACAAATCACTTGCTCTCCACTGACTTTTTAAAGAGTTTCCAGTCTATTCTGTGCCTGCCCCGACTCTGTGCTGGCAGGGAAATGGTTTCTGGAGGCTTTGGAGCCATTGTTGCTGTAGTCCAAAGAGTGGTACCCCTAGAGCAGTGGTCCCTAACTTTTTCGTCTGGCGGGTGCCAGACGAAGGACCATGGTGGCGGTGGATCACCCACCGAAATGCCGCTGAATTTCGGTGGCATTTCAGCAGCGACGCCTCTCGATGACATCATTTGTCGGCAGCAAGTGGTGTCATTGAGAGGCGTCGCCGCCGAAATGCCACAGAACACCAGGATGCGGGCGCATTTAGATGCACTGTGTTGGGGACCCCTGCCCTAGAGGCTCAGTTCAGTGTTCCAGGAGCTAGCAAACATCAAAGGGGGTTACATAAGCAACCTACCTTTCTCTCTCTCCTCTGATAACAATTTGGGGATTTGGAATGTTAGCTGTGACACGTACAGTAAATTTGTTGTGTAAATTGAGTAATCTAGAATCAGTGCTCAAAAAGTGTGAGCTTTATGGCCTGAAATGGCATTTAGGGTATGCAGCATAAGTCTATGTTTGAGCCTGGGCACAAACCTAACGCCTTGCGTCTACACTGAAATGCACTAGCCCAGGGCTTAGACCAAGAGTCGCAGGGCTCAGATCTGCGGTCCCAGGACTCTGCAGGGCTGGAGGGTCTGAGCTTGAGTTAAGCTGGGACTCCGTGTCTGAGCCCCATTGCTTTGCAGTGTAGATACAGCCCTGCTTGATTTGGGTCCCAGGTGTCAGCCAGAAATATCCCATACTTCCGTGGGATAACTTCCTTAGTCCTCTCTACCTCAACAATCAGCACTCCACTTTATTGAAAATGGAAGCCACACCCCTCCTTTGCAAACAGCAGCTGCTCAGGTCAGTGTTAACCCATTCTCTTCTGATCACCGATCTACAAACACATTGTCAGAGAGCCTCCTGGGTTTGCAGTGGAGAACCACTTCCTGGTAACGAGCAGAGTGGGCAGTAAAATTTTCCCACAGTGCACCATAGTCCTAGGGCTAGAATTAAATAAGATATACCACCCAAGTCCCTTAATTTCTCTCTTTTCTTGAAGAAAATTATACCTGCCAATTCATCCCCTGCCTAATGTTTAATAAGGGGAAATGTGATCAATAATTGCTAGGAGCTGTTGGTTTTATCTGTGGACATAAAGGGTGAAACTAACCCACCATTCTTCTCTCACCTCTTAAAAGCCTTGGAAGCATGATGTTTATAGATAGCTGAGGAGAAATTTTCTATTCCCTAAAGGCTGCTTTTAAATAGCTCTTACAGGGAGAGAATCCAGTAGCTCATTACTTCTATATCCTGAGCATCCTCTGGACATAATTGTATTAGCACTTAGCAGCAGGGCCCGAGTCGAACTGAGCGAAAGCCCAGGACACCGTTATAAACGAGCCACCTCCAGAACAGGGGTGACCCTCCCCAAACTGCTGTTAGTATCTGCAACCCCGCAGTTCCTTCTCCCTGCCTTAGAGCCACCCCTGGCCAACTGCTCCCAGGAGCTTCCTGTTTTCTGTATAGGAGAGGGGGGCGGTGGGGAGAGGAGGGATGCTGCTGTCAGGCTGTCCCCTGCCTCCTCCCACCCATGTGCTCCATCTCCACAGAGTGGGGTGGGATGAGGGGACAGGGCTCACCAAGAGTGGATGGAGCGGCTGCGTCTAAAGGAGCTTTCCTTCAGACTTGTGGGTGCCACTTGCTTAAAGGGACAGCGCACAGTCTCTCTCACTCTTCCCCAGCTCATACATTGCGTCTCTTTCACACTCACTCCTCAACACATACTTAGATTGTTGTTTTTACTTGTTGGTACTTCCTGCAATGCACATATATTCTCTGCACTTTTATTTTTGTTTTTTTGACTGGTCTATGCATTTCATAATTTTATTTCACTCCTATGCTTTACATTTCATTCTTTAAGTAGTGAGTTCTAAAATGCCTAACCTGTCCTGGCTGGAGTAATTATTATTACTTTTATCATCATATTGTGCTTTGTCATTCATTATTTAAAGTGGAACTATCAAATAATAGTATCCTTCTAGAACCTAACTTTAGCTTGTACTAAACCTTAGCAGTGCCAGTTTAAAAACATTAGCTAAACATAACTTTAGACACTGGGCAAATGAAAGCTGCTTGTTTTCAAATTGTATTTTTAGTTATATCTGTAAAACAATTTGCATGAAAATAAATGCAGCTCCAACTATGATACTAATACCAATGATAGCGTCAAATGTTAGTGAGTCACATACATGATCATGTGATCAGTAAACATAAATGCCAAAATAATTAGAAAAATAAATTCCCTTGCTTAATAAAAGAGAAAAAAACCTTAATCACATATGATAAAATTATGTTTTTAGTGAAAAACAATTGACTAAAATAGAATAGATAATGGCAGTAACACAGAGTGTATCTGTTAGATAAAGTAAGCAGATTTTATTTATTTCTACTAAAGATAGTGTATGAAGTATCAAATGTGTGTTTCTAATATCTGTTAAAGCTCCAGAACTGATACCTCAAGGCTTGGGATTGGGAATATATTGCTGTATTATCTCCAGATTGTTCTAAATTTACATATAAACTTTGAAAATGGCTTTAATTGGAGTTGTTTATTTTTTCTTTAGAATGCTCCTGTCATCAAATTCCTAAGTTATTATCTGCAAAAACCCTAGAGTTTTCAGGTGCCCAAGTAGTCCCTGGAATCATGGTTAAAGTTTCTTCCTACCTCCCAAAATCTGAAGTAGTGCCCCAGGTGAGCCAGGAGTTGCCAGAGGGCTGCAGGAGGGCCATGAGCTCTGGCAAAAGGCAGCCCCTATGTGATAGTGCAAAGCCCACCTTGAACCTCATACTGAGCACCAGGCACCACAAGCCACAACAGCAGCGCAAAATTCAGGTGGCAATATACTGCTGCTGGCAGTGGCGTTGCCTTCAGAGCTGGGTGCCGAACCAGCACCTGCCAGCAGGGCTGCCAACTTTCTAATCGCACAAAACTGAACACCTGAGCCCCGCCCCTTCTGAGGCCCCACCCCCTTCCTTGGCTCTTCCCCAAGGCCACACCCCCACTCACTAATTCCCCTTTCCTCGGTGGCTCGCTCTCCCCCACCCTCATTCACTTTCACTGGGCTGGGGAAGGGGCTTGGGATGCGGGAGGGGGTGAGGGCTTCGGCTAGGGGTGTAGCCAGAAATAAGGGGTTCAGGGTGTAGGAGGGGATTCTGGGCTGGGGCAGGGAGTTGAGGTGTGGGAGGGGGTGAGGGCTCCAGCTGGGGCTGCGGGTTTTGGGGTGGGGCCAGAAATGAGAGGTTCAGTATGTAGGAGGGGGCTCTGGGCTGGGGCAGGGATTTGGGGTGTAGGAGGAGGCTCCAGGCTGAGGGATGGGGCTGGGGGATTCAGGATGTGGGAGGGGGTGTGGGTTGATGGGTATGGGGTGCAGGAGGGGCTCCAGACTGGGGGCTGGAGCCGAGGGATTCAGAGTGCAGGAGAGTGCTGCTGGTTGAGGGAGAGGATTGGAGTTTAGAAGGGGGTGCGGATTCTGAGCTGGGGGGTGCAGGCTCTGGAATGGGGTCAGGGACGAGGGGCTTGGTGTGCAGGAGGGGGATCTAGGTTTGAGGGGGCCTCAGGGCTGGGGCAGGGGAGTTGAGGCGCAAGGTTGGGGCATGGGCTTCCTCCCTGTCCTGGCACCATGGATCACGCTGCATCCTAGAAGCAGCCAGCAGCAGGTCCGGCTCCCAGGCAGAGGCAGCTCTGCACTTTGCTCTCTCTTGCTCCCCAGCCAACGGGAGCGCAGAGCTGGTGCTCGGGGTGGGGGCAGCACACACAGCCCTGTGGAACCCCTGCCAAGAGCCAGACCTGCTGGCTGCTTCTGGGGCATAGTGCAGTATTAGAACAGGTAGGGACTAGCCTGCTTTAGCCGGGTAGCACCACCGACTAGACTTTTAATGGTAAATATAAACACAGCCTCCCCGGGAAGGCATAAGACACTCTGCCATGCACAGCACTCCCAGCCTAAACCAGGGCGTGGCCCATGCATCCCAGCTGAGGCACAATGAGGGGACTCTCCACTCCCCATAGTGAGTGGTCCTCAGGTGTCTTCCATCCCTCCTGCAGCCCAGCGCAGCACCTGTGCTCTGGCTCTGCCCATGCAAGTGAATGGGGCATTGGCCACGCCCCTCCCTCTCTTTCCCTGGCACAGGGTGGAGGCTGTGGGGCGGTTGAGATTGGGAAGAGGCTGGGACACTCTCAGCAGCTGCCCAGCCCAGCCGTGGCTCAAAGCTCCCCCAGGTGGGTTGACTAGGAAATTCACCCGCCCCACACGCTGGTTGTATTAACTTTTAACCCACTTTTAACTTTTAGGTGGCCTTAGAAAGCTGGCAGCCCTACACACGTGCCTATTTGGAAATTCAGCCCTAGTTCTGCCTGGCCCTTAGGCAGAGCATAAGGATTGGGTAGAATACATCACTTAGATTGCAAGCTCCACAAGGCAGGGACTTTTTCAGGACCAGTTTCAGTGCTTCAATAAACAATGAAATAAAAGCTTAGACAACAATGACACAGGGCCATATTCAGCCCAGACTTCACATGAGCGCACAGTGATGGTGGCCAGGTCCCTGCACAGCCTCTGTAAAGGCCAACCAGAGTTGTAGACCCTTTGCTCTGGAGAGTGCAGGAACTGCCGCCTGCTCTTATCCCATTCCCCTAAGGGAACTATGGTGCTCCAAAGGGGCCAGAGAGAGGTGGGACAATAGCTCTGACCATCCCATACATCAGCAAACAGCGCTGGGCAGCAGTGCCAAGGGAGTATGGTGCTCCCCTGAAGGGGTGAAATAGTGAGTGCATCACCTTTCTGCATGCAGGATCTGCAGGAGGCTTTTTGCCTCTCTGAGTCAGAATGTCTTCTGGTGCTTCCTGGGGTGGGCATGGCACAATTGAGCCCATAACAGTTCAATAACTTCCTTCAGCTGCAAGCAGGACTATTCTCCATGCTCACTTTGAGCTGGGTTTGCTGTTTTATTTCTTATGTGGATGCCTCTTTCATGTGAGTTTCATTATGCGCAGAGGTGACATCCCTTCAGAGGAGTCAATGCAGCAATGAGTTTACTGTGGTGTTTTCAGGGTTGAGCTTCTGGTATTTCAGTGCATTTCTATCAAGGCTGAAACCCCCTTCCCTACCCCCCAAGAATGCCTGGCTTGTGGCAAAGGAACTGCAACTCCATTCTCTTCTGAAAGCCATTTGTCATAGGGTTGCTTGACCTGGAGCACCCTCCTTTGCCCGGTCATGGCACAACAGGCACCCGTACCTCATTCTCCCTTCCTCAGAGTCCTCAATAACTTCACTTCAGGCTCTCTTGACACAATAACTCCTCCTTGGGTAGCTAGTTTATATATATGAAAGCCATAGTAATATTGCTAAACATATAGTCAACTTCAAGCCCCAGGGCAAACACGCATGAATGCTCAAGGTGTCTTGTCCCTCAATACCATACATCACACACCAGCACCTCGGACCACGGCCAGACTCCACCTGTCCTCGCACCAGAACAGCCAGCCCCACCTTTCAAATGGAGTAAAACTCCACTCTTCCCAGTGGGAGCACCCTCAGCCTATCTGCTGGGAAGATCCTGGCCAGGGGAGCATCCCTCACTTCCCTGGCTCTCCCATATTTCCTCTGGGTCCAGCGTGGATAAATTCCTCCGCTGCTCCCCCGCCTTCAGTCCCCTCTGTCCTTTGGCTCTGGCTCTCTGTCTTAGAACCAACAGACAACTCCCTCTGCTGCTCCTTCTGCATTCAGCCCACTCTGGGTATTTGGCTTGGGCACATCAGCCAGCAAACCTTCGTTGCTATTCTCCTGCCTTCAGCCTTCTCTCAGGAACCACCTGCTGCTTCCTTCCAGGACTCCTCCAGTCCCCTTGTCTCTGGCAACTCTTAACTGCCCTTCCTGACTGGACCATTTCTGACTCATTGGAATATGGCCCCACCCCCTCCAGTCTCTTCTCCGCTGATCCTTTATAGTCCTCAAGTGCTGCCTCTCCTTCTTAATCAGCCAAATGGGAGTACTGGAACTTGTGCTGCTGTTCTACCTGGCGGGTAGGGTTGACTAGCAGGGAGCTGTGCAGGGGGAATATGAAGGTGGAGAGGAAAGAGTGAGTGCGTGATTGCAGAACTAATTCCATTGCTGCAATGGCTATTCCTGGCATGGGGGAGCTGGATGTACTTCATTTACTAGGTCTTTGTAGTCTTTCTATTTTCCTAACTCTTACACTGGTAATTCTTCTATCCAGTGTTTTGTTTTAATTGCATACCTTTATTTTCAAACAGCCTTTGTGTGCGCTTGCTAGAGATTAACGAACAAAAACATGGTATTAGTTTCTCTGTAAGAAGACAGTTGTCAATCCTGGGAAGATACAAGATTCATTAGATCTAAAATGGAAGAACATCCCGATGCAAGCTAAGATGGGCCAGAGAAAACATGCAGACATTTCCACAGGTATGATACTTCGTGTGCCGCTGCCCAGATGCACAGGCAACTGGTCATTTTTATGTTCAGTTATTGCAACTGTGCATGCACTGACAATGTTGCAGGTTGGCTTGCACCCACAAATGAGTACATACTTCTCTGACAAATTGGCTGCATATATCTAAAATGTTAGCCTTATTACATGCCACAGGACACCAAGCAACAAAGTATTTCAGTTGTTCTCTAGTTTTATCACATAAGCACTGGAAAATACCTTTCCTTCAGTCTCTAATTTTATTAAGAGTATGTGAAAGGGCTGTGCTAATGGAGACAGATTAAATAAACAGAACCATGATAATAATATTAAAGCTGGGCAGGCACTAGCAGTGCTTTGTTTCCACTCAGATTGCTACGGGCTTAGTACATAGCTCCTGAATTTTCATGGCAGAAGTGATTTTCTTTTACCGCCAAGCAAAGGGCTTTTTAGATCAATAGCCTTGGGAAGATGAGCAGAATATAAAAGGAAGACATTTGTGCAGCTAAATCTTTAAGATTCTAACTCGCAATTGCCATAAAAAAATGGGTATGAAGCTGTAATGTGATATATTTTAAAAAAAAATTCTTTGGTATAGAGAGAAGCCTAAAGTCAGGTCAAAGGGTATCAGAGTAACAAGCCATTTACCCGCACATATACCCCATACCAAGAATCTGTGGCCTAGCACATTTTTCTTTTACTTCCTTGAATATGATGGGGACAGGTGATCTCTGATTGGAAATTTAATAGATTGTTTGTTTGTTTTTTAGCAACGATGTAACCTGGGCTGTAAATGAATTTTCACCAGTCACAGGAGCTTAGATGTGGAGCTCCATTGAGGATTCACAGAGGAGTAAGACCAAACACCTAAGGTTTGGGTGGAGGTGGTCACAGGGCAGGAATCTGAGGGGGACCATGTTCTCCCCTCAGCTACAAAGAAGCGGTGGCAATAGCATAACTGAGCTAGAGAATCTGACCTTGGATCCAGATCAATGTAACAAACTTCCAGAAGAGGTCAAATGAATCTGGAGTCTAATCACCCACCTTCTCTCCCACTGAGAAAGTTTTTTCAGTTAATTGTATTCACAACCACAGCTCTGCACTCCTCCCTCTGTACAACTCCTTTAAATTGAAGGTCAGGAAAGCCTTGTAGAATCAGATGTTTTACTGAAATTCTGAAAGTATATTTTTAGAATTGCAGAACTAGTTCAAGTTCTCAATCCTTTGTATCTTGCAATTTAAAGTTTTTTATCTCACTGGTGATTTCATATATATGTACACACACATACACATACTCACACACACATACACAATATTGAAACAAGGATCTAATTTGATGTTTGCGGATGAAGACGTTTT
This sequence comes from Chelonoidis abingdonii, assembly GCF_003597395.2. NCBI lineage: Eukaryota > Metazoa > Chordata > Testudines > Testudinidae > Chelonoidis > Chelonoidis abingdonii. The sequence continues at coordinate 97,880,419 of NC_133775.1, forward strand.
CACTCTCACCCTCTTTTCTCTTCTTTGCATAGTAATTTTATTATTGTTATTCCCCCTACCCCACTCTACTCCAGGGGTAGGCAACCTGTGGCACAGGAGCTGATTTTCAGTGGCACTCATGCTGCCTGGGTCCTGGCCATCGGTCCGGAGGGCTCAGCATTTTAACTTTATTTTAAATGAAGCTTCTTAAACATTTTAAAAACCTTATTTACTTTACATACAACAATAATTTAGTTATATATTATAGACATAGAACGAGACCTTCTAAAACATTAAAATGTATTACTGGCACGCGAAACCTTAAATTAGAGCGAATAAATGAAGACTCAGCACACTACCTCTGAAAGGTTGCCAACCCCTGCCCTACTCCATTTCACCCTGTTTCACCACGGGAGTTTTCTTTTTTACCCCTTCCCTCTCCAGGTTTATTTCTCTCTAGAAATCGTTTTGATGTTTTAATGCTAAGAGATGAAAACTGCTTCATACTCGTGCCATGCTTCAAATCGCCATGAAGAATGAGTCTGTTCCTAATGCTTATCAGTATTCAGGAGTGTATCTAAGGCCTTTTATAAAGAATAATTCAGGTTTGTGTGACAAACTGCATGGCAGCGAGAAGATGCTTCTGCTTTTGTGGCTGATACATGGCAAATATGCAGTGTTGTTGTAGCCGTGATGGTCTCAGGATATTAGAGAGAGACTGGGTAGGCACGGTAATATCTTTTAGTATATCAGATTTGTGACCTCAGCTTACTAGGTGGATGAAAAATTCTGTTTAAGCATCAAGTTTCTATTAATGTTGCATGGATATCAGTCCGTTGATTACAGGATGTGAATATGGCTTAAAATAGGAGTTGCTGTGACTATTGTCAGTTTGCATGAATATAACAAAAATACAGCTGATATGTTTTATACAGCAGCTAGAAATACACACAATAGGATTTCAGCATAGCTTCAGAAATGTGGCAGTAAACACTGCAGGAGACATTTGTTTCTAAACGTTGCTCATCACTTTCCCTTTGAAGCTGTGAACATTGGGAGTCAAGAGGACATGTTTAAAAATGACACATTACAGACACTACACTTTTTGTTTGCTGTACCTCCCCCTCTCCATGGGAACCATGTAACAGCCCCCTCTCCCTGGGAACTCTTGCACATCTGGGCCAGAAAGTGACTCATCAAGGGAAGCAGGTGGCTCAAGTCTGGGATAGCAGTAAGACCTGGCTTGCTCTATCCCTGGAGTAGGGTGACCAGATAGCAAGTGTGAAAAATCGAGACAGAGGGTGGTGGGTAATAGGCACCTATGTAAGAAAACGCCCCAAAGAGCGGGACTGTCCCTATAAAATTGGGACATCTGGTCATCCTACCCTGGAGGAGCCTGCAATTGTGTGGAGTGGACTAGGCTCCTCCTTGCCTTGCCTTCCCCTTGTGTACAGCTTTGTGCCCTTGAAGCTCTGGAGGGGTTTAAAATATGCCGGGCCGTGGTTGTCTGGGTGCCCAGGGCAGAGCAGCAGCAAGGAGTGTACAGCAAGTTCCTAGCATTCAGGGACGGGGAGAGCAACACTATGGGTTGCTGCCGTGGTGGGCCTGTGCCCCTTCTCCAACAGCTGTGGGACTCCCAGCAAGCTCTCCCCACTGCTGCCCTGTCCTGATCACCCGGCCAGCTGTGTCCCCACATCTCCCTGATAGGCTCATTGCCTCCAAGTTTGAAAACCAATGCATAGAGCAAAAGCTGCTCTTGGGGCCAAATCCCAGTGTCATCACAAAGCCTGAGAAGCCACACAGTTTGCCGAGGTGTTCTGGGAGAGAAATCTTCCTCTGCAGGCCAGGGAGCAGGCCAGGGAGCTGCCACTGCAGCTTTATTGCTCCTGTCCCCCTGGAGGAATGGCTACTGCAGCCATGGAACTGGTTCTGCAGTCACTCAGTCACTCTTCCCTCTCCACCTCCACATTTCCCTGCAGAGCTCCCTGCTATTCAACCCTACCTGCCAGGTAGAACAGCAGCACAAGTTCCAGTACAGCTCCTCTAAAATTATTAAATGAGATAAAAGGTGCAGAAGAAAGAAAACACATGAAAAAACGGTGGCAAAGAAATAAAGAAAAGAAGGTATTATCCTCAGTATCTAATACACCAAAACCCAAGATGACTCACTTGGGCAAACATTCCTTCTGTCCAAAATGCTTTGGTATGTGTGTTGCCATTTTATCCATCTAAGCAGTATATAAAGTTGTACACCTCCCATATATTTATTATTTCTAAGAACCCTTAGTGGAAAAGCAGGTTTCTTAAAACAGGTCCCCCCGCCCCACGCCGCCATTTTTATGCATAGTAGCCAAAGATGCTTTTATGGGGCACATTAACTGTGTGTCACATTTGTCCTCTCAAAATCCTTAGCAAAACAAAATGCCAGCAAAAATTTTAGAAAACTGTAACATTTTAGCATCCAAATTTTAGAAACAGCTTTCACTTTTGTAGAAAGAAAATTGTGCCAGCAAATAATTGTGCCTATAATTTTGCACTCACAGCTAATGAAAATTATAACAGATCTCTACCTACTTTAATATGCAGATACAAATGTGTAGTTAGGGTTAGATCTAGATCCTATGATATGAGCCCACAAGTAACTGTGTTTACATTTTAAGTTACTGATGCAATTTCGCATCCATAAGTAATTGAAAATACTATTATTTGCATGTGCAAAATTTATTCAATGAACTCTGCTGGTATGCATCAAATAATTATTTGGGATATAGCGTTCAGCCAGTTTTATGCGCTAGTGAATCACCCATACAAGTTTATAAATATTTAGATATTCCAATCTTGCAAGAGTGTATGATTATGTCACCTTTGAAACACTTATTTTACTCCACACTGGAAATTCTTACATCTAAAAACAGAGATAAACAAATCAATGTCCCCTGAAGAGCATTTTTAAATTACCAATGAACTGTATTTTAATGAGTTTTCTTTGCAATTTGTACACAATAGATTTCCAATACGAACTTGTAATTAGTTCATTTTCTCCAATCATTACCTATTAAGTCCACTAACATTTTCCAGCTGGTATCTTTTGAAATGAAAGGTATTTGGAAAAATTATTATGCTCCTGCAGTTGACATATAAATGCATTGCCACTAGCGTGCAACTGATATTGTTGAGTAAGAGAAAACAGTCAAACTGATACAGAGCATCAAAATTTGTTCTTACATCAAATTTTCTGGCTTTGACTGCAAATTTTGTCCAAAAATTTTTGACCCCACGAATCTTAAAAAAATTAAAGTAAATAAAACGTACCAAGTCTAAAAACTTCTCGGTGATCCTATATGACAGTTACTTCATGAGATTCCCTGTTCATCCACAGACAAATCATGTCACAATGTGTAAGATTTGTATTGATCTAATTTGTGTGTACAAACTCAGAATGTGAAAGCATTCCCAAATTTCACCCAAGGAAACATGTTCATTCCATTGGCAAACACAACTCTTTACACTGAACATAATTTTGCTTTGGGCATAAAATGTGGTATTTCCCTAATTTTGCTTGAGTACAATGGTTTGCTTTTTTAAAAGAGAAATATAATTAGATTTGCAGCAAAAATGCTTTCTTATTGCAAAGTGGAAGATTTTTCTCCACTCTGAAAATGCCTTTTCCTTTCACAAAACACAGCACAATTATTGAGAATATGGAATGTGTTACAACAAAACCACACTTTCACAGCTTTGCTGAAGCAGTGACTAGTACATTACACATTACTGGAACACAGCAAGATAATTTTCATTCCCAACACAAAACTTTACAATTTTACATTTAGGATAGTTTCACTAAAATGCAAAAATTCCAACTGTTTGCCAGAATGTGTTGCTGTTATGCCAGCAGGCAAAAGTTCAGTTTTTGAAGGGGAAATTACTTTTCATGTTCATTTAACTCTATCCTACATTCTATGCAGCAAAAGACACCAAAAGCCTACTGCAACTCCCTTTTAGAGAATCTGAGGAGGATTTATACACCAAATACTGTATTTAGACTGGAGAAAACCCACAAATCCAAATGCTTGTAGGACTCGTAATGTGCATGGACTGGTAGAAGATGCTCTGGCTACTCCAATGGATGGAGACCCACTGGCTAATAGGAATAGCATGAATTATAAGAGGATGAACACACAAACAGCTCTGGAGGAAATGGGAAGAAAGGGCTTTGGGGGGATACAGAGCCTTGGGATGACAACACTAGGGGACAAAGAATACAGATCTGTAAAGATACAGATCACTGGCTAAATGATAGCACAGCTCCAGAGACAGAGTCAGAGGCAGTAAGGGGAGAGAGACACTGCTGGAAGGGACCCAGAGCTCTGGGGTTTACGGGAAGACAAAAGGTAGGGGCAATGCTAGTTCCCTGCACACACGTGAGCGTGTGTACACTCACTTTTTTGTGGCGGATGAACAAGTGCCTTCCTGCACTCACTACACCACAATGGAATGCAAAATGTGACTCGCTCTGTGTGAGCGTAAGGAGCGCAGGATCAAGCCCACTACAGTATTTCCGATTACTTTATGCTTCCCAGGGCTTCCAAAAATGTTGCTGCAGTGACTAGAAAATACTCAGCTAGTAAATGGTGTGAACTATCACTGTATGTAGATATTATGATGTGTGGAAGGGAGCTCAAATAAGTGCACTTGCAAAAGAAAATAGTGAAATCAAAACACTTTTGTGCATCTAGCATTTTGTGAGAATTTCTTAAGTTCAAACTTGTTTGCTGAACTTTTTTTTAAACAGAAAGCATAAGACTGTTCTGCTAAATTGTTTCTAATTCACTCTTCTGGGAGTCACAAAATAAACAAGCATCAGAGGGATAGCCGTGTGTGATGGAGTAGGGGCTGTCTGTGTGGGGAATGGGAAGGAGTAGGGACTGTCGGTGTGGGGAACTGGAAAGCAGGGGATGTCTGTAGGTGGTGGACAGGTAGTCAGGGTGTAATCCGAACCCGGCAGGGGGGAGGGGGGAGGACCTGGGCGGAGGAGAGGGGAACAAAGGTTTTTCGGCCGGAGGAGGAAAGGCAGGACAGTTTGGGTTTGGGCTGTGGGGAGGAATTCAGGGGATCCTAGCTGGGATCCAAGCACCCTGAACCCCCAGAAGGACTCAGTGGAGGGGTCCTGACTGTGCCTGCAAGCTCTGCTGTAACCTGTGTTCCTGTTGTCCAATAAACCTTCTGTTTTACTGGCTGGATAAAAGTCACTGTGGGTCCCAGGAAGAGGGGTGCAGGGCCAGACTCCGTGACATAAGACTGTTCTGCTAAATTGTTTCTAATTCACTCTTCTGGGAGTCACAAAATAAACAAGCATCAGAGGGATAGCCGTGTTAGTCTGGATCTGTAAAAAGCAACAAAGACTCCTGTGGCACCTTATAGACTAACAGAAGTATTGGAGCATGGGTGAATATTCACCCATGAAAACTTATGATCCAATACTTCTGTTAGTCTGTAACAGGGGTCGGCAATCTCTGGCATGCGGCTCGCCAGGGTAAGCACACTGGAGGGCCGTGCCACTTTGTCTACCTGTCACGTCGGCAAGTTTGGCTGACTGTGGCTCCCACTGGTGGCGGTTCGCCATCCCAGGCCAATGGGGGCAGCGGGAAGCAGCGTGGGCCGAGGGATGTGCTGGCCACGGCTTCCTGCCACCCCCATTGGCCTGGGACCTGAACTTGCCGATGAGGCAGATAAACAAAATGGCCCGGCCCACCAGGGTGCTTACCATGGTGAACCGCATGCCAGAGGTTGCCGACACCTGGTCTATAAGATGCCACAGGACTCTCTGTCGCTTTTTACAGAATAAACAGTATCTTCGAACAACCCAGCTGCACATTTTATTTTTTGAGGCAAATAGGGCTCAAAGGTAGTTGCCTCGGTCAATCTGAGGGAAACTTCATTTCTTCCCCTGGGTGCCTAGCATCATCCTCTACTACTGCTTCGATCTGATCTGGGAGGCTGGAACTCCCTTGCTTGCTACAGCATGTTTGAAGTTAAGATACTGCATAGCTCACAGGAGAAACAAGTCAATGTTGGTAAGTTAATGAATTATTTCTCACTTCGTACTGATATCTGCAGCCCCATGGAAGAAGACCACATAGCAAGGAAATAACAGACTAAGGGGCAGACCATGGAATGTAAACTGTCAATATTTTAGGACTATGATGATTTGATCCTGCAGATATAGCAGCTACAATATTATGGCTCAAGAGGAGCACACCTAAAGCAAAATGCCTGATCTCACAATACAGTTGTCCAATGTAATTAAGCAGACTTGACCAATCTTACCAAAGTATAGAATAACAAGTATCCAAAAAACCCACAAAATCCCACTGACCAGAAACACAGCTGAATATAAACTTCATCTAAAAATGTAATTTAGACTTGCTATTTTTATATTAGAAAGCCATATGCCTCATGTGTTCAAGGATATATGTATTTAAATAGGGCCATGTGTGCCATATAGAGTATATGTATAACTTTTCTTTAGAAATGTGAGTCTCAGAGACCTAGTAGGAAGAAATAAACAGGGGAAAAAGGGAGTTCAGGAGAGCTGGCAATTTTTCAAAGAGACAGTATTAAAGTCATAACCACAAACTATTCCAGCACAAAGATATGAAGAACGGTAAGATGTCAATATGGTTGCATCAGGAGTTCTCTAATGACCTGAACATCAAAAAGGAATCCACAGGAAGGGGAAACATGGACAAAGTGCTAAGGATGAATAAAAGAAGAATAGCACAAGTGTAGGTCCACTCCTGAGCAGGGAAGAAGAGCTTAACATGGATGATACCAAGAAGGCTGAAGTGTTTAAGGCCTATTTTGCTTCATTCTTCACTAAAAAGGTCAATTGTGACCAAATAATAAGCAGGAAGGAACACAAGCCAAAATAGGGAAAGAACAGGTTAAAGAATATTTAGATAAGTTAGCCGTATTCAAGGTGGCCGGGCCTATTGAAATTCACCTTAGGGTACTTACAAAACTAGCTGAAGCAAATCTCAAAACCATTAGTGATTAGCTTCAAGAACTCATGGAGGACAGATGAGATCCCAAACGACTGGAGAAGGGCAAAGATAGTACCTATCTTTAAAAAGGGGAACAAAGATGACCCAGGAATTTAGAGACCACACAGTGCATCTTCTATAGCTGGAAAGATAAGGAAATTATTATGCAGCAATTTGTAAGCACCTAGAGGATAATACAGTTATAAAGGAATAGACAACATGAATTTGTCAAGAACAAATCATGCCAGACCAAAATAATTTCCTTTGTTGACAAGGTTACTGGCCTAGTAGATAAGAGGGAAGCAGCAGTCTTGATATAAATATATTTTAGTATGGCTTTTCGTAGACCACATGACATTCTCAAAAGCAAAGTAGGGAAATGTGGTCTAGATTAAATTACTGTGAGGTGGGTGCATAATGGGTTGAAAAACCATACTCAGTGTAGTTATCAAGGGTTCACTGTCAAACTGGTAGGATGTATCTAGTAGGCTCCTGCAGGGGACTGTGCTGGGTCCACTATTATTCAATATTTTCATTAATGATTTGGATAATGGGTGCAGATAGGGTTGTCAATTTTGGTTGGATGTATTAATCACATGACATTAATCTTTAATTAAACATTAATCTTTAATTCCTGGAGACTCCAGGACAATCCTGGAGGATTGGCAACCCTAGTTGGAGAGTATGCTTATAAAATTTGCAGATGATGTCAAATTAGAGGAATCGCAAGTACTTTGGAGGGCAGGTTTAGAATTCAAAATGACTGATAAAGTGGAGAATTGGTCTGAAATTCAGAAGATGAAATTCAATAGGACAAGTGCAAAGTACTACAGAAAGAAAAAAATAATCAAATGCACTACTCCAAAATAGGGATTAACTGGCTAGGAAGTCCCTTCCCCTTCACTTGCCCCAATCAGCATTCTTTTGGGGGTTTGTTCCCTCTTACTCAAGTTGCACCTCTGTATTTATCTTTTCCACTAGTAAGAGAACATCTAAGTGCCTTTGTGACTGATGGAAAGATCTTTCTTACAGAAGCTGCCTGGAAAATCAGAACTAAGCTCAGAAAATTCTGCTTTAAACTCAGCAATCTTAAGGATTTAACTGGAGGATTCTTGAAAAAAAACTAAAAAAAAAAGTAGAAATCATTCTGCATGCAGACACAATATTTTGTTTTCCCCTCTGCCATGCAGTTTTACTTTCTTACCAGGGATATTTACATAAAAATAGGAGAGGACAGTTTCACTAGTATAAATCTGGAGCAATTCAGTGACATTACTCTGGATTTACACTGGTTTACTTAACATTAGGAACTGGTCCAGGATCTTCGCCCACAGAAGTTAATTTGCCCTTGTTCCATTTAAAGGAGCTACAGCCACTCAAGCTGGGACTATACAAGAAACTCAGGTCTAAATGCATGGTCTGACCACGTCCACAGAGACCACGTGGCTACCAGATTTCCCTCCCCTATGGCTGCAGGCTGCAGCTAAATCATGCTACCAATGCCTCCCCTTCCCACCCCGGCTGCTTTTTCTTCACATCTCACAGGGAGTTCCTTGATGTAGCTCTAACTGGCGTTATCCTTCACAACTATTTGCCATGGAGTTTAATTGTCTTCTCATAGGTCGCATTCTGCATAGAATGGCTGTTCCCCTGTTTTGCCTCTCCCAGGATTCTGATATAACCAGAGATCCCCAATTAAATGGCATTATGTAGATGAGCTTCTAATTGGGCTTAAACATCCCATTTAGGCTTGTACTCCCCCCTCATACTAAACTGTAGGGCCCTTTTTTGCTCTTCTACTCCTGTTAAGATCAATACAGTATTGATGCTTTATACACTGTTAGACAACAGACAAACGTATAGCGCGGGGCCTAAATAAATTCCATTGCTCGAGTGTGTAATTCAAAAGTAGCTAACATTTTCCTATAACATTTCATTAAGACTTTATTAAGACTTTAAAGAGGGCTTTACAAACATTATCTATAGAATCCTCACAACACGCCTGGGAAGAAAAGAGGGAAGTATGATTATCCCTGTTTTACACTCAGGCCCAGAAGCTTTTAGTGACTTTCCCAAGGCCATACAGTGAGTCTGTGGCAGACCTAAAAGTAGAAGTCTCTCGGCCCATTAAGTCCCTCAGTCTCCCTTGCGCATTTTTAATACAGGTTGGGGATGCGTGAAGAATTAGAGTTTTAGGGCTGAATTGGAACCAGAAAGGATGGGAAAAAACCTTTCAAAACATCTTTTATTCTCCTGCATTGATTTTTTCCTCCCAAACTACAGCTGTGCATTTAATGTAGATGTACTTAGAGATATAAGTAAAATGTTTTGAAATAGGATAACGTGAATAATCAATGCATTGACTGAAAAACAACTATTTCACTTTTTTCTTTCAAAGAGAGTATTCATTCAAATTCTTTTTTCCTAGATAGAGCATCAAGCATCTCAAAATCTCACTATTCAGGTACTAGAAAAAGTACAATATATAGCAGATTTTCCTAGGGCTCCACTTTGACAATGGCCAATGACAAGCATAGGGCACAGCAAGCAACCTTTGAGAGCCAATAGTGCTTTGAGATTTGGAAATTATCTTGTCATAATGTCTGACCTGATCTAGTGACATTCAAACTTATCGGGCAACTTCAATCAAAAGTTCTCTAAAGCCAGTGTGACCTACCAGCAATAGTGGAACTGTTTTAGGATAGTCAAAGCAGTCTCTAAAGGGCTGTTTTTTGCTATCCTATAATCTAATGAAATGCAAAGCCAAGCTGTCAAAAATGAATGTCAGCTTGAAAAACTCCAGCGAGCAGTGAGCTATAATTTAACAGGGTTTCTATCTCACCGTTAATAACCTCTTATTAACTAAAGGAATATTGACAACATAAAGCAATTTTGACTGAAAACATGTTTTCCTGGTCTTTGTCATATTGTATTACTAATTGACCTGTCCACATTGATGATATAATATAGAGCTAGAGATTTCCAGACAGTTTTGCATCTGCAACCTACTACTCTCTCATTAGGGAATGACATAAAGGTAAGGCCAGCAATCACATACCTAATTTTAATAACCTCCAGTCTGACATAGTTCCAGAAGATCTACCCAAAAATCACTCATCTGGGCATGTTCAACATCCTACTCAGCTGAGTAACATGCTTGCCAAATTACTAGACTGTTTCCATGCTTATTAATTTGATGTTTTCTCTGCTCTAATTCTTACAATAGCTAGGCCTATAACTACTTGTTATTCATGTATTGAGTTTTATGCAGCTGTATAGAAAGTAAGAAGCAGACAAACTCGTAAAACAGCCAAGCTAGCACCTTACCAGTGTTCTTCACATTTCCTGGGATGTGGATATGTTGAAATAATCAAGTTACAACTGGGATTTTTTTCACTATGTCTCTTGAGCCTGGATGCCTGATAAGGTTCAATAATCAGACATTGGAAGACACCCACAATTTGCTCTTCTTGCAAGACCCATCAGGAAAACAGTTATACTGCTTGACATGTTATTTATGTATGATCAGAAAGAATTTAAATATTAAGTGTTTTTCTCCCTTGCTAACGGCTATTTAGAGCAATTTACATGAATGTAAACAAACTCAGAGGGATTGTACTCAGTGGATTAATTAAAAGGACAAAGCATCTTTCAGAAAAGCAGAATAAAATGATTTATTTAGAAACAGTGAGAGATTCATTATTTTGCCCATAATCCAAATGTGAGAGTTAATTCAACACTTGTATGTAAATAGTTTATTTAAAACATCTGTTAGATTAGTACCTATTAGATACTAGTAACTTGAAACCAGAACCATTCCACTTCTCAGGAAAGATAAGTTATGCAATTACTCTGGTACATTCATTTACAACTGATCAGCATATCATAATGTTAAAAATGCTTTCTGGACAGTAATGGGGAGAGGAGTGAAGAGAGAGAAAGCTACCAAGCAAGCATGAGAGAGGCAGATCAATAGCTTTGTAGCTCTTACAGAAAAGCCAGGGGAGTTTTAAAAATGAACTATGATTTCAAAAGCAGCAAAAGAATGACACATTGGAGAGTTCAGCTCTTCAAATCATCAAGGTCATCTTTGTACCTCTCTTGGATTAGATCACTGTACAGGTATATGGTGCATTGGGACAAATTTAACATAACAATTTTGGGAGAGGGTAAAGTAGATTCAGACAATATGATGTCATTGAATTCTGATAATTAGATTTCACAGTCTGTTGAACAGCCATCTTTGCAAGTCTATTGACATAATTCAAAAGTGATTGACTTAACTCATGTGGATCTTCACAAGAGAGCTACCAATGCATGGGTCACATCTATGAAAAATATGGAGGATGTTGTACCTTTAAAAGCAGCACTTTGGCTTGGATTACTGACATTCTAGCTCATAATGAAGTGACTACAAAACCAAACTATCCACTTAAGACAACTATGTGAAGAGCAAAGATTTTTGAAATGCATTCTACAAGATCATGTTACTAAAATACATTTCCCAGGAAAAGTTGTATTTGACCAGCATTTTCTCTTTACTTATAAAAGCTGCAGAGTTTCTACAGATACATAAACCATCCCACTTTCTAATTCAGGATGCTGACAAACCATTAACCTCTCCTAATAAAAGCAGGTTATTTGGGGAAATCCAAAATAGAGAATAAAGTCATCAGATAGGCTAATTTTGATGTTTGAACGGAGAATAATTTTTTCCACAGCAAGTTCTTTTGAAATATCGTAAAGAAAACCAAGAAGCAACACTACAGATATTTCTGAATGCTTATCAATTACTGACTGTTCTTTAGGTAATATCTCACACCTGTCTGATTTTCATTACCTATTTAAAATTCACTGAACCACAAAACCATTCAAAGTGATATTAGAATTTAGCTTAGGGTTCCTGTGACTTTGAAAACCCATTGATCCAGATATGCTCCCAAGTAACTGCATGTCAAGTCTTTATAGCTGGATTAATTCACTTTATAGTCTTCTTAATGTACAAGGTTTTATGTTTTATTGCATCTCTATTATTTTCAGCATGCAGTGATGAATTAAATGCATATGTGGTTTAAAAAGAGGGCCAAGGTGCCAGCTGGGACTAATTTTAGAGCATTTTAAAAATTATTATCCCAAACCTTTTTTAAATTTAAAACTTGAACTCAACATAACGGAAGCTACTCACTTTAGAAAAGATGAAAATCTGCGGAAGAAGCAATTCTAAGGTGATTCCATTTGCCTTATTACTCTGGATGGACAAATAATACTGAAAATTAGCATGCTATTTCAGGATATGTCAAGTGACTCAGAACCCACTTCTCCAACTCTTACTTATGATGAGCATAGAACTTTATTCCATGAGTAATCACTGGGAGCATTCATGGAGCAAGGTACTTTGTTTAATGGGAGTAAAGGGGGCAGTATTGAGCTTTTATTTTGCAGTTCTGTAGTTTGTAAAGAGGAATAAGAGGCAGAAGCACCCACTGAAATACTTTTTATCTTACAAATGTTAAATTGACAAGGTCAGAATCCTGTTGGAAATGCCACTAATTTCAGTAGCGTTACCTACATGCTTAAAGTTATGCATATACAAAAGTATCTTGCTAAAATCAGGCCCATAATATCTACACTTCAGAGGGAGGGCCTGAGACTTCATTAATGTTTGTAAAGCCTTTGACATACTCAGATAAACAAGCTTTGTATAAGCATAGAAAGTATTATTTTTTTGCTAGAAATGAGAATAGTAAGCTTCGAAGTATCAATACATGATTCATAATAGATATTGTTCATTACTCAAAGAAGTATCCATAAAAGTTACAAACCCCAGGCAAATAATTGGTAACTCAAGAGCTTAAAGTTGCACACAGCTTAAGTACCTTGCTGAATCAGAGCCAGTATGCATGTTGCAAATGGTTAAACAGGTACAGAGATTTGTCCCAAGATCCCACAGCAATTCATTGTTAAAGATGGAAATAAAATGTTTTGAATCCAGGCAGAAGATGCAGGGGAAAAAACCTTACTTTTCTCACCCCTAAAATAACAGCTATTCTCACTCTGTGGTTAGCCAGGTTTCATGAAAAAAATTCTTGAGAATATTCAGTGGTAAATCCTACAAGCACAGTTCCTTGCGGCCTCCTAGAGACTACACACATGTTCTACTTACACTTCCAGTAATCCAACAATATCTTTTCAATGCCATTAACAAAGCCAACAAAATAATCCATTGCCTGTATCTCTTTATCAAATCCATAAAGTTCAGTTATTTCCTGATAAGCACACCTTACCTTAAGGAAACAACCCCCCGCAGATGCTGACCCCTTCCTCCCTCTGCATACACATACCATGGAAAGGTCACAATGAAAACAACTATTTCATACACAAATTTCTGGAGACAAAATATTGTCCTAAAGGGTATTCATAGAACACTTGAACTGTAAGCCACATTTTGTCATTGCAAAGGAGCGGGGGCAGGAAGAGCGCATCAAGACTTACGGAATGCAGTATAGAGTTCCTGCAGGGTTAAGTAACCATCATTGTTGTAATCATCAAATCGGAGAAGATCTTCCAGCGTGCAATCCAAGAAATCATCTTCTAGAGCTTCTTTCTCCATTAGCTGTGGGAACAGAACATTATACTAATAGTGAGTTGCGACATTGTCATTTTGAAAGAAAATTTGCCATTTCAACAAAGAAAAATGATATGCTCCAAAAACTGAGAATGGCGTAAATTTAATATAAGGGGATCCTAACAGACATAGTGCATGTCACAACTAGCAAGGGATTTAAACTTGACAAGTATTAAAAACCATTATCTTGAAATCAATGCAGGCATTTTTATTTTCCTGTTTTTCATCCTTACCGTCCTATCTGAATTTTTTTGTAGCCATCTTTTGTAATTTATGAGGCAGCTGGTTGTAAATTAACTGTTGAGGGGTCAAAGATATCAGCCATTCCTTGTCAGCACGGATGTAGAACAGGGCTCATCATAACTGTAGCTTTTTTCTTAGCGGTCTAACTCTTGCACCCAGGTATTCCAGCAGGTGAAGGGAGTTAATTTGTTACTGAAGACTCCATGGAATGCAAGCTACAAGGGTGATCTCTCCACAGCGCATCGTGTGATGAGAACAGAGCTGGACATATTTTCTCTAATGAAATAATATCTCCTTGCAAGTGTATCCAAAATATTCAACATGGAAAAATTAAAAGTAAAAATAATCCTAGACATAAAATAGATTATGCAGTCCTCTTAGATATGGACAAAATTTTATTACCTGTCTTAATGACTAGTATAGACAACAGCCAAAAGCATATATACTATACACTTATTTCTCAACACATGTTTTACCTCTGACAGCTGTTTCTTTAGAATATAAATAAACCCTTTACACATTCCATTCTACGTATGGACAGAGCTTTAGCAAACACTTAATTAAAAGATTCATAATAAAAATTAAATATAATGTAAACGATAGGCTCTTTCAATTTATAAGAGTATAAATAAAACTGTTGAAACAGACTATTCAGGGCAGGAAAATCTTTTAAGACTTTCTTATATTTACAATTTTAGTCCTGACCTTATTGTATTAAAGGCAATTTGAAGTAATAATGCTAAAAAAATGACCCTTCACCTAGCAAGTAAAAATGTTCAATAAAAGTGAGATCAGCCATAACTTCAGAGCTAAATCTTCTAAAGATAGAAATTTCCCTGTCTTCTTTTGTATTGAAAATGTATTAACTTTTCATCTGACTGACAAGTTTTTACTAGCTCCTTTGATTTCATGTCAGAAGAAAAAAAAAACAGCCCATGTTAGCTGCAATATATTCAGTAGATTTATGAAAATGACTTTAAAATACATTAGAGTTTTAAATGGCAATAACATTCCAGTTATTAAAAGCCGTTGTTAATAGCTTTGTACATCCACAACTCTGAAGTTTCTGTGATATTTCACAGTAATGGGCTCAGAAGGAAACTTCATTAGCATCGTTCCACTGACTATGGCTGGAGTTGGATTAGGCCCTAAAAGGAGAAAATGTGACCATACTCCTTCATTTTTTTATTTCCAAGGATCTTTTCTCACTGAACAAGAATTATTTGATTCGAATTTAAATAAACAAACTACCAAAGCTTTTCTCTCTCCTCTTAGGGCTAGTTTCTGTCTAGCCCTTACATGAGTGCACGGTGGGAGTGGGATGGAATAAGGAGCCGTCCCCCTTCTGGAGTTTATATAAGAGACTTGAAGAACTACAATACGCAGGTAATGCTCCTCAAGGATGCGTAATGCTCCAAAATGGGAGGGCATGAGAAGAGAGTAGATGAAGGTGGTGGGGGTGGATGACCAGTGGAGCTGACTGCAGGCTCTAGGAGTTATACGCTGCACTCCTCAAAGAGGCTGCATCCCTTCCACACTGCAGGGCTCTGGGAGGCATTCTGTCTCCACTGCTCCTCCTGGGACAGTGCTGCTGCACATTGCCCCCAGAGAAGGACTATGCCTAAATGCTACACTGTAGCCTTTAATAATGACAATCACCTTAACAAATGAGTCTGGTTTTTACAGCAGTGCCTCTCCGACATAGCAGGTGAGCTTGTGATTCCCTACCGCCTATTTTTCTTTTTAAATAAATGAAAGGAAATTTGAAGTAACAATTTATGTGCTGGCCACAGAAAATGCGATCACAGCATCTCCCACGGCACCACATTTATTTTATTTACCTCTTCTGATTTGCAGCAAAGCTCCGGTCTTTGGAGATTTCTGATTTGAAAACTCTTACAAATTAAAAGACCCAGCTCAGATCAAACACCAATCTACATAGCAAATTAGTGGAGATCACAAAGTAGAGAAATTTAAATATACCCCTCCCTAAGAAATCTCTTAAAATGTCTGGGAAAGAAACTGGCCATGTGGCATACCCTGCAAGTCAGCAATAGCGCCAGAGTTCAAAATAATTTTAAAAGCATTGTTACCATGCAAGGAGTTCATTTCAGCACCAGACTTCCACTACCAGTGCTCTAGATCTTTTCTCTCTAGCTTCATCTGTTGCCAGTCATTTGTAAACAATAGTGAGGGTTGAAGATGACACTGGATAAGGAATGCCTAGGCACCACTGTAACTGATCCATGAGGACCAGAGATTAATATAAGGCCTGGTCTTTATTGAAAAAGATTTATTGGCATAATTCTGTCAGTTAAGGGTATGGTTTTTTTTAACAGACATAGTTATACTAGTAAAAGCCCTAGTTTATATGCAATGCAATTATACCACTATAACTTATTTCACTTCACGGAAAGAATAAGCTATACTGGGATAAAGCTGTTTATACCAATATACTGTTTTATCTATGCTGCAACTAAAGGTGTGATTGCAGCTTGGATAGGCATACCCATCCTAGCTATAATTTAGATAGTATGTCTAAAAACAGCCATGAAGATATAGCAGCACAAGGTTCAGAATGGGCTGTATAAGCCCACCCGGAACTCTGAATCCATACTCATATTGTCAGCCTGTGCCAAGAGTCTGTGCTGCTGCATCTTTACTGTTATTTTGGAGTGTGCTAGCTAGATTAAAGCTGGCAGAGTTACATCAACCCGAGCTGCGGTCACACTTCCAGTTGCAGTGCAGATGAATACATGCTACATTTGCTACTATCAAGTATAGACAAGGCCTAAGTGTGTTCTCCTCTGGAAGATGTGAATATGCAGCACTGTGGAAAATCAAACCCATAGCAATTTGCCCAAGGCTGCACAGCATATTAACACTAGGGCTGGTTTTAAAACTCAGGAGCTTCCAACTTCCACTCCTGTGCTGATTAGACCTTGCTGCTTCCCCACTGAAATAATGAGGGTGGGAGGCAGGTGCATTCCTAACGATAAACCAAACCCTACACAAAGAACTAGCTCATCGAGTTTTGCTTTCTATTTTTTTGTAGAAAGATTGAACAAATGAGGTTACACTGTGTGATCTAATAACTATAAATGGCTACATTATTTTTCAGTGTAGGTTCAGTTTTACTGTCCTGATGGAGTAAGTGTCACATAAATGGAGAACGAGATTAGAACAGACAATCAAGTGTCAGTATGTGAAAACTCTTAAGAGTAAGGGAAAGGTATTGTCTTACATCCATGACCTTGCCTTTAAAAAAAAATAATCAAATTTAGATCAGCTACTTTATATGTTCATAGCTGTGAGATCTAAGAGATTTTACTCTGACACCTTGAATTGTCTGACAAAACTCTTATGTCGTGTCAACTGCATTAGGATTAAAGCTACAGGCAGGGCCGGCTCCAGGCCCCAGCGCGCCAAGCACGTGCTTGGGGTGGCATGCCACGGGGGGACTCTGCCAGTTGCCGGGAGGGCGGCAGGCGGCTCCGGTGTACCTCCTGCAGGCGTCCCTGCGGAGGGTCCGCTGGTCCCGCGGCTCCGGTGGACCTCCCGCAGGCATCCCTGCGGAGGGTCCGCTGGTCACGCGGCTCCGGTGGAGCATCCGTAGGCATGCCTGCGGGAGGTCCACCAGAGCCGCGGGACTGGCGAGTGGCATAGTGTCCCCCGCAGTGTGCCGCTGTGCTTGGGGCGGCGAAATGGCTGGAGCCGGCCCTGGCTACAGAAAATTTTTCTACCCACTAGTAAACTCATATAAGGAGTAAGCTTGCTAACCTGCCATTTGCCCAGAGGATTCATTTTCACGATAAAGCTAAAAGCATACATGCTTTCCCAGAAGAGTCAGAATTAGAGATACTTATCTGGAGCAAAGTGATAAAATGCTAACTTTTGCAACTGAAGTGGCTTCCTAGACTCATTTGCTTCTAATTATTCTCATGTAAAGCATAATAGAAGAGTAAATATATATACAGATAATTAATTACAAACATTCAGAGTTTGTTTCCCTAATTTTAAAATTCTCCTGTGGTTTTAATTGGGTGAGCTGAGACAAATGTGTTAAGAGACCTATGGAATTGCTATTGTTTTCTGTAGCTCGCTCTGCTAAGGGCTTTTTCAAACTCACTTCTGCCCACTGTCCATGGCTAGCATTTAACATTCTATGATGCACCCAAATCTAACTTTACAGCAGAGAATTCTTATTCTTTAACAATTTTTCTGAAGATGCTCACTTTTCATTCAGAATGCAACTATTTGCTCTCTGAACACTTTTCTAACACTGGATCTCCTAAAATCCCAACCCTAGTTTTTTTGACAGGGCAATGCCCTGCTAAGAGTCTATGAACACACAAACAACTCCCCCTTTTCCTGGGGAGGGGGAGCAGCAATGTCCCTGAAATGGGCTGCTCTTAGGATACAAATGCAACTGCTCCAGTGTCTATGACAAGTGACCAGTAATCACATCCATACCCCCATGCATGCAGATTTCTGACTGGGGACTACCATGAGCATCCTCTGTTTGCCATTCCTGCATCGCAGCTGGACTTGCCTGCCTGCAGTGGGGTTAAGTGGGAGGGGTTTCTGCATTGGCCAATCCCACTCTCTCATCCCAGCCAGCCAAATGACTAACTGGTACAGAAATCTGCAGCAAGCAGGGTCACTGGCTTGGATGCAGCTATTTGACACATAGCTAGGAGCTAATTTGTCACTTTGAGAAGTTATATTTCTCTGGGTCAAAGGATAGTCACCTTCACCATTTAATCTATGGCTGGGACTATTTATCCAGATATGGTAGGAGAGCGCTAGGGCACATCCATATACTGTGGGCCAACATACTACACTTCTGGGGCCCAGACTGCTCCGAGATCCTTCACACATTTAGCCCGCACTGGTGTTCCGGCACAGAATATGTGATGTAGCTAATGTTGTGTGTTGTGTAGTGTGATTGCCTTCCTCTTCTTGCTTCGTACCCAGCAGCCAGCAAGCTCTGGTGAAAGGAACAGAGTATATAAATCCTTCTTGCTGATACATTGGGTACCACAGTCAGGTCAGGGTACCCTCCACAGTCAGGACTCTCTCAGTACCTCCGTTCTGGCATCTGTGGAAACTGACTGAACCTTAAGTACATACGGAAAGCAGTTCAACTCTCAGTGCTCCATGTTTGGTTAACTTTATCAATTAGATTAATTCAAACAGCACAGCATGTTGGTAATTAAAGATTATTGTTTTTCCAGACTCTGCATCTTCTCTCATTTTATTATGTTCAATAATCAACAGTTCAGTAACTGCAAAGAGATGTGGGGGGAACAAAGCTGTTCCAATATTTTAACCTTAATGTAACACTAACACAGTGTTTGGAAGGTGGGGACGGAGCAAGGTTCATTTTCTAATTTAAATCCATTTTTAAATGCAAATTAAGTCTATATTTATCAGCTAGCTGGAAGAATTTCAAGGAATGTTTGTAAATAGTGAGGGATTTATTTTTGGAGGGGATGGTGAAAGGCCTGGATAAACTGCCATTTTTTAATTTTTTTTTGTAAAGGATCCTAAATTGCTTGACAAAATGCCTCGCTCTCCCAAGGGAGGAGGGAAAAAGACCTTTTATATACAGTTCTACAGTAGAATTTCCTTCCTTCACCTAATGTTAGACAGACAGTTACACACAACTATTCTCACAAGAATTTGGCTGTGTTATATTCAATTTACACATTGAATGAAAAATGCAATCCATTTCATAATTCAATTTTCATTGAGCAATAAACCCACCTGAGCCAGTTCAGAGCTGCTGAGGTGTCCGTCACTGTTTATATCCAAGTATTTAAAGATGTCTTCAACTAACAAGCGCTTCTGGGATGTTCTGTCCTCTACAGGGCTGCTCAGCTGGCTGTGGTGATGAGCTTGAAGGTTCAGGAGCATGCTTTTAAGATGGCTGTAGTCTGCCATTGTGCAAGTGTCACCTAAAAGATAAGACTGTATTACTGGACCATGTATTTTTACCTTGATCTGTGTAAAGGACCGAACTTCTTAAGGGAAAAGGAAGGCACAATCAAAAACAGCCTGTCTGTGCAGATGTTAGCTCTCAGATGCTATGCTTTAAGGAGATCCTATAGTCATTCCCTGTTGTAATAGCTAGCATTTTTAATAAATCCTACCTTCAAGGAAACTCTTAAACATGTTCCCATACAGATTACAAAGCTTTGGTTAGCAGCTACATTACACCTAATAATTTCCACCCATATTAAATTATATTCCTGCTATATATTCCTTAACAACATGTATAAAATAAATACAGACACCCAATGATAAGGAAAAATAAATTCTAGCAAGTCAGAGTTTACAAAGGTTTATGATCACAAATAAGGGCCACTCTAGAGCCCTGTACCATGTGAAAGGTGGCATTGCCCTGACTAAAAACTGTAAGGCTTTTTGGCAAATGAGGCATGAAACACACAGTGACACTAAGTATTTTATCTCACTGGCAACGTGCTACAAAAAGAGAGAAACTTACATCCATCACAAGCTGATAAATTGGCCACCAGGAAAATAATAGAGAGTGACAACCTTAAAGACCTAAGGGTTCATGGCACTGATTGTATCTATCACCCTGCGTGGGACTGAAGCAGAAAGTGGTTGTGCTAACCCCGGAGATACTATCCAATCCAGGGCCAGATTTTGCTTCCGGTAAAAATGGTGGCCTCAGTGCAATTATTCTGGAGTGACATTGGTGTATTTCAGCAAAATGTAAGACTCAATGTTTATGACTTAGAAAATTCCTACTGAGGCAGCAATGTAAAAGCATGAAAGGCAGTTCTCCAACGACTTCCCTCTGTGTGAGCCTGGAGCGCATCTTACTCTGATTTGAGGTTTATGCCTGAGGCTCTTACTCAGTTTAATTCTTGACATCAGCTTTAAAAAAAAACTTTTTAATTTCAGGCCCATTATTGTCCTTTTGGGGGTCTGTTCTTAGCACAGGCAGGAATTGCTTAGGTAGATCTGGGGTATAGCAAGACAACAATAACCCAAAGAAAATCTTCTGCTATAGAGAAGAGGCTTTTTCTGGGACAGATTTTCCATCCTCTTTGTTGCTGGATTGCATCTTTTGGTTGGTCACTTTGATGGGAGAATAAGACAGGAGGGAATCAGGAGCATTTCCCTCTGTCCCACTACAACCAAAATTGGATTAATATTACAAGGTGGGAGGTATTTCTTTGACAGCAGACACGTCCACTTACAATATTTTTTGGCACATCTGTGCTCAGAGCCTCTAAAAATACTATGATTCTAGTAGATGTAAGGCATACAGGCAGGACCTAGCTTCATTGCTTCAGGTGGCATTTTCTAATCAGCGTCCTAGCAAGATCCATGCTAAGACTAATATCAACAAGATACTTTGGATAGCTCTTCCGCTTCTGTTAGCCCCCTACATTTTCTGAAGGCCTCTCTCCCCCCATGGATATAGACCACTCTGGAGCCTGTCATCAAAACTCCTGCAGTGACCAGAAGGAGTGCTGGAGAGTGATGCAAAACAGTCCCTCTCCCTTTTGTTATTGCCACAGAGGTCCTGGCCCTTTCTCCTTTTAATCTAGGAACAAGTGACTGAACTTTCACACTCCCTGTAGTGCTAATACTGGGTTGCCAATTTTCTCTTTTGTTTATTTATATTTCTGTACTTTTTCCAACATCATGTCAATTGTTTCCCATTCCGAGTGAGGCACCCAGATCTCTCTCTCTTTCTGTCATGTTTACTTAAAGAAAAATCAGCTGCCTTACCCATTGTAATCACAGTTTTGCTATCCTGATACCTTTTTGGCTTTGTCTATTGCAATCATATTTTTCCCCTCATCTGAGAGTTGTTTTCTCTCCAGTGTTTCAGATAAATACCACAAGTAGGTTTAATGTATCTTATTATCATAGGTGGGCCATTTGGTGACACTCATACTGAGTTTGCCCAGCAACTCTGTCCATATCCTATTCTATGCATTTAGCATCCTGTTGCTTTTACTTGCACTCCTGCTGCTGCTATGTCCAGTGTGGGGAACTATCCAGCAACGATCTGCCCTGAACCGTATTATGGTGTCATGCTACTGAATACAAACCAAAGAGAACTAATATTATTGAACAACATCATAGCTGCATTATCCTTTCCTCCAGTTTAAAAAAGCACAAACTGATCACTAGGATAAGAACAAACACCACCACCACCAGTGGCACTTATAATCACAATCAGCAAAATGAGTAGCAAACTGCACAATCATTGGGGAAAGGGGGAAATTACAGCAATTTTAACTAAAGGAATTGGGGCAAATTCCTATCCTTACAAACAAAACTATGGCATTTTGCTATTGATACCTAAGAAACAGAACTGCATTTTTAAGGTCTTGCCCACTTATCTATCATTATTTCTTCTATAATGAAGAATTTGGTATTATATTTTCACAGCTTATATCACCATTACAGGGCAAACTACTTTAAACCCCTTGTATTGCCTCTTGGGAACACCACTTTGGAGAAAGGGTTAATTAAATTCACCCCTCTCTGGGCATGAATCATGTGGTTCAGCCACTCTGGAATGGGATCTCTGGCTGGCCAGTGCCCCGTTTCCCAACGGTCTGAATGCAACAGGCCCTACTGGGTTTCACAATTGGGTTTCCAAGGTTCTAATCACACACAACCTCTCACCCTTGCCCTGCCCCCTTCCCTGAGGCCCGCCCCCACTCACTCCATCCCTTCTTCTCTTCCTGTCCCCCACCTTCATTCACTTTCACTGGTCTGGGGGCAGGGGCGGCTCTAGACATTTCGCCGCCCCAAGCATAGCGGCATGCTGCAGGGGGTGCTCTGTCGGTTGCCGGTCCCAAGGCTCTGGTGGACCTCCCGTAGTTGTGCCTGCGGAGGGTCTGCTGGTCCCGCAGCTTCACCGAAGCCACAGGACCAGCAGACCCTCCGCAGGCACGCCTGCGGGAGGTCCATCGGAGCCGCGGGACCAGCGGACCCTCCGCAGGCATGCCATGGAAGGCTGCCTGCCTGCCGCCCTCCCGGCAACTGGCAGAGCGCCCCCGCGGCATGCCGCCCCAAGCACGCGCTTGGCGTGCTGGGGCTTGGAGCCGCCCCTGTCTGGGGGTAGGGATGCAGGAGTGGGTGAGAACACCAGCCAGGGGTGAAGGCTCTGGGGTGGGGCCATAAATTTGGGGTTATGGATGCAGGTGACACAGACCCTGGCAGCAGTTTCACAACGAAGAATTATTTATTCATTCACCCAAAGGTACAAGGCGTGCAGAGCGAAGGGGGAGAAGACATACTCATTGTTGTGCCCCTGATGGCTGCCCATGGCAGCCCCTGTGCGTCTGTTGCCCCCTTGCTGGCAGCAGGTCAGGCCACCTGGTGCTTTGTCTCTTCCTGTGTGTCAGCCCTCTGACCAGGTCGCTTATGGCCTCATCCTTTCCAGGGTAATAAGTTCAACCAAAATCTAAAATATATTGAATTTATACCAGGCCTTCAAGCCTGGTCTCAGCTCAGTAATCCCTGCCCCTTTATTCCCAAGGCTTATACTTCCCTTTTTGGAGGGGTTGGTGAAACCCAGGCCCACCTTCTCCTCTGGGTTCCAGCCCAGAAACACTGGGTTAAGCAGCTGAGCTCTGCTTCTTTTGATCCCTCACTACTCTCTGGGCTGCTCCTACCTTTGCCTGTTTGCAAGAGTCTTTCATAGAGCTGTGCTCTCTCATCCTCTCTCCCTGGAGCTCTGTCTTCTCCTGAAGTTTCCTCCCAAGTCTGATGCAGAAGAGTTTTCCTCAGCCTCTCTGGCAGCCAAACCTCTCTGCCTGAGTAGCAGCCTTTTATCTCAGCTTTTGTTAATCAGCCCCTTAGGGGGTGTACAATTAAATACTGCAATTAAAAACCTGTGGCTGGCCCATGTCAGCCGACTCAGGCTCCCAGAGATGGGCTGTTTAACTGCGGTGTAGACATCGGGCTCCCACCTGAGCTCTGGGATGCTCTCACCTTGTAGGGTCCCACAGCGCAGACTTCAGCCTGACCCCAGAAGTCTACATTGCAGTAAACAGTTCCCCCAGCCCCACAAACAATGTAGATATACCCTGAGTTGCAGCTGGAGAAGTAACTGATCCATTGGTTAATCCCTTCCTGGCTCCTGAAGTGAGGGGGGTCATTCCATTCCATCACAAAATGGTAAAAACAATAACCATGTATTGCATACTTTCCTTCACCTAACTCAAACATTTCTTGAAGGCTTTGGTACTTTTAATCTAGCCCCGCCATGTCCATCTCTGGGTTGGGATAAGCAGACTCTCCTTCTCAAGGCATATTCTCTGGTTTCTGTCCTGGGTAGAGGGCATGTAACCTTAGCCCTGGGCAGTGGGGCCTGGGCTTTGCCTTCAGACTTGCTGGGTCCAGGGCCAACACCAGCCATGGTGACCCCATTAAAATGGGGTTGCGACCCACTTTGGAGTCCTGAATCTCAGTCTGAGAACCCCTGCTCTAATGGTTTATTATTGTTCTTTGATCCTAGGCATAACCTTAGGGAAAGTAAACAGTTCTTAGGCTCGATGGAGTCAGGTGTGGGGCTTCCCCAATAAACAGCTTTTCTATTGTTTCCTCAAGGATTCTTCTCTGTGTCATTGTTTTGCTTTTCCTACTTGGTTGCTTTAACAGCCTAATTTAGTCTAACTCCACAGTCAGTAACCAGCATAAACAGAAACACAGAGGCATACACCATATGGATGAAGAATGATGCAGACATGTCCTGATTCTCCATTACAGATAAAGAAATGATAAAGAATGGTTATTAAAGCCCATGAGCAACATGAGACTCCTATCCTCACATACACAGGTACAACACCCATTGTATTCCAGGGCAGTTCACATTAGTCTGTAGGAGTCGCTCTTAAGGATCTAAAGTTAGAACTGGACCCAAGGAGCTTGAAATATTTTATTGAAGTCAGAGATCAGTTTGAAGCAAACAACCCCAAATGTTGTGGATTTTCTAAATCCAAACTTCAATCCAGGTCCATTTTGCAAATGGCCCCCATCTTTATAACTGGCCAAACCAAAGCCCTGGATTCAAACTCCTCTGAGCTCAGGATGTCCAAATTCCAGATTCGGATCCACATTTTGCAGCTTGAGCCCATCTCTAATTGAAATGCTATCTCCACTGTTCTCCATGGACCAAACTCCTCCGTGGTGTGACTACACTGAGTTTCACCAGGCAAGACTTTGCATCCATATACTCAGTGGAGTGTCAAGGAAGGGATGATACAGCGTTGCCTTACTTCCTTCATGTGGCAAATAAATGTCGAGGGCAGCTAGGTTAGCAAAGACAAAACATCTTTCATTTCCTTACCCCAGAAGAGAGTGTCCTTTAGTCTTTTGTCCTTAATCAGGTTGCTAGAGGCAGCTGTATATAGGCCTGCATAGGGACAGCTTCTACATTTTTATCATTTCTCCATCCCTCCACCCTGTAGTCAATGACACTTATCTTCGTACATTGTGCCTGGACTCCTGTAGCTTTATCTACTAAATTCTCTCTCTTCGGGTTTTTGGTAGTACTACTCATTTGTGTGTGCTTACTGTTCTTTCAGATATTAAAATCAAGGCTGTTAAACCAAAAGGAATCACTGAAATATTTATGCCCTCTCACTTATTCCAATTCTTGTCTCCACTTAAGTGCCCTCCAGCAATTTCCTTTACAACATGAATTCATCATTAGCAGTTTCTCTCATCTCGGAATATTCTCATTGGTAGGTCTTGCTGAAAGCTACCTCATGGCTTGTTAGCAGCTACTGGGGACTTGGATTCCTTCTGTAAATGGAACTCAGTTTAGATATTCCAGACTGACAGGATTTATGCTTTCAGTGGCTTTGCTTTCAGGGTTGGCCTCCGGGCTTTTAAAACAGAGGGGGAAATTCCACAGTTTGTCCAAGCTGGGTTTTGAGGGATTGTCTCCACCTGTTGTTTAAGAACTCCAGAAATGCAGAAGCTACTATAGAGTTTAGGTACTTACATGCCCCCCATTACTGCAGTATGTCAACGTCTCACAATCTTTAATGCATTTAGCCTCACCCCATCCCTGTGAGGTAGGGCAATGCTATTATCTCCATTTTACAGATAGGAACTAACACAGAGAGAGATTAAGTGATTTGTCTAAGGTCACACAGACAGCATGTGGCTAAGTAGAGAGTTGAACCCAGGTCATCCTTCCTTTTGATACTCTACCTCCTAGCATGTGGTGTATGACACAACTGTATGCAACGCCCTCACATACAACTCTTTTGCAAGCTCTTTGGATTCACGTCTCACTCTCTCAAGTCAATGGGGAAATGCAGACCTGGTGAAAGTCCACTGACATCAACAGATTTGTGCCCACTTGTGCCAGTTTTGAATTTGGGAGAAAAAAAATTTACAAAATACTTTTTGGCCACAAGTGCTTCTCAACCATGTTTTGCCATTTTCAATCACTCGGCGCATTTGCAGAACACGTTGGGAGTATGCGCTGTTGCTGTTTTCTTATTATTTCTCCTCTCTTCACTGTCACCTGGAAAAAGTTATTACCTCAGTAGGCTCTGCCAGTCCTGATTTCATGGCCTGTTTATTGAATCTAGTCAGGAGTTGCTCTGATCTTTGTTTAGCTCTGCAAGAACATTAAGCAAAAAATCTGACCCTGTGATGGGGTATATAACCTGCATACTGGGATTGAAGAAGTTAAGGAGCAAGGAACACCCCAGAGCACTTGCAGAGCCTGTATCAGCAGGAGTAGGAGTTGAAAAGAAAGCAGACAGCTCAGGAGAGGAGGGAGGGTGGTGGTGAGCAGATAGGATCAGTCAATGGCCTTATCTGGAGAGCTCATGTGTAAAGATACAGAGGGAATCTTTACTGCAAGGAAGAGAGATCCACAAGCAGCAGCTGCCTCAGACAAGGAGCTAGCTTGTCCTTAAGAATTAAGGAGCCCTTCACTCTGTTTTTTCTTGAATTGTTTATGAGACTGTGACCATGCCCTGGCTTGGGAAAGTAAGTGGTAGGATATGACCAGGAAGGCAACCTTGGCTCACTCATGGGTGCTTGATATTGCAGCCACTCATAGGACCCTAGGTCAGAGCCTGATAGAGAGGGTGAGCCAGGGGGAGGCATCACCCTCTCCCATTTCATAGAATCATAGAATCAAAAGGTTAGAAGGGACCTCATGAGGTCATCTAGTCCAACCCTCTGCTAAAGGCAGGACCACTTTCCCTAAATAATCCCAGCCAGGGTGCGGTCTAGCCGGACCTTAAATATCTCTAAAGATGGAGATTCTACCACCTCCCTAGGTAACTCATTCCAATACTTCACCACTCTCCTAGTCAGAAAGTTTTTTCTAATATCCAGCCTCGACTTCCGCAACTGCAACTTCAAACCATTGCTCCTTGTTCTGTCCTCCGTCACCACTGAGAACAGCCTAGCTCCCTCCTCCTTGGAGCACCCCTTCAAGTAGTTGAAGGTTGCTATCAAATCCCCCCTTAGTCTTCTCTTCTGCAGGCTAAATAAGCTTAGTTCCTTCAGTCTCTCTTCATAAGTCATGTGCTCTAGTCCTCTAATCATTTTTGTTGCCCTCCGCTGGACTCTCTCCAATTGTTCCACGTCCTTTTTGTAGTGTGGCGCCCAAAACTGGACACAATATTCCAGATGCGGCCTCACCAGTGCCGAATAGAGGGGAATAATCACATCCCTCGATCTGCTGGCAACACTCCTACTAATACAGCCCAGTATGCTATTAGCCTTTTTGGCTACAAGAGCACACTGTAGGCTCATGTTCAACTTTCCATCTACCGTAACCCCAAGATCCTTTTCTTCAGCACTGCTACTTAGCCAAACAGTCCCCAGCCTGTAGCAGTGCATGGGGTTTTTCTGTCCTAAGTGCAGGACTTTGCACTTGTCCTTGTTGAACTTCATGAGGTTTCTTGTGGCCCACTTCTCCAATTTGTCTAAGTCTCCCTGAATCCTATCCCTGCCCTCCAGCGTGTCCACCACTCCCCCCAACTTGGTGTCATCTGCAAATTTACTTAATGTGCAAGCTATCCCATCATCAAGATCATTAATGAAGACATTGAATAGAACGGGCCCTAAGACAGACCCCTGGGGCACACCACTTGTTACTGGTTGCCAACTAGAGAGTGTGCCATTGATACCTACCCGCTGAGCCCGTTGATTCAACCAGTTTTCTATCCACTTCACAGTCCATTCCTCCAACCCATACTTCCTTAGTTTGCTGATGAGAATGCTGTGGGAAACCGTGTCAAAAGCCTTACTAAAGTCAAGGTATACAACATCAACAGCTTTGCCCCCATCCACAAGTCCAGTCATCTCATCATAGAAAGCAATCAGGTTGGTCAGGCATGATTTACCCTTGGTGAATCCATGCTGACTGCTTCTGATCACCTTGTTTTCCTCTAAGTGTTTCAGGATGGATTCCTTCAGCACCTGCTCCATGATTTTTCCAGGGATTGAGGTGAGACTGATTGGTCTGTAGTTCCCTGGATCTTCCTTTTTCCCTTTCTTAAAGATAGGTACTATATTTGCTTTCTTCCAGTCCTCTGGGACCTCTCCTGTTCGCCATGAATTTTCAAAGATAATGGTCAACGGCTCTGCAATCACATCAGCTAACTCCCTCAGCACCCTCGGATGCAGTTCGTCCGGTCCCATAGACTTGTGCACGTCTAACGTCTTTAAGTAGTCCCTAACCTGACCCTCTATCACAGTGGGCTGCTCTCCTCCTCTCCTCTCTGCGTTCCCCAGTGTAGTAGTCTGGGAGTCGATCCTGCCCGTAAAGACTGAAGTGAAGAAGGAATTGAGTACTTCAGCCTTTTCCATATCTTCCACCACTAGGATACCTGCCTCATTGAGTAAGGGACCTACACCATCCCTAGTCCTCTTCTTGTTGCTTACATACTTGTAAAACCCCTTCCTATTATCCTTCACATCCCTTGCTAGTTTCAACTCAAATTGCCCTTTGGCCTTTCTGATTCTATCCCTGCAGGCCCGAGCAATAATCTTATATGCCTCCCCAGTCATCTGTCCAAGCTTCCATTTTTTGTAAGCTTCCTTCTTTTGCTTCAGCTCACCACTGAGTTCCCTGCTAAGCCATGCTGGGCACTTTCTACGCTTGCTGTTCTTTCTGCACATCGGTATGGTATTTTCCTGTGCTCTTAGCATGGTTTCTTTAAAAAACTGCCAGCTCTCCTGGACACCCATCCCCTTCAGTTCAGCTTCCCAGGGAATCCTGCCCATCATTTCTCTAAGGGAGCTGAAATCCGCTTTTCTGAAATCCAGGGTTTGCGTTCTGCTTCTCTCCTTCCTTCCTTTGACCAGGGTTTTGAACTCTACCATGTCATGATCACTACCTTGAGATAAGAGGGATGAAAACATTGTAAGTGCTGAAGTAAGAGTGTGAGGCTTTTGGGGCTTCTGGGTGGGCTGGAAACTTATTTTGGGGGGCCTTTGGACTTCTGTACTTTGTTGGACTCTGTTACCCTGGAAAGGGGTGGACTTCAGCAGTAACTTAGACAGAGGGCTGAATCCTGTCTATTGCAAAAGAGACCACTACTGCACCAGAGCAACCACCAGCAGGGGATGCTGGAGATGGGGGAGACTTGTACCCCCAAGAACCTAACCATTAGGAAGTGCCACCAGTACACCCCGCCCATCACAGACCTTAAATTATTATCAAGCTTACTCCTGGTAAACATATTGTCACTGCCGACATCCTGAACGCTGAGGACAGTCAAATCACGAACTACAGTTTAGAAGGAACATTTTCACTCCACCCTCTGCTACAGTGGGCAGCTGTGAAAAACGGACACTTCTGAATTACTTATTTAAGTGCATCAATTACTTTTACCTTAAAAACTGACTCCTTTAAAATATGTGCTTGATTCAAAAAACTCCAGAAGATTTTGGACAACTTGGATTCAGATGTGAACTTTGCCACTGAGGACTATTTCAGTAATGGACTGAACCAGAATAACCTATGTGAGCACCTCTGAAATTTGTGACTCTGTCCTGCTTCTAAATATTACCTAATAGGAGAGCTTTGAAGCAATTCATACACTATATATGCATATTCTACAACTATGGACTGACTGCTAAGACTGAAAGCTGTTCGGGGAGAAAAGTCAGTGGAACCAGCTTGATACTCAGACACTCAAAAGGCACATGCCTCACTAAATAAACTGAAAGTGTTAAGAAGAATTACTTAAGCATCAGTAATGGCTATAAATTATCATTGCTTTAAGTCATTTCCCTGAGAGACATTCTGATTAAACAGTAAGTAAAGTGTACACGATTAGCTTTAGCATCTCAGAAATGGAGAGAAAAGGAGAGGAGGAGAATGTAAATTCAGTCCCGATGGAGCATGCATAAGGGGCTAATTTTTAATACTACTCCTGAAAACAAGAGAAGAGGACAGGACAAAAGAAAAAGTTGATCAAACCATATGAGCCCCAAAGGAGAGCTTCAAATGCTTTGCTTTTTTTTCAGATATAGGAAGAGGGAACAAGATTGACTGAGTACTTTTCACTTTCTAAATTAACGTTGTATTTGGCAAGCTACCAGATTGATAGCCAAATCAGAGCCTGAAATACTCCCATTATTCACTGAACAGGTACAGCAGTACCTCAAACTTCCCCCACGCCTTGTTTTCAGTCTGATTAGCTGAAATTTTGAAATGAATAGTCATTTTGAATAGGAAAACTGGAATTTTTCCTTTAAAAAATGTTGAAACAAAACCTTTGAACAGTTTTGAAAAAAAAATCAAAACTTTTTTTAGTCCAGAAATTCATTGAAACCCACCCTGTTCATAAACGGTTTCAGTCTCAGTGAACTGACATTTTTAAATGAAAAATTCCAGACCAATTCTAAATAGGAAGCACCTACAGGCTGCAGGAAGTCTGCTCACATTAGTTGATAGGGATATGCCTGCCTTTTATAAAAGAAGCTCACAAAAGAAAAGTGCTTCTGGCATCCCAAAACACCTCAATTCCCAGACAGTTGTGGTGGACAGTCGGCCTCTGGCCAGGAGCTTGTGACCTCTTCTCTGAAGCAAATCCTGTCACTGTTATCCAGGTCTTTGTGACCTCCAGTGCAATTCAAGACATGGAGTTTGACATATAAAACCTTGCTTGGTTTAGGTATTGGCTACCTTAGCAATCATTTCTCTCTCATGAGAGCAGATAAGAACCGCTGAGGCACATCTGCTATCAGCCCCTAGGTTTGAACTTTGGCAGTCTGGAAGCAACATATTTTTGGTCAAGACCTCTTACTCCTCTGTGATTTTGCTTCCCTGACGGCTTGTCAAAGAATTCATTGTTCATCTATTTACTCAGGCTTCTGTTTGAACAGGTGGGAAACTGAGATGGTGTTGGCCTTGTTCACAATATGTTTCCTTGATATATTTGTACAATAAGCTAGAGACATGATGGGTATGTTATAAATTGTAAGATACATAAAAATAAAATCATAAACATATTTCACAAAGTCTCACTATAGCCACAGTTTGTCTACACAGATAGTCACCAATTCAGTTCTGTCCTAAGGCCATGGTCCTGCAAAGACATTTGCATAAATCTGCACACAAGTAGCTCCAAATACTTCAATCACACTAGTTGTGTGTGGAAGGTTATGCACATTCCTAATTCTTTGAAGGATTGGAGCCCAAGATGTGAAGGTGTAGGAGGGTTTAGAAAACCTGACCTCTGAGGAACAGTTAAGAAAATGGGGCATGTTTAGTCTTGAGAAAAGAAGACTTGGGGGGAGGGGCTTGATAACCGTCTTCAAATATGGTAAAGGCTGATATAAAGAGGACTATGATCAACTGTTCTTCATGTCTGCTGAAGGTAGGACAAGAAGCAATAAGTTTAATCTGCAGGAAGGGAGATTTAGATTCGATATTAGGAAAAAGTTTCTACCTCTAAGAGCAGTTAAGCCCTGGAATAGGCTTTCAAGCGAGGTTGTGGGATCCCCATCCTTGGAAGTTTCTAAGAACAGGTTGAACAAACACCTCTCAGGGTGGTCTAGGTTTATTTGCCCTGCCTCAGCACAAAAGGTTCTACCTAATGACTTCTCAAGATCCCTTCCAGACCTACATTTCTATGACTTCATGGAAGACTTTGCGTCTTATTTATGGGGACTGTTTTTCAAGAGACCTGAGTACCCACAACCCCATCTAAAGTAAATGAGATCTACTAGCACTCAAGACTTGTAAATATCTGACCTTTGTAATCTTCCAGTATTGTAACTCATTCTCCCATATCCTCTATCCTTTCCATTTGTAAAGTCTAATTTGGCCTTGATGCTGCAGTCCCTTATATACATGACTAACTTCACGCACTGATAGTCCCATTGACCTCATGGGACTACTCATCGGTATAAAGTCACGCACATGCCTGTTTGGAGGACCAGGGAGTTGTACTGTAACCTAATCAGAGCAATTTGTTTATAAGACACCAAGTGTACCCATGGCACTGCATTATAGGGGGAGCTGGTAATAACTCCTATCTTTAGACTGCCTAACACTTTCCCTTATAAAGGATTCTTGGGTCTTTTTAGACTCACAGATTTTAAGGTCAGAAGGGACTATTGTGATCATCTAGTCTGAACTCCTGCACATTGCAGGCCACAGAACCTTATGCATCCACTCCTGAAATAGACCCTTAACCTCTGCCTGAGTTACTGAAGTCCACAAATCACAGTTTAAAGACTTCATGTTACAGAAAATTCTCCATTTACACTAGTTTAAACCTGCAAGTGAACTGTACCCCATGCTGCAGAGGAAGGTGAAAACCCCCAGGGTCTTGGCCAATCTGACCCAGGGAAAAATTCCTTCCCGAACCCAAATATGGCGATCTGTTAGACTCTGAGCATGTGGGCAAGACTTGCCAGGCAGATACCTGGGGGGGTGGAATTTCTGTAGTAACTAGAGCCCTCCCCATCTAGTGTCCCATCTCCAGCAGTCGGGGATTTTTGTTACTGGCAATTGCCGATGAGCTACATGCCATTGTAGGCAGTTCCACCATATCATCCCCTCCATAAACTTATCAAGCTCAGTCTTGAAGCCAGTTAGGTTTTTTGCCCCCACTACTCCCCTTGGAAGGCTGTTCCAGAACTTTGCTCCTTTCATAAACTCTCACACCTGCATTGTTTGCAGCAGACCCTTGTTATTTAGCCGGGGAAATGCCTTTTCCTTATCCCAAGAAATTCCATTCAGCTTTTGTTGTAAAAAATACTATTTTCCTTCTCTCATGTCCATTTCTCAAGATAACTTTGTTCATCCATACGCCAGAACAATAACTAAACACACCAACATTCTACAACTAGACACATGTCACTATCCAAGCAGCAGCAGCAGCTGCAGAGATTGTGTTGGGAACACCTGGAAGCAACCAGAGCAGTTGGAGGAGGAATAGGGCGGAAGGGAATTGGTGTCGGGTGCCCTCATTCCTAGACCTGTCACAGGCTCCCATTGAGGGATGTCACATGGGGCAGGAATCAGGCTGGGCTCCCTGTCCCCAAATATTCCCCCTTGGTGCTTCCCAAACCCTGCACCTGGCCACAGCAGTTCAGCCTCTTTCCCCCGTGTCTTTGAGGGCAGCATGTGGAGCTACCGCTTCCTTTCTAAGAGGCAACTCGGCCAGGTTCCCACATAACCAAGTGCATGGCCCCAGAAACCTATCCCCGCCAAATGGGGTTGGGGCTCCTTCAACCTTAATTCAGATTCCTTGTGCATTATGATGTTATCTCTAAATATATGATCACGCACTACCAGTTCCCACAGAACTCTGACATTATTCAGCACACAGCAGGAGGAGGCAGAATGAAGGCTGTATGGGCAACCATAAATCTGGGATTTTCTAATTTTTTACTTTGTAATCTAGATTTTACTTTGTAACATAGATTTTTTTAAAAAAAAAATACAAAAGTAAATGCACTTAATAATAAAACCATAATAAAAGATTCTATGTGCTCCAACTCAGGCTGACCGTAACCTTTATTTAAAAAAGTCATCTTCCTCATTTAGGCAAATTTTCTGTAGTATCCATGTCACTTCTAAATATTGCTACTCATAAAATGCAGAGGTAATGTCATTTGGTAGTAATTCTTTGTACAATACCTTAAGCCTTCCCCATGGATAGCTTGCATGTTTTTTCCTCTCATGGTACAAGATACCATGGAGGAAGAAATGCCTTTGTTTCCCTTATACTACTGGAGATCAGTCTGTTTACCTTCTGTGAGCTATGCATGCTGCTCACAACGACCCTAAAAGAAATTGCTTATGACTTTCAAATAAATCCCATGCAAGGTGAATCCCCTCCTGTGAACTTTGGATAAAACCTTGGCATATTTGCCAAGTTCAAAGACTGGGATTTCTGGTGAAAGTTTAGCTAAACAATCTAAATACCTTCTTATCCTCCAGGAACATTCTGAAATGACACTTCCACTCCCAATCCCAGCCTTCTCCCTGCAGCCTATGCTGATGTTGCATTACTTGGGATGAAGCCAAAAGCGAGTCAACACACTGTAAAATTATCATAACATAGTCTTTGATTTCTCTCTTCTTTTCTATGGGAGATCTCTGAAGAAACAAGTCATTTTTATCTGTTTAAAGCACTCACAAAGTCTCTGATGCCTAGCCATCTTCAGAATTAGGAAAACCAAAAAAAAAATTAAAAATCCTAAACAGAGTATTAAGCTCTGATTGCAAAAATGCTGCAAACAACACCTGTCACATTTACATGTTCTGTTCACTCAGAGCTATTCTGTTTTTTGCTCTGTTTTTGTAGCAGCTGCACAGTTCATTCTGTTTATAACTTCTGCAAGCTTTGGCAGATAAAATATTGATCAGCATGCCAAGAAACATAGAGTGTGATTCTATTTTCATGTCAGAACTTGGTAATGAAGTACATTTATCAAGCCAACCCTCTCTGTGAAAGGTCAGTGGTGAATGTGGCTAATTTGGGATGACACCTCATTAATCTAGCTTCCACAATAATTGCCCCCTTTTGAAAACTGTAGTCCAGGTTTCTCTGAATTGTAGCAGATTATTACAGTGGGAACCAAAACCAATCCTCAATTCATTTTTAAGTAAAGGCAGATAACAAGGAAATAACAACTTTGGCGACAAAACGTCCCTCAAAGGAATGTTACTAAAATGAAAACAAGGAGGGAAATGGAAGGCTGTCTCTGATGGAAAAATCTAATCTTGCCGCTAAAATATTATTCTGCAAAGGGCATTATAATGAGGCGCTTTTGAGAAATTTCCATACAGCTTTAAATATGAAGAGTGATTTGATTCTTAGATTCCAAGGCCAGAAGGCACTATGACCCTCTGTTATGACCTCCTGTATAACACAGGCCATAGAACATCCCGAAAATAACTCCTAGAGCAGATCTTTTAGAAGAACATCCAATCCTGATTTTGAAATTCCCAGTGATGGAGAATCCACCACGACCCCTGATAAATCAGCCCAATGGTTAATTAACCTCACTATTACTTGCAGTCTGAAGTTGTCTAGCTTCTGCTTCCAGACTCGATAATGTTATACTTTCTCTGCTAGACTGAAGAGCCCATTACCAAATATTTGTTCCCCTATAGGGACTTATGTAATGAAGTCACCCCTTAACCTCCCTGTTAAGCTGAACAAAATTGAGCTCCTTGAGTCTACCACTATATAGCAAGTTTTCTAATCCTTTAATCGATGGCTAACCCTCTGAACACTTAGCTCTTCTCTGAATCCTTTTATCAACACCTTTCCTGAACTGTGGACATCAGCACTGGACACGGTATTCCAGCAGTAGTCACACCAGTGACAAACACTAAGGTAAATAACTGTTCTATTCTTACGCAAGATTTCCGTTTGTGCATCCAAGGATCTCATGAGCTCTTTTGGCCACAGCATCACACTGGGAGTTCATGTCCAGGTGATTATCCATCAGAACTCCCCCAATCTTTTTCAGAATCACTGCTGTCACAGTTCAGGGCAACTGCACATGTATTTGCCCTCAGTGGTCATGCAAGGGCATCCACTTTCAGGCTTCCAGCTCTCCAGGTGTTGCCTTTCTGAGAGGAGACCCATGTCTCGCTCCCTTCTGTCTAGGGTATTTCCAGGCTGCACGGGTCCCTGCCTTCACTGTGTTTTTCTCAGCACAGACTGGCTACCAAAAGAGACCTGCTTTCTCTTCACAGATGGTTAACAGTGGTAATTGCTACAACAGGGATTGGCAACCTTTGGCATGCCGCCAGCCAGGGTAAGCCCTCTGGCAGGCTGGGCCGGTTTGTTTACCTGCCACATTCGCAGGTTCAGCCGATCGCAGATCCCACTGGCCACGGTTTGCTCCTCCAGGCCAATGGCGGCTGCGGGAAGCGGCGCACGCCGAAGGATATGCTGCAGTGGATGGTTTCAAAGATCCATGCAATGCCACAATAACACATACACAATTCCATTTTAATGTTCCTAGATGCATTCATTTAATTGTATTAAAACACACATTGTTTGCTTGCACCCAGCTAACCAAGTGATCCAGACTGATCTGTATCAGTGACCCAACCCCATTATTTACTACTCTTCCAATCTTTGTGTCACCTGCAAACTTCATCAGTGATGATTTTATGTCTTCTTCCAGGTCTTTGATACAAATGTTAAATAGCATTGGACCAAGAACTGATCCCCACTGGACCCCACTGGAAACCCACCTGCTCGATGATGATTCGTTTTACAATTACATTTTGAGATCTATTGGTTAGCCAGTTTTTAATCCGTTTAATGTATGCTATGTTAATTTTATATCTTTCATGTTTTTTAATCAAAATGTCAAGTGAGTTCCAAAACGACCCATGTGCCGCTCCAATGCTTAACTTGAACTTAGTGGGGCTACTCACAATCTGTGAATTTAAGCATGTGCATAAGTATTTACAGGATCAGTTCCCTAAATTAGTACAGGTTGCTGGATCCATTCTAATTTTTATCCACAGAAATAAGATATCCATTATAAATAGTTGCCAGAACAGGAAGCCATCAAAGTCAATGGCAACATTTTCAGTCTTGTCAGGATCCCAACTAAGAAAGTGAAAAGGTGCCTGATGATTCAATTAAGAGAAGTACAAAGTTGACCAAACTTTTTTGAACCTCAGAAAACACAGGAGATGTTCTCCTGGAAATATGTGCTAATTTTTATTTTATCCAAATCAATTTACCCATCCCTACTGTAGTAACAACATATGCTTAATTTTGTGCCAGGGCTGAGTCCTGGCACCTCTAGGCTGGCAATTCACAGTCCCAGTGCCTCTGGGTTTGCTGCATCAGTTATGAAAGTAAAAAAATTGCTTGAGCCCTGGCCCGTAATTGCTTAAGCCCCGACACCACTTTGATTGCAAATTAAGCACTGTATGCAACCCAGAAGCTTCAAATGGCAAATCACACAACTTTACACCCTTCTCCTAACCCATGCTGCAATCTACCTTTAATTATTTGCACTTTTGTAGCTAATCCTAATTCAGTACAGATTCTTTTGTTGCCTGAAGCTGGTGCGCTAGAATTTCATGATTGGGAATCGCATTAGGAGCTGTCTGCCTCCAGCCAGCATGGTGAATTACGCATGATTATTTATCCGCATGCTCAGCTATAAAGCAATTGAGCGTGCTGTATGTGGCACAGCTGCAATCAGATATTTGCCCTTAACTGCGGTTTTGTGCTAGTGAAGGAACTCTGACCTCAGCTATTCCAACGGGTGAAGCATAACAACAATACTTGAAGATTCTACAGAAGGTGAACTCCAGTGGCACTAATTTTCAGGACAACCCTTCACCACCACCGAATGTGGTAATAAAGAGGTGTTTTGAAAATGTCATTTCTAACTAAGAAGGCAATGGGGGTGTCATTTCATTGTCAGTTACTTTAGAATGCACTGGCTGTTTTAGGCAGCCTGTCAGGCTGCAGAACCACAGCTCTTATGGTAATTTCCTAGCTTGAGGAGCAAATATGCTGCAGAAGAAAACACCACTAAGAATAGCTTTGTTTTCTTTTCCTTTTATAAGTGGGGCACAAAAAGAAGTGGTTTTTGCAAACTCGTCCTTCAATGGATAAAATCAAAGGCATTTGAAGAAGGGCCCATCTCATCAGTTGTTCTGTTCAGATTTTGTCCAGTATTTTGGCAATTAATCCTACAAAGGGGGGAAAAAAGCCACATTTTTTCTACAAAGATGGAATTTTGAAATTTTCTGTTCTTGTATCCTCACACGTTACTAGCTTTACCTAGGCTAATCCAGAGTGAAACACACTTCTGTAAGCAGGCTAAGGTGACACAGTGTAGTCTGTTTTATTGTTTCTTTTATAAATCATATTAAAATTTGATTTTCTGATGGAAAGGAAATGTCACAGACCTGAGGCAGGAAGCATTAACAACATTCCTAATTAAAATTTTACAGAATCTGAATGAATTTAAGAAACATTCTAAATTTCCTTGCCATTTATGGCTAAATTGCCAATGGGCCATCTGAGTGCATAAAAGAAATCAGTATTATTTGCATGCCCACAACTGTAAAAATTTAGCCCCTTAAGCATTAGGCTGTGGAATCTGACTAACCTGCTTACGCAAACTCTTTAGACTAAGAATAACTGACCTCAGTTTTTATATTGCCAATGTCTGACTCTACGAGTGTACATGTCAGGGAGAGAAAAATAAGGGCTGATTAGGGGTGGGAGGGTTCTTATAAATATCTATTCTCCGCATACAAATGCCCTACAACTCTTTCTCTATCATCTCCTTTTTTTAAATTATTTACTTTTTTTACATGGTCAGATGGGTGTATCCTTTCTTCTCTCTCACTGCCTCTGTGTAGTCAGGGGGGAAAAGCTTAATGACCCTTAAATGAGTCAGCAAAGAATAATTTGATCAGCACTCCACTGGGGAGTGCTAATCTAGCAAAGCGCCAATATACAGCAGACTCTGTGGTAAATTCAGAGCTATCTTGCAAAGTAGAGGACCCTTATGAATTCTGAGCCTTTCTCAGCTGTGGGATTTGCAGGTTCTAAACACTGCCTCTGAGGAAACTGGTTTAGAAAAAATAAGTGACCCAAACCTCAGTCTAAGCAAACCAACCATTTGACACTTCAACTACTTCAGATAAGTACTTCCCATACCAGATCAGCGACCAGTTCTTCTTCAGCAAGCCATCCCAAGGATACTACTGCTGCAAAATCAATCAGAGGCTTTGAAATGTCCTTATGGACAGTGATGGACTATCTTTCATTCTTGTGTGTTATGCTGCTTCTCTGGATGCAGAGCTATGCATTGTATTCTGAGTATGGCTCATCCAGAGAAGTGCTGGAGCACATTCAAACCCTCTGAAACCTTGCAATGAACTTTGGGTCAATAATATCCAAAAATGTAATTATAAGTATTTACATCGTATTCTATAGTTAATTAATGAGGTTGCAGTTTAACTGAACACCTGGCCGCTGCGTGCATAAAACGATCAATAGAACAGGCTCTCTCATAGCACTATACATTATTACTTCCTTATGGAATTTTAGGACAGTGATAATCCATGCCCCTTCCCACAAAAAACAAACAAACAAACAAACAAATTATTGTGAAATAAAGGCTCCAAATCCAAATCCTATAGTGTGATGACAAGAGTTATTGGTTTGCAGAGTGCACACTACAGGGGAGTTAATTGTAAAGCGCACCATGTTATGCATTAATTGGGCAGGATAGACGCTGCTGGCAAGCACTAAAAACTCCCTAGTGGCCACTAACATAGCACTGATTCAAACAGCATTACAGTAATGTGCACTAGGGAACTTTTAGTGCATGCCAGCAGGGTCTACCCAGGCCAGTTCGTGTGCAACACACTGGTGCACTTTAGAATTCATACCTCTCAAGTGCACATTGCCAGGCCACATGGACAAGCCCACAGTTACCGTAAAATACAGGAAATTGTAGGCAACTTCACTGAAACATTTCTACAATGTCCAACAACATGCCAAATAACCCAATACACTGCTGCTGATATTAAATAAAGCCAATGACAATGATCTCTACCATCTATACACAGTGCAAGTTTTAGGCCCTACATTGAACATTTAAGTAGTATTTGGTTAATTTTAAAATGCTCCGATTGCAGTATGTTATCTGGCCATCTACTTTACAAACCATTAATCCCCTCAGAGTCTAAGTACCTATTTTACTCCTGGTTTGAATTTACATTAGCTATAACTTTACCAGAGTTACACTTAAGAGGACCAGATGTTTAACAATGTAAATTCATGAACAGTAGCAATCTTTAGCTGCTACTATTAGAAAAATGCAAGTAACAAATAAATATCAAAACTAACTTGCCAGTCTTAAAGATATTTTTCAGTTAATGCGATATCCATATTTTTCAGATAGCCATATTTTGTAAAGCCGCAGAAGAGTGCATACTGAATAAATCAGGGAAATGGAACAGAATGTATACTATAGAGTGGCTGCCATTAAGCAATGGATATTTACAAGTTGAAAGAGTTAAATTTACCTCAGCGGTAGTGGTTTCATTTTATCACCAACAAAAGGATCCCATCCATTGCTCTGGGAGCTTTTAAAATACATTCAGATTAACAATGTTAAAATATAAATTCATTGCAACAAATAAATAGACTCTACCCTTAGCTGTAACATCATAAACCTAAGTTAATGCTATATCCCTCCATCTGCCTCATCTACAATGCCTACGAAAAGAGATGAGCTTTTCAGCTTTCATGGAAAATTATTGAATCAGGACTTTGATCTACCAAGAGGAAAAGGGAATTTCAGAATTTATTATGGGGAATCCTCTGTAAGTAGAATTGAGGGTGCAGAAGTGTGGAATGTTTGAAGTAGTCCCAAGGGATATGGGTTTCTGGGCAGTGTGCAGGTGAGAAGATGCGTAACAAATGCAATTTATCACACTCCTATCACCACCACATCTGTGTATCACAGACTTATAAATTTTAAGGCCAAAAAGGATGATTATGATTACGATACCTAGTCTGACCTCTCGTATATCACCAAATGATTTCTGCATCAATCCCATGACTTCTGGTTGAGCTATAGCATATCTTCTAGAATGATATCCACTTTTGATTTAAAGACTTAAGCTGACAGAGAATCCCCCACATTCCTAGGTAAGTTGTTCAAATGGTTAATTACTCTCACCATTAAAAATGTGTGTCTTATTTTGTGTTTCACTTTGTCTAGTTTCAGCTTCCAGCCCTTGTTATGCATTTCTCATTAGATAAAGGAACCCTCTACAATCAGAAATCTTCTTCCCATGCATGTACTTGCAGACCACGATCAAGTCACCTCTTGGCTGTGTCTTGTATAAACTAAATATATTCACTGGATGTCAGGTTTTCCAGATCTTGAATCATTTTCGTTATTTTTTCAAACCCTTCCACTCTATCAACCATATTTTTTTAAATATGGATATGAGAATTGGACACAGTATTCCAGTAATGTTTTCAGGAATGCAATCAAATGTTTCAGGTTCTATGCAACATCCCCCTGCTTGCACAGCCAAGGATTGTTTTAGCTTTCTTAGCCACTGCATCGCACTTTCAGCTCATGTTCAAATAGATTCCACCATGATCTCCAATTAATTTTCGAGTCACTGCTTTGCAAAATACAGCATCTGTCTATATATTAGATTTAGTCCAATACTGCTAAAACGGTGTTCATTCAAATTTCATATGGATGTCCGTACAGCTTAATATTCATTACATGCAATTATTCGCACAAATCAGTTTTTGTTAACACTAATATTTGGGAAACGTCTGTTCTCTCTCCATCAGCATTCACATACAAACAAGGGTATTCTTACTTACTACAGTAAAAGCTTTTTTTATCCGGCATGTTGGGGCATTAGGAGGTGCCGTTAAGTGAAAAATTCTGGTTAACTAAGAGGGAGGGCGTTTGGGTGCAGGGCACAGGCTCTGGGAAGGAGTTTGGGTGCAGGAGGGGGCTCGGAAAGGGTTTTGGGATGCCGGATCCGGGGGCCGCTCACCTCAGGTGTCTCCCCCCAAGCTGCAACCTGTCCCTGCTGTTCCTAGGTGGAGGGATAGAGCTAGGTGGCTCTGTGCGCTTCCCTCCACCCTGCCTCACCCAAGCGCTGGCTCCGCAGCTCCTATTGGCCGGGAACTGTGGCCTAGGGGAACTGAGGGGGTTGTGCCTGCAGACAGAGACAGTGCACAGATCCGCCTAACCACGCCTCCACCTAGGAACAGCAAAGACAGGTTCCCTGCCCTGAGCCCCCTCCCGCACCCCAATCCCCAGCCCGGTACCCCTCATGGTCATTCCTCTGCCTAGGAGCAGCAGGGACATGTCGCTGCTTCCAGGAAGCCATGCAGAGCCAGGTAGGGAGCATGCCAGCTCTGCGCCAACCAGACTATAAACCGGACTTTCTATGAAGATTAGAAGTGCTGGTCTATAGAGCATTCTAGATGGTACAAAGCCGGATAACACAGCTTTTACTGTACTTGTTATTCACTATCTGCCTTTTATTAGTTATGCTCCTGTTAAAAAACATCTCCATTATGCAATCAGAGAGATGACCTTATACCATGTGATTTAGTTGCCCAGTCGCACTCTGTGAATAAATACCAGATAGTCAAAGTGAACAGTTGATGAATGATCCTTAGGCTTAGAATTGTTCATCCAAGCTAGTGAGCGATTACTTGTGAATAACAAATACAACAATGGAAATCACAACTGGTTTACAAATGATTCAAAAACAGATAAAGGGCAATATTCACTGCTTAACTTATTCACAATAACTAATTTGATTAGCCCTACGATCCATTCATTCCTCGATCCACATTCGCACAAATACATGTACTCACATACACAATTGTGTTGCTGTGCACTCTCCAAATGATACCTTCTCTTTAGATTGCATTGTTTCTCGATGTAACAACCATTAAGCTCAATTTGTCATATTGCATCCTAAGACATAAAGAGCAGGGGAGATGGGGAGAGCAAATAGGCTTTACACAGCTATTTTTAACAATGACAGGAAAATGAGCTTAAAGAATGTCTAATTACTTAAGATCCCAACCCAAAACAAATTCACAGCATAATGAATTGATTCAATTATTGAGAAACAGTACATTGAAATATCTGGGGAAGACTGTGCTTCTTGCAGAGGTTTCTCAACAAAAGAATTGAGCACACTTGCTGCTGTAATGAGCACAGCAGTATTTGCATAGTAACTATTTCCAGGTAATGGTATCACCATGAAAGTCTTTGATCATTGTGGATTGGCTATAAGGAATGCCTTACTAGACTCTGTGTCAGCCTCCCTGGGAAACCCAGGAGTGGTGTGAATGGATTTCAGAAGGAGCAGTGGTGTTGTTATGACTATTTATTTATGGTGGTGCATGCTATGGGCACTTTCCCAACACTCCATGAGAACAGCCTCTTAGTGTTTCCTTATGCTCCCTCATCTATCTCCACCTGTTTGTCTCTTGTCTTTATATATGTTATTATTTATTTTAATATATTTTTTATATTATTCTTTAGTCTGCAGAAGAGAAGAATGAGGGGGGATTTGATAGCTGCTTTCAGCTACCTGAAAGGAAGTTCCAAAGAGGATGGATCTAGACTGTTCTCAGTGGTACCCGATGACAGAACAAGGAGCAATGGTCTCAAGTTGCAGTGGGGGAGGTTTAGGTTGGATATTAGGAAAAATTTTTTCACTTTGAGTGTGGTGAATCACTGGAATGGGTTACCTAGGGAGGTGGTGGAATCTCCTTCCTTAGAGGTTTTTAAGGTCAGGCTTGACAAAGCCCTGGCTGGGATGATTGAGTTGGGAATTGGTCCTGCTTTGAGCAGGGAGTTGGACTAGATGACCTCCTGAGGTCCCTTCCAACCCTGATATTCTATGATTCTATGAAGATTTGGGGCAGGGAATGTCTTTTTGTCATGTGTTTGTACCAGGCCTAGCACAATGTGACTGTGTCCTCTAGGCAATATGAAAAATAAATAACAAGGCACAAACCATCTAAACACAGACAGGCAAGCAAGCAGAGAGAGATTACAGGAGAGAACACATCACCACTAGGCAAATGATATACAAGCTAGAAGTATTCCCTAAAGGCCTCCCATCAGCAGTGGACCTTTAAGAGGGATATAAATGCAGACAAGCTAGAGGCTGGTATGAGCTCATGGAGTTTGTACTATGCATAGAGGGTCACATGGACA
Organism: Chelonoidis abingdonii; assembly: GCF_003597395.2. Lineage (NCBI taxonomy): Eukaryota > Metazoa > Chordata > Testudines > Testudinidae > Chelonoidis > Chelonoidis abingdonii. The sequence goes on from NC_133775.1 coordinate 97,924,558, forward strand.
AGGCTAAGAACATTGGCAACACAGAAGAGACAGGTGGCAATGCAATGTTTGAGAAGGGAGAACAAATAGTGAGGCACTGGGTTATGTAGAGACTTGGTGGTGATGGCAAGAAGCTTGACTGGGATGTGACAGCACATCGGGAGTCAGTGGAAGATTCAAGTCCTACCCTGCCAAAAGGATAATTACTAAGTGGGAACATTGCTGGGGCCTCTGAAGATTGAGAGAGGGGAAACTGTATGATGCCACCAGTTGCCTTAGTAGACGTGAACTCCTGAGAGATAGATAAACATGAATAAAGTATTAATTTCATTGAGATGTAAAGAGTCAGGATGTGCTGGTCTTTACACGGGTGTCTGGAGGCTTCTGCCATCTGATATCCTTCTGTAAAGGGGCTAGGCACAACTGCAGTCTGATGCTGTTCAGGAAGCAAGGATGGCTCCAGTCCTTATTAGATGCTAGCTACTCCAAACTTGGCAGAGAGGAGGTATGGCAATAAGCCAGACAATACAGCCCACAAAGGCTGTACAGCAAGTTGATCCTCCCTAAGGGGTGACCGGTGTGTTCTCCCTGAAAGACAGCGAGCCCAACAGAGCATATGTTTCCCTAAGATGCAATGTCTTCCAGACAGACCCCCCCACCCCCTGCTGACCATAGGAAAAGTGGCTGTGCACCACTCCAATGTGGGCCTGTTCCTTGATCACAGAATATCATCTATGACCTCAGGAGGTCATCTAGTCCAACCCCCTGCTCAAAGAAGGGTCAATCCCCAGGCAGATTTTTGCCCCAGATCCCTAAAGGGCCCCCTTAAGGATTAAACTCAACCCTGGCTTTAGCAGGCCAATGCCCAAACCACTGAGCAATCCCTCCCCCCCGGGCCAAGAATATGACTTTCATATTTTTAAAATCTTCACAATTAAAAAACAATCCAACAGGAAAAGACCTGGTGCTGGATTACAAGAAGTGAGCAGGGCTCCTGAAAATGGAGAGAGAGGCATTCTGCATACATTTAGACTTGGATTTCTGCCTTGCTGCTTCAACAAATCAGAAGTAATTAATTTAAGGAAATCCTACTGTGTAGAACTGACATCTCCGTTAGTGCGATGCTTGCTATGTGTGGTTTAATCTTTTATCCCAAAAGTCTCATGATCCTGTGGGTTGTACCTTTTTTGAGCTGAATAGTGTGGTCTTGAGCAGTACTACAAGCATCTGCACAGCAAGACTCCTTGCATGTTTTGTACATGGGTGCATTCTTAAAAACTCTTTTGTGCCTCCTGGGAAAACTTTTAAACACACTTTCTAGAATCAACTACTCTTGAAATATATTTTCTCCACCTATTTTCTCGTGCTTTTATTACTGGGGCAGCTGCATGGGAACAAAACATTGTTTTTCATGGGGTAAATCCTTCCAACTTCCAGTGGGGGTACTAATGGCCCTGATGAAGTTGGTGGAGTTTCATTGAATTGGGATTGAACAGGAGAGCGAGTACGGGCAGGTGAGTTACATTCTTCATGGAGAATCTTTCCATGGGTGCTTGCTGGTGCACTGACAGTTGCCTCTGGAGAAGAGGAGGGCAGGACACATTGGGGGGCTTGTTAGAGCTCTGAGGAAGAGTACTGCTGTGCTCTATTTGTGCACCACTGTTCACATCTTATTTACTTAGGAATGAGGATATGCCCTTAAGAAAAGAAGGATGGCTTTGTGGTTAAGGCATCGAATTAGAACTCAGGAGACCTGGATGCAGTGCTTGACTCTGTCCCTTAATTTACTTTGTACTTCATTTCCCCATCTGTAAAATGAGGATAATGAACCTTCCTTTCTCCCACTATTTGCCTGTCTTGTCTATTTACTCTGTGTATGTATAGCACCTGGCACGATAGGATACTGGCTTCAGTTAATCTCCATGGGCTACCATAACACAAATGATCATAATAAATAAGGAGGCTCAGGAGAGCCTATCTGTTCCTTATAACTGTGATTAGTTGAACTGAGTGGTATAAGATGTGATTGTAAGCAGAGGATTAAGGCTTCAGGTAAAGTAGGAGATAAACAGCAGAAGCAGATAGACTCTAAGGCTACATCTACACTACAGTTGGGATCGGTGCTCTGAGATCGATCCACCAGCAGTCGATTTAGCAGGTCTAGTGAAGACCCGCCAAATCGACAGCAGATCGCTCTCCACTTGACCCCGTACTCTACCCCTAATGAGAAGAGTAAGGTAAGTCGACGGGAGGGTTTCTTCCATCAACCTCCCTGTGATATAGACTCCATGGTAACTCGACCTAAGGTACATCGACTCCATCTGTGTTAAAGTTAAAAACCAAATATCCTCTTTCTGTTGCAAATGTGCTTAGAAATCAAGGACAAGGAAAGAACAGAAATCAAGAAAAGAAAATATACGTAATCAAAATTCAGAGTGGTAGCCGTGTTAGTCTGTATCCGCAAAAAGAACAGGAGTACCTGTGGCACCTTAGAGACTAACACATTTATTTGAGCATAAGCTTGCGTGGGCTACAGCCCACTTCTTTGGATGCAATTTGTTAGTCTCTAAGGTGCCACAAGTACTCCTGTTTTTTTTTTTGTAATCAAAATAGTTTCTAAATCAAATGCTTTCTGTTATTTTGAGGGGAGGGAATAGATTGTCTTGGTGCCTGGAACAGAAACACCTAGGAAGTTGTGTTTGTCAACCCGTGGATCCATATTTGATCAACAACCTGCAAAATCTTGTGCCTCGCAATGTACATCAATTAAAAAAAGTCTATGACATTCATTTGCTGTATTGAATTAAACCGAATTGCATTTAGTGAGCCAAATGAATCCTTCGCATAACCACACTGACTTCAGTGGTGTGCACCAAGGATGGATTGGACCAACCAGCTTGTTTTTTTGACAGTAGCTACCTTTTTATTGTACCCCACCATTTTCAACTTCAATTCTAAGAGAAAAAAAATCTCATCACAACCCGTAATCTAAGTATCCAGTAATTTAAATTTGCAAACCCACACGGACCTTTGTTAGATAAATGCTGTGTTTGCTCTGTATGTCTTCTTCAGTTGATGATGCTATACAATCTGCTGTTTGACATTTTACAGTCCTCTATCTTAGTCCTATTATCGAAAGCAAAATTGGCTGGATTCCTTTGAGGGGTATCCACTGCTCACTTTCTTATGGCTGACTGGCACATCTCTCATATAGTTCTAGATAGCAAATGTAATATCTGAAAACTTTAATAAATATTAAAGCCCTCTGGCATTAAGACACATTTTACGGATATTACTGTGCTCTTAAAAATATATTTAACTTTCCTAACAATTCACCAGCTTTCTATTTTTAGAATCAGCTATTCACTATCATTTTGTATTGACTCCTGTGAATCATGCTTGTTAATAAAGATGCTTGTCTCTTTGATCTTGTTTGTACCATCATAAAGCCAGTGAATTCCTAGGCAGGGAAAATTTGTCCAGTAATGTTAATACAGACCTGGATTGCCCCATCCTATGGAAACACCCATGAGAGAGGGGTCAGGTGGTGAACTCAGCAAGGATCCACTCATGGAGTTGGAGTTGGATCATTCTGTGGGAGCGTATGGTTAGCTTCCCACTATCCCCTCCATGTAAATCCTAGTGCTTCTTCCCACAGAACCCAGGGTCTTCTGTGCCAGCTCTAGGACTTCGTGGTCCTCACGCTGGCTTCCTATTGGACTGCCCTGTTAGGAAATCCTGAGCCAGCAGCTGCCCCAGACCTCCCTTTAATGATAGTTTGCCCAGCATGGAGGGACTGTGGATGAGTTTACACTGCCCCAGGCAGTGTAGACTCTTCTCAGGTTTTCCATGAAGATAAAGGTAATCCCCCAAGCCTATCACCAGTACCATCCATGAAGTGTGGATCTCTAACTCAGCCAGGAGGTCCAGGCTGGGGAAGAGGTTATTAGTTCTGTGGAGGATTCTGATTGCTGACCTCTCCCTTTACATGAGAAGGTTTGCGAGGAGGTTTAATATGGAAGTGCTTTTCCTCACTGGCCAGACGATATGTCCCATAATCATTTCGGTTTATCCGTCATTGCAGTGACAGAGATCTGCATCATTCTTTCAGCTTTAGAGTTAGAGATGAGCAAGCAATTTGAGAAAGAAATAACACTTCCCCCTTGCTAGCAGCATCTCGCTAAACCATCACTTGTTTTTTACGGCTGAACCTTTTAGAAAGTTCTGAACCAGGCGGTTAATTGTTTCACTCCCAATCACTTTTTATTTCTATGGGGCTGGCCCCTTTCCTGCTCTGTCTGGGTGCAGAACAGGAAACAGGAAAGAGTATAGAGTTCCTGGGATATTTCCAGTCAGACTAAAAACAGAAAGCTTCAGAAATCTCACAAGGAAGGCTGCTCTGGAGATATCCTTCTAAATCTTGCAGGCCAAATCTTGTAATAAAACATTCAAGATTTTAAGCACTTCCTGAAACTGCTCTCAGGCACTGAAATTTGTGCTATTCACGCGTTAAGTAATAAGGCACAATAAGATTATTGTAAGTATGATTAGTTATTATTTGTCAAGGACATGTATAATGGCCTAATAATGACATGCTGTGGTTGTTGTTCAGGAAGTTGTTATTAGACCTCCAAGACATCTCATTATTAGGGCATAATATACAGCCTAGAGGGCATTACTGCCATTTTAAAATGTTAATGTCTAAAAAAAAAAAAAAACAAAGCAAGAGGAGGAAACAGTACTTCTAGAGTGAAGACATTTTAAAAAAGAAATAAGGAACTTTAAATGGGGAACTTTTTAATTGGTGCTGAAGGTTTCGTCTGATAATCTAGCAATATTTTGAATCGAAAAATTTACAAAACATGAGTGATTCATTCTCTCAAGCTGTATGAATCTGAAACTGCTCATTTTGAATAATTTGACAGTTTGTTAACACTAGGGTCACTTTTTCACACCCTTAATCACGTTACACATGTTATCATGTTATCTTTCTCCAGGAGTGGTGAAATCAAAAAATGAGCAGGGCCCCGTGTGCAGAGAAAAGTGCTGCTCACGATGAATGAAAGCATCACAATTTGCCTTTAAATTACTGACATGCAATGGTTGCCTGAAATTAATGGGTTAAAACTCTGACCCTACCCTCTGTGGTCAGGATTCAACCCTGGCAGAAGAACCCCAGGTCTTCCAATTCGCACTCACTAACTTTGCCACTGAACCATGTTGCTTCTTTTCAACATAAAACAAGCCTTGGTCCTGCCTATAAATATGCAACTGCTTGTTTGGAACCTTGAAAACTGCAATGGAACAGGAAGAAAAATACATTATTTTTTTTACCAGCTATCCCTGACAACACAAAAGCATTCTCTCTTTTCTCTCAAGGCAACAATTATGCTTGCTTTCTTTTTAAAGATGCAAAATATGCTGGGAAAAAATAGTGAATTAGTAGACATTAAATAAAGTGTGGTAAGTACAATATATCCTTTAGACTGAATTGTCAGTGGAAATCTTCCATTCCTTTTTTGGGATGTGCTTCTCTTAAACTGTGTAATGATAGATGATGAATGGGACAGTCATCCAAGCACTACAGGTTCTTTGCTACTGACAAGGCAAATAACCTTCGAGTGACTCAGGGTACCAATTCTGAGGCTGATCAGCTTGAAGCCTGTCAAGGTAACAATATTGCAAAATTGAGAAAGTCGGCAGTGGGATTTTTCATTATATGCTGCTGTTAAAGTACAAAGTGAAGCTTTTGAATGTAGAATGGGGGGGGAGAATGTTTTTCCTTATCTTTTCAGTGCTAAGAGTGGCAGATATTCTAGGGTAATGTGTGAATAAAAATCCAGTACCTGGACGTTAATTCATGTGTGCGCCACACTGAACTCTGGTGGTGGAATTAACATAATTCAGGGGCCAGTCTGCAAGTGCAACAAGAGTAGAAGGTGATGACAGAGGCACTCAGCACCTTACCAGATCAGGCCATAGAGGAGTTTGGTAAGTTTGTTCATAGTATTCCTCCTCTTTTGTTGTATGCAAGCTCAGGTCCAGTTAAAAGAAGCTGTCTATAGCTATAGATCTTCTGGGGGGGGCGGGGGGGGAAACCCAACCCTTTCCTCATAATATTTCCATAACTTTTTGCTGCTGACCTGGCCAAGTATACTGTAAAAAGACTTTCCCGTAGCAAATTGGCACTTTCACTTCCTATTTCAGCCAGAACTCTGAAATTCAGAAGTGTGGAAAGTGATAAATGATGAAGGAGAAGGGGAGCACATGGCATAACTATCAAGCAGTAACTCTACAGTGTTAACAGACTCTTTGACTTGGGGATGAGTAAGGTTTCTTGAAAGCAAGTGGGAGGTGAGATTAAAAGGAAGGAATCCCAGCGGACTCTTCCAAAGTAGAGTAAGTCATTTATACAACTTCCCTCATAACATATTTGCCATCTAACTCATTTCCTCCCCAAATGGTACCAAAAACAAACAGGAAGACCTGATTATAGTAATTAATTCAGTCTGATTAGTTTCAGACAAGCAATTTTTTAAATATTCATAATTCTATTTGTTTCAAGCACATGGAATATAGTCAAGCGTTTAGATACAGTACAGACTACATGCCCCTATGATGGATCAACAGACATATATTTCCTTATGCTTATGGTATCCATGGTGATTTTGTGGCTTTAACAGAATGAATAGCATCTTCAGGATGTGGGAACTGACAGTGAGAGGAGGCAGATGGTTTGAAGTTAGACAAATAGTTCTCAAGTGAAGATACTCTGTATGTATGTAACCTATGTATCTAATAAAGACTACTGATAAGTTACTAGAAATGAATTATTATTAAAACTAGTGGATTACTTTAATATAAAACACAGTATCTATATATAGCCAGGAAGGTTTGATCCTATTCATGATTTACAGGCCAATTTCATTCACATATAGATCATCAAAACCCAAAGTAGCTGTGTATAAACAGTAGATGACATAATTGAAACCCCTAAAGGGGATACATCTCTGAGGTTTATTGCAGTTGGGAGATTAGAATTCAATATTGCAGAATGAAAAGATGGTAAAATGTGCAGATTTTGTTTTTCCTCATTCAAATGGGAGGTCTGGTGATAGCAAGTCTGGTATAACACATTTACTGGCATGGATTATATTTGTTGTTGGTGCATAAGAAAGAAGTGATATATATTTCCCACTCACTCAGAATGGCCCCAAGTCAGAAAGTCCAGAGAGACTCTTTCTTCTGCAATACTTGAAAAATTGTTTATGATTAATCCAAAATAAAGTAGATACAAAAAGACTGAATTTTAGTGTTCCTTTCATAGGAAGGAATGATGTCATAGTTAATTCTCAAACTGTCCTCTTTATGAAGCATAAACACACATGTGAAGCATGAACATAAATGGCCAGGGTAATTAATTATGTTGTGCTGCAAGTTAGCTGAGCTTTATGGAAAGGGATTTCTCTACTATTAGTAACTTGATCTTTGCTCTTATGACAGGTGCATTGAAAAGTGATCTAATTAAAGTCCTTCGAACACAGCAGGTTCTCTAAGATAATAGGGCATGTGGATAACGTCTGCCTCCATAGCAAAAAGTTATTCTAATTATCTTGTAAATTTAGTAAAACTTGTTACATTTGTACACAAGAATTAACATTAATCAGACAGCCAGATCAGTTTGTACATGGAGATGTAATATGCATGTTTCTCTTCTTGCTGAAGACAGCGTTGTAACTAGAGAGGATAAAGTACAACAAGTGGTTGTAGGAAATGGAATGGCTGCTGCTGCTGCTGCTCCTATGGAAATCAATGACAAAAATCCTATTGGCTTAACTGAAAGTAAAATCTGGTCCTAAATATTATAAGATTTCTCTCAGGTACCTCCTGGTGCAGAAGTTCTCAAACTTTAGCGACCCAAGGACCCCCAGTTTGGGTGCAGGAGGGGGCTCAGGGCTGGGGCAGGGAGGTGGGGTGCAGGAGGGGATGAGGGGGTGGCGCTTACCTCAGGGGGCTCCCAAAAGTGACTGGCACATCCCTCTGTCAGCGGCTCCTGGGTGGGGGACCAGGAGGTCTCTGTGCGCTGCCCCTGCTCACACGCACTTCCCCCGCAGCTCCCATTGGCCACCGTTCCCAGCCAATGGGAGCTGCAGAGTTGGTGCTTTGGCCAGGGGCAGCACACGGAGACCCCCTTCCCCCACTCCCAGGCAGCAGCGATGTGCTGGCCGCTTCTGAGAGTGGTGTGGACCCAGGGTCCCTGCTCCTCACTTTCCCTCCCAGCGCCTCCTTCATGCCAGCAAATAGTGGTTCCCCGGCGTGAAGGAGGTGCTGTCAGGGAGGGGGAAGAGTTGATGCAGTGAGTGGGGAGGAGTTGATTAGCGCCCATGGATCTTCTGGAGTACTCAGGAACCCCTGGGGTCCGCGGACCCGAGTTTGAGAAACACTGTCCGAGTGTAGTATAAATCCAAACTACCATTAGAAGAGTGCTTCTCCTGACACTTTCACCAGGAAGTGTTGATGTACAAAATAATATTACAAAAATAAGTTACACTGTTTAGAGCTCACAAAAAGTAAAAGAAAGATTAGGTCCATTCAATTGTGGATCCAAATACCAGGTTAGGGTTTATTTTATCTAGATCATATTAGCAAGTAATGGAGTTGATTTGTACATACATTGCCTATGGTTGTTCCTCTTCCCCTAATCTCTGCCTATTGTCTATTTTTAGATTGACAAGAACTCTGTGTAAACTTCAAAGCTTGTCTCTCTCACCAACAGAGTGAGAGACAATCAAAGATATTACCTCACGCATCTTGTCTCTCTAATATCCTGGGACCAGCACAGCTACAAAAGCACTGCATATCTTTAGATTGTGAACCTGTTCTTGAATATTTTGAGAGTAGGTAGCACACAGTGGGTGCTACCATAAGCAAATACTAACAGGGATGTAACAACTCTGCTCTGTCTGTTTAATTATATTTGCCCTTTCAAGCAGTTAAAGATTTCCTAACCCTTTTTTCCCAATGGCACAGCAGGACTACAGATCATGGCACTAATTCTGATCTCTCTGTAGTTTCATACTGGTATAACTCCATTGACTTTAATGGAGTTACTCCTGACTCATATCAGAGTAAATAAGATTAGAACCAGGCCCCAGATTTGTCAATTCAATCTGTTTTTACCACTCTGTTTTTCCTACAATTAAAAAATAATCAAATGTATTTTCTAAATTTAATTTTTCGAACACTTAAAAATCAAATGCTGTCATTTCTTCACCACGTGCTGGATTGCTCCTCTCTTTAAGAAGACAGTAGAGAACATCAGACCATCATTTTATAGGTTTATCTGTATTCACATAAACAAAATTTTAAAAAAATTAACTGATCCTTTTGTTTGCTCATTTGGACCTTGATAAGCAGTGAACAGTCATATTAACCCAACTAAGCTTCCAAACTGAAGCTTAGGCAAGCAAATAAAATACACTCTTGATTTTTTTGTTTGTTAATGTATCAGCCAAAAATCTGAAAACTTTTAAACTGATAATATAAAATTTTATGCTTCACATGCTAGGTTTTGTACTATCACAAAACGTTTTGAGTTACAGTCAGTCAAGTAGAAAACATGTCTATGGCTGTCAGATAAATATATTGAGAGCTATGAAAAAATTCTATCACTATCTAATGGAATGTAACATCGTGTCATCCCAAAGATACCAACCTATCCCCATTAGCTTCATTCATGTTTCAGACTTTTAAAATGACCCATGAAAACAAATAAACATTAGTATACAGAACTTGTGTAGTGATGGCATGCAGGAGTCAGATTTACAGTAACATGTAACAATACTATGTTCTTTTTAAAAGAAAAAACAAACAAGAAAGCATCTGGATCAATTTAAATGGCTGAAGAATGCCAAAGGCCATTCAAAGGTGAAATATGAAATGCATGGATGGAAACCTTAGAATTACTTTCCCACTGTTTGTTTTTATAAAATCATTGTGCCATAATTTCCACTTCACCTGCAGTATTTTTGTGTCAAATACAGTGATTGCTGACCCACTAAACAAAATATCCAATGCTCAGCAGAGACTATTGTCCTTGCCACCCATTGTACATATTTTGCCTACAGTAGACAAATAACTAAGACTATGATCTGCAATGGGCAATCTATTTGGCTAATTTTGGCTCCCTCTGCGCCCTTCCCTGGGTCAAAACTTGTCATGGAATTCTCTAGTTTGTAGGTATATAGCTCTGGTCTGCAGATCATAAATCAAAAGTTAATTGTTGAAAGCAGCTTTTGTATGTGAATACATATTAGTGGACAGCTTTCCTCACTATTTGCTCAGCTATAATCATCAGGATGTTATTTTGTGAGCTTTATGGCATATCATGTCATGAATTTGTTCTAAGAGATATTCAAAATGATAAAAGAATGATGATAAAATGTGCACTCCATTGATTGCTTGTCAAAATACAGATCTCATACTGCCATTCATTAACTCTCACTAGAAACAAATTAAATTTCCCTTGTCAAATGGAGTGAGATCTGCAGGTTCTGTCAGGTTAAAAAGTGCCTAGGAATTTATCTTCAGATCTTAGTCTAAAAACAGAAAACATAAATCTGTATCATAAGATGGAAGCAACTAACTTGTACAATCAATTTGTTTTTCAAGTTAACTCCCACAAAAGACACATTAAAAAGTTGATTTGGGAAACAGTTATGTTCCATTTGTATGTAATTTCCTTGGGCATTTATTTGTAAAATATGGAGAGTGAAGAAAAAACATGAACTGGAAATTAAAATCGAGGAAATTTTCTGATATCCATATTCACTGACATAGTCAGTTGTTATTTCGCAAATGAGAGATGCAAAAGAGACCAGAGTTGTGCTTGAGCCAGGCAAAATATGAACAAGGTAGTTCAAAATGACAACTGCTAGAAACATCTACTGACGCAGTTCCCTCCATTTATGAAATAATGTCTGCTGCTATGGCAATTCATTCAAGGAGTGAAATGTTAAAGAACTACATTCCAATGAGGAACAGAGAAACATGCAGCCAGAGATTGATGGACACAATGAGGCTACCAGTAATCTTCTGTGTCATGGCACCATAGTAGCACCGCTGTGAGATAGCGTCAAAATAGCAGATGTTATGTTAGTTAAGGCAAAATGCACTATGGAATATGGGACCAACTTCTATGTTGGGCAAAATACATTCCCATAGCATATATCTGATGTTCACATTATTGTTGATAATAACCAGAGACTTGCTTGAACCAAAATTTCAAGAATAAATATGTGCAAAGCTATTAGGAGGGCATCAGGACTTCTAAATCAATAGCGTATCTTGCAATTTCCTGTATCTCTATATTGGGCTGTACCTAAATCCTGGATCAGAATATCCTTGAGGTTTGGGATGTCTGAATCCCCAATCCAGATCTGCATTTTGTGCTTGGGCCTATCGTTAATATTAGCATTTTTTAATAACTGCTGCTAAAAGCTTTACCACCCTTCACAACCCTATTAACTGATGCAATTATAGGTGGTCATGAATATGGCTCATCAATTTTTTCCTCCAAATGTGTGTGTATTTTAATAGGGAAGTAAGATACCACTCTCTGTAGTGATCCCTTTGTAAATTTTGTCACAATAATGAATTGATTAAATTAGGTTTTTCTTCCCTTGGCGTAACAACGAATGCCTTTTAGATTGCATGCACAATTCCCTCCTCTCCCCAAATTGTGTTGATGGGGCACTGTACAATAGCTAGTATTTTTTTCTGATATGATTGCAATGAGAATATCTTGCAGCTACCCAGCTGTCAAAAATGTGAGTATAATATGAAATAAACAGCCGCACTAGATGTGAAGTTGGAAAATTTACTAACCTCCTGTATCAATGAAAGAGTACTGTCTCCTTTTGAATCTTTAATGACCAAGCTTGTTTCAAAGACACACAGCTCACCCACAGTGGTTCATGTCAGGGGACCAGATCACAGAATTCCTGTCCAATACTTCCTAGAAGTATTTGTTCTGTGAACCATCAGTTCCTGATTTGCAACAGCAACCAATTTATGAGCCTAAACTCTTCTGGATACGATCATAGTACACTGTGCACTCCTGATCAGCTCAGCAGTGTGCATGTATGTATCTATGTCTACACATATGCAATCATGCTGTATATTAGCAAATGGCAATGCAAAAGGGGAGATTCTCAGTTGTCCCCTGGCATAGATCATAAGAACCACAAGCGCCCCTAAATTACACCCACTAGATAGTGAGTCCCTGACTGGCTTGAACCAACAACTGGAAGTCTGTTGTGCACAAGAAAAACTGCCGTTGCAAAGCAGACTCTTCAGATCTGAAGAAAATCAGAGTGTAAAAAATAAAAAATCTTAGGTATGGTGATACATGACAAGCTTGTGAATATCAGCTTCCTCTAGTATTTGTAAGAGTTCAGAGCATGAACGTAATGCACATTTTCCCTATGACAGAAAGGCACGTAACGAGGTAGCCAACAGAGTTATCAAAAGATCTTCCATGCCTGTTTTGCAATTATTTTTCAATATATTCCTTTTCCTTGCAGTTGACATTCCATGGAGCCCTCCAGCTGGCTATGGGCAGGCATCTGTTTCCTTTTTCAGCCCAACTTTATATGTAGCCACATTAACTCTTTTATAGAAAGGTGGTTATATTGTCACCTCTGTAGTTTTAAATCCTATCACAGGGTGATTTATTGCAACACAGAGTCAAGCAATATATCTTGTCGGCAAAACTGCTCACATTTGACATTCATTATATTAGTGTGAAGCAGAAAGCAGTTACTTTTTATTAAAATATATAATTGAAGCTCCCCCCCAATATATTATTGCTAAAAATCACTATGTTCGCTTAGATTATGAATATTTACTACTTTGACTTGAATCAAAAAGTATCTTCTTTGGCTACTTAGTGCACTCAGATATCCATCAGCTGTTAAAAATATTTTGAAAGACAACAGGAACTGAGTCATATCTGCAACCAATTTGGACACATGATTTTTAAAAAATATTATTAAACTAAATTAAAATCAGTGTTTTGAAATGATAGTTTAAGTATCTTAACATTTGATAGAAATAATGGAATATATAGGTATCTTTCTTTAGGTTAGATGTATTCATACTCCACTTATGTACATGTCTATCATGAAGTGGCTGTAGCCCATGAAAGTTTATGCTCAAATAAATTTGTTAGTCTCTAAGGTGCCACAAGTAGTCCTGTTCTTTTTGTGGATACAGACCAGCACGGCTGCTACTCTGGAACCTATCAAAATTACAGTGATTATAACTCTTAAATGACTTAATAGAGCTAATGAATCACAAAAACAGAACTAAAACTAAATATAAATTTAAGTACTTTGTAGGCTAGACACCCAGACTGTCAAATGGTGACACAAGGGATACATTTGAATACCCATTCAGCTTGGGAAATCAACTTTTTTCTCTTTAAAGATTAGCAACCTGGATCTGACATGCTACATACTGTATTTCTGTTAAATCTATAGGATATGGCATTCCTGTTTGGTGCAATTATCTTACCATAATAAACTCTCTAGCCTGTAAAATTAACCCCTGAAGCATGTAGTTGTGAGAGCTGTGCTTCTTATTAGACATTAAGTCTATTTTCACAGTACTCAAACTTCATGAGAAAAACTCTCATTGACATTATAGTGAGGGTGATATAAGGATTTAGATTTTCTGGGACAATGCCTGACAGTATTATCATGCTCTTTTCTAAATCTCCAGTGAAAGCCAAGTTAAATTCCTCTTCTATGACTTACCTCATATATTGGTTTTCTAGTTTCAATAAACAATATGACATACTCAACTATAACAAGAATGTGTTGCTCACCCAAAACACGTCCACTCATGCTTGACTTACGAGTCAAGGAGCATAATGCATTGCCTATGTCATAGGTTCTGAGTGACAATGGCATCTATCTTCATGGTCAGTCAAGCCCTTTTTAATCCTTGGGAATAACTCCAAAGTACCCTGATGTTTAATTCTTCCTTCTATGTCATTCTCAGAGGTTCCGTATTGTGACAACCCACCCTTAGGTTGAAGGAGGCTGAATAAAACTCATTAATACTGCTCTTACAGTCAACCAGAGAAAGCTACTTGGGGGAAGGTTGCAAAGTGATGGCCTCTCCTAGGAGACAGGTTTCAGAGCGGTAGCCGTGTTAGTCTGTTTCAGCAACAACAATGAGGAGTCCTCGTGGCACCTTAGAGACTAATAAATTTATCTGGGCATAAGCTTTCGTGGGCTAAAACCCACTTCATCAGATGCATGGAATGGAACACACCTACTAAATAATTTACACCTCCCTACTGTATGTTCCACTCCATGCATCTGATGAAGTGGGTTTTAGCCCACAAAAGCTTATGCCCAAATAAGTTTGTTAGTCTCTCATGTGCCACGAGGACTCCTCGTTGTTTTTCCCCTTGGAGCGTGAACACACAACATCTTCAGTACCCCGAGACAGTGATAATATGGAGAGCCTGGAATGAATCTGGGACTCTCCCTAAGGCACCACCATACCTGCTCAATGGGCAACACAACTCTAAAACCTAGCATGATTTTTTTTAACAGATAGACAGACATAGGGCCAGATTGTAAACCCTGTACTCACCAGGAGTAGTACCTTATTTCTCAAACAGTCCCATTGATTTCAATAAGGCAGTTGAGCAGTAAGGTACTATATTCAAGGTACTATACTCAAGCCCATAGAGACTATTCCTACAGATATTATAATATGAGAATAGTATATTACCTCTTTGACCACTGTTTACTTTTCTCTCCACCCCATCTCAAAAAGAAAACATGTAGCAGAAATAACAAAGGTTCTGAAAAGGACAATAACAATGATTAGAAGTTTAGAAAAGTTTCCATAAATCACCAGGGATTTAAAAATATTAGGACTATTTAGTTTGGAGCTGAGATAAACAAGAGGGTACACGAAACTGGTATATGAAATAATGAATGGGATTGATAGGGTCAGTTGGACACTCTTACAGTATTTGCAGTCCCTTTCCCATAATACTGGGAAAACGAGGACAATGATATTGAAAGGCGACACATTCAAAATTGACCAAGGGAAATAATTATGCATCATGCAGGAGAGAAAAAAAAAAAGCTGTGGTACTCACTGTTATAAAGTATTATTTAAAAATAGAGCGGGATAGGGATAGTAAAAGAATTAGACATTTACACAGAGTCTAAGAATATTGTTCACAATTACAGTAGCTACAATAAAATGCAGAAAAGAAGTTAACTCTCCTGTTTCAGGATGTAAGTCACCCACTGGCTGCCCAGAAACTTCCCATATAGACATAGTTTTACATAATTATTCTTTGGAGTTTTACACACTGCTTCTGGCACTGGTCACAGCTGGAAACAGAACACTAGGGTAAGATGCATTATTGATTTGGTCCATTATGGACATTCCTGTGTTCTTATGTAATGTGTTGCCAATGACTGCTAGGGCAGAACATTTTACATCTACCAGAGAACTGCAGAAGGAATTTTACTGAAACAAACCAAATTTACAAAGATTTAGTCCACATATAAGGAAAGAATTAGGAAATCTCTCTAATTCTGCACAATTATTTGGAAATCAATATTCAGTTTATTCAAAGCCATATAATAACCTACAGATGCCATTCCTGAACTCTGTACACAGTATATCCCACAAGGATAAATGTCTTGTACATTTACAAGGGTCAGCATATCAAGGTAGCTCAGAAGATTAAGAGCAGAAATGGCATCTGAAATAAGCATACAGGCTTGGCTTGGGATGTTAATGTGCAAATACTGTGGAGCTGAATCAAACAATGAGAATAACAACAGGAGTTATGAGACCAACAACACCAAGTGGTTAACATCCCTCCTTCTAACATCTCATCTCCTAACATCAGCTGTTACATTGCAGCAAAGAACCATCTTGACAAAATTCAGGAGATACCACATCCGCCACTTTTCAAAGATATATGGGAAGCACCTTGCCACTGACTCATCAGCAGAAGACAAATCTGAACTAAGTTACTGACCATCTCTGTGGCGGATGCTCTCACATTATGGCGAATAGAAGGGGAACAAGCTGCTCCCTCTCTAGGAAACTCCTCCGTTGTCATTTAGCCTGATGAGAAACTGCCTGGCTTTAAGCGGCCATGCAATCTCTGGTGAAAAGCTCAGATGTTTCAGATGCAGGGTGGTGAGGTGTACAGCGTATGGTCACATCTAGGGACTCAGGAACAGCCCTCTGTGTAACTAGGACACTGCACACCTACTGAATGTCTGCTCATCTCGTGCTGGTCTATCAGGAGGACATTCCAGACTCCACACTGCTGATCCGGAGACTACGAATGGCTAAAATGTGTGATGCCTGCTTAAGCCCTTTTGACATTTCCCCCCATTTTTGACTTTCACGTCTCTGTTTTATCTCCCTCCTGTACATTTTATGTTTTGTACTTTTTTCCATCTTTGTTGCACCTCTTACGCATTTGCTAATAATAATAGCATATCCATGACACCTAGGAAATACATTCACTGTAGTGTTGTAACAGTGTTGAAAGGAAATGTCATCTCTTCCCAGAAAGGAACAAAATATATATGGTGATAGAAATGTGGACTAGATGATGATTCTTCCCACATCTGTTTTCTTAATAAAATAAATAAATATTGATAACAATTATTTACTAACGTAACTTTTTAAAACAGCTTCCTGTTTCCCTGCCAGAGTTCTCTTCATCCCAAAGAAACCCTGAGGATCCCTCCTATTTTTTCCCTTTTCCTGTGGTTCACAAGAAGCAGCATCACACTTGCTATCAGTCTGATCTAAAAAAGACTAAAAGGGCCTGCTTTTGGAGTGCGTGTGGGTCACTACCAAGCAACACAGGAGACCTCCCTCCTCTCAGCTGCTGAGCTCATTGATGCTGCTGAACTAACAGGAAATGCTGACAGCCAGGGAAGCAAAGCTCCAGAACTTGGAAAAGTTTATTTTGACTTCTGAGCAATACTCAGAACACAATAAGATAACAAATGGCAATAGCCCCAATATACTGAAAAATAGCAAGGAAAACTCGGAGATTCAGGCAACTGGATGGAGTGGGGCTAGATCCCTAGTTGGTATAAAATGAACTCAATGTAGTTTCTCCAATTTATATAAGCTGAACATCTAGTCACTTGTGTCCGAATAGTGGTAACTAAGGGTTTCATGCTAGGGACGCTTAAACAAGTACTTCTGTTGACAACATCCTTAATTTGATAATGACTAGTATTACCAAATAAATAAAGGACATGCTGGTATTGCTCTCTTAGATTATTGACCTATGGAGAAGAAAGGCCTGGAAAATGAAGTCCTGCTTAAGATGTTATCTACTGCTGTCAGAAGACAAGACGTGCATTAATGGGGCTAATATAAGATGTCAGCTGATGCTCATATGGGGGATAGAAACATTGAAGTAATCTGTTACTGATCTGTCCCCCTCCCCAAGGGACAACACTGCTGGAGAAATAATAAGGGAAGTGAAAGTTCTGACAGGTATGGTAGGCCAGAGGGGAAAAAAGGTAACAAAAGAGATTATTGACCAAAGATTTGCAGCAGAGGGCAAGAAAGCAATAGAAAGTAAGATGTCCCCTGCGAGTTTTTGTCCAGGAGCAGCAGGCAGGAGATATAAAAAGCACCACGACCAACACTAAATGTTCAGGCACAGGAAGGATATGAATGTTATTTTTATATGGCTGCCATAAAATCATGCACATCATTCCGTGGAAATTTTTTAGTAAATCTACAATAAAGGTCATATTTGTAAAACATGGCCTCTATTTTTGTGTCCACCAGGTGCAAGTAACTGGACCACCATTATTTGTGTGTGCAGTTAATGTCACTTGTTATTGCCCACAAAGATCATATACTAAAATGTCAAAGTTGCCTTCATGGCACCCACAATTAGATCTCCTGGCATGAAAGTGGAAGCCTGGCTAACGCTTATGTATCACACACAATAAACTAAACAATAGGTGTGTGAAATCAGGGAGAGAAGGGAATATTTAAAGGGAAGTTAAGTTTTCCACTCCTTTTGAAACCACAAAAAAGGTTACTTTTTTCTGCTTTGGGTAAAGATCCCAGATTGGTTCTCAGATTTTGGTGATGATAGAGCTCTTAATAGCGTAAAAAAATATTATAGCTGGTAGACAAAATGAGATACTAAAAATGAACAAGAAAATGCTGAAAGAAAGCCTGAAAGGCATTCAGTAAAATCTTAATTAATATGAAGAGTTTAAAGCCTGAAAAAACTATAAATCCAAGCTGTATAGATGTCTGATTAAGGTTTACCTTGTCATGTTCTGCAGGAGATTGAAAACACTTGTAGTCTGGAAATACATTAGTAAGATGATAACAAGGCTTTGATACCAAAGATAAAGCAGTAAATAATTCAATTTAGCGAACAAATCGGAGGTGCAAAATCCATCCTGAGAGTTATGTGGAAAATGGAAATGAATGCACCTTATTGAGGCAAGAGTTGCAGTTTCAAACTCTGGTGAACAAAGCTTTAGCCTCTTAGCTTCCCAGCTCAGCAGGTTCACAATCAATTACAACCTTAAAGTGCCTCTTCGCAAGGCTTGACTGATAAATGCTTAACAAGGAGCATGTCATCTTTCTCTCTGTCCTGATCCTGTGTTTAGGAAACAAATCTTTCCATTTAAGCCCGATTGTGGGTCCCTCTCGCTAGGAGCCCTGCCCTGTAGCATACAAGCTGAGGAAGAACAAGCTGAAGAAACAAATTTAAAAAAACAAAAAAAACCAGGGAAACCTTTTAAATGACTCAAAGGGAATTTGAAGCAGCCTGAATGAAGCTGCTAAAATGGAAGGCAATGATCAGAACTAGATGGATGAATACTCATCTCGCAATAAAAATACATGGTTAAATCCTCCTCTTTGTGTGTGACAAAGTTCAGAAGGGAAGAACACATCCACATCTCCTGCTGCATCTGACCTGCCACACTGCCGCCTCTGGGAAGTGGGGACATGATCCTTTCTGTCACACAGAGACTGAGGCTCTGTGGGGCTGTGTGGGAACGAACAGCAAAATATGCAAAGACCAGAACCCACTATGACCAGACCTGGGTCCTACCCCTGCTTTGTGCACTGACACGTTTCAACTTCATCCAGCCTTCCCCAATTGCACTGCCAATGGTGATGGGAAAAAGCTGTGGAGGGGCTGTTACTGAGGAGCTTGTTGGTGGTAAAGCATCATCATTCCCAAGGGACTTCAAAGAAAACATATTCATTTGTATGCTATTCTTCTGATCCTTCTATCTTGCTCTCTGACCACAGCCCCTTGGTCATAAGCCCTTCTGTAATGGCAGGAAAAGGAAGGAGATGTGGGTACATAATTAGAACTCTTTACATTTAACCACCACCCCCTACAGGGGACTGAGCCATTGCTCTTCCCTCCAATAGCACAAGTTAAAATGGCTGAAGGTTTGAGAAAAGACTAACACTACATTCATACCACATTGACCAGTAAGTCAAAAACACCAAGCATTATACAAAGGTGAATATACACTGCCCTGTGATATTCATGTAACTCTGCCTTGTAGAGAAGAGCAGTAGAGAGTCTCTCACTTCAAGGCTGAGCAGCCATGTGCGTGTATGTGTGCATGTGTCTGTCCTACATTAAGCCACATTCTGCCCCTAAGAATATATTTCTATTTGGTAACCCTGTGCATATATCATCCCTATGTCTCAGAAAACTAAGGAATCTGCATCCAAACCAACTACTGCTTTGTGTTTGTCTTATCTGGGGGTGTGACCTTTCACAACAACGTATATAGGAAAACATGGGTGGCGAGGAGCTAAAATCCAGTGTACTTGTGAGAGAGACACCCACAAAAAGAAGAAAGCACCTCAACAGATGGCTTTCAAAGGCTTCTAATGTCAAAATGACCCCTGAAAACGAGAGCAGAGAAGAGGAGCATTGACCAAGCAAAAAAGGATGAATACCATGAAAGAAATGTGAGAGTCACCAATAATTATGTACATCAGATATTGATGTATTCACGAGAGCCCATTGTTCTCTCAGGACTAACAAAACATGCCTTAGGTTTCTTGACTGAGTCAGCAGTTTTCCCAAGCTAGCCCAGCTTTATTCTCAATGAGCGGGACTGAAGCCAGCATAAGATCCATGCCTTACAGGCTTGGGTCAACCATACATAAGCTTATGGAACTTGCATTGGCATTTGTTAAGACTGTGCGCGCGCACACACACACACACAGTGCAGTGTAGAGATGTGCTGAAGTATGTATTAATGTGCCAATGCACAGGGAAATCATCAGATCTTCTGCACGTAAACAGCAGGTGTCAGAGGAGGATGTATACAAGCTTTGATTTAGCCAACTCTGCTATAAATTTAAAACAAGTTACCTCCTAAAGGCAACTCATCCTGGCAACAGGAGAAGGAAAGAGGCAACAGCTGCAGTGAACTGTCATTGTCCTCACCCTCTTTTTATACTCAAATCCAGACAAGCCTTATTAGTGTCCTTCAGCCCATACCAACAGTCCAAGACCCAATGAACTGCAAACCTTCTGCAATTATCCAATGCACAGTATATAACACCATACACACAAAATGCAACACATGATGTCAACACTATGCATGCAATCACTAGCCTATAAGAGAAGAGAGTGGGGTTTCTAGCAGCATGAGTGAAACAGAAAATGGCTGGCTTCTGCCTAGAGTCTCTTTTTATGGGAGTAGCCTGCAAGAAGTGCTGGGTTCAGCCAACAGCAACCTCCTCATAGAGGGGCGGCTACTGTTGGCCGTTAGGCACCACTTTGCCACTCCAGGTGTGTGGATCATCTTCCAAGCCCCCTTCCCCTCCCCTCTCCACCCCTGAAATTTCAGCACCAGCAACCCTTTGCAGATAGTGGAAATTCTTCTGCAATAAAGTCCAGTTTCCAACAGCTGCCATACATATTTGGATTAGAGACTTGAAGATAGTGAGTTAAAAGGACAGTGGGGGTGATGTTTGCAAATCTAAAAGTTGTATAACTTTGTCCTGAGCACACAGCAGGAGACCAAGACCTAAAAGTTTTTGGCTTCAGAATTAGATCCCTTCTGACTTCCTTTAGGCACATATATAAAGGGCAGAGTATCGTTTAAACAGCCAGATCCATTCAATTATTCACCGCTAAAGGCTCCAGATAACTTTTAAACAATTCGTATGGCCTACACCACTGAGTAACACAATAAAAGCAGCATTTAAAAAAAGGAGTTAATGTGATTAATCTCCCCTTGTACTCCTGGGATTTTGGAGGGAGGAGAGCATAGTGAGGAGTTGACCTGAAGCAATGCAGCAGAATACAAAATGCAGGGTATCAAATTAGAAAAAGCTAAAGCTTCCAGCCAGGAAAGATGGCTGTTGAGTTTTTCTTCATTTATATATATTTTTGAGGGGGAGGGTTTTTCTTTTCTTCTTTCTTTCTCTCTAAAAGGTACTGACTTGCAGTGTCTCCTCTCTATGCTGGATGTGCCATCCTATCACTCTGCCACTTCAGCTACAATTAAGGTTGCCAGGTGTCTGTTTTTTAACCAGAACACCCAGCTGAAAAGGAACACGAGCGGCTCCGGGCTGCTAAAAGTCCAGCTGGCAGAGTAGTGAGGATAAGGCAGGCTCCCTGCCTGCTCTGGCTCCGTGCGGCTCCCGGAAGCAGCAGACAAGTCTGGCTCATCCTCAGCCCCACACTCCCGCACCCCAACTCCTGCCCCAGCCTGGTGAAAATGAGTGCGTGAGCGAGGGTGGGGGACAGTGATCAACTGAGCGAGGCCTCAGAGAAGGGGTAGGGAAGGGTGGAGCCTTAGGGAAGGGGCGGGGCTGGGGCAGGGCCAAGGTGTTCAGTTTTCTGCTATCAGAAAACTGGCAACTCTAGCTGCAATCATAAACCAGACAAGGTCAGTGACTAAGACACATCTTTTCCTGCATAGGCTGTCAGACACTGTTAGCTAAGCGCAATCCCTAATACCTAGAGTTTTTTGATCAGTTGTACAGATTGCAGTGCAACTGCAAACCCACCTAACCAAGGCCTACTTTAGCTGAAAAAGATTAATTTTGACCCAGCTTTCTAAACACTCATCTCTTCCCATCTCTATGTGAAGGAGTGTCTGATACTTTTACACATCAAAACCTCACAGGATATTGAACAGCAAGACAAAATGAGTTAAAATGGGGTGCACATTTTTTGAAAGACACATCATATGATTCTCCTTTATTCACATTCAATGCACTGTTGGGTGACCAGACAGCAAGTATGAAAAATAAGGACAGGAAGTGGAGGGTAATAGGCGCCGAAATAAGACAAAGCCCCAAATATCAGGACTATCCCTATAAAATCGGGACATCTGGTCACTCGAATGCACTGCAGGACAAACGCCTCTTCAGAAAAACTGTAGATTTTCCAGACTTCAAGAGCATTGAGGGTGTATTACCCCTCTGTCTGAATGCTAGGTCTTATCATTGTCTCTATTTCAAAAAAAAAAAAAAAACAGATATAAGCCACACCAAATCTATATCTTAGGAGCTGTGCCAGACTAAATACATTATATGATTAAGTATCATAACAAACCCGTTACTAATAGCACTGGCCAAAGATATGTGAAAGAAACGTGTTTTTCTCCTCTCTTATTGAAAAATATCTTTTTTGCGAAAAAAATTGTGCCTGTTTTATATTTTAATTATTTTCATATCAAAATGTTATTGACAATATAATAAAAAGTTATAGCAATTTATCAAGTTTTATTAAACAAAAAGCTACAGGCATTTAGATAATATTTTTGTTCAAAATTTCAAAAACAAATATTGAAAATATTTCACAAAAATGTTTTAAAATGGTCCATCTCTAACACTTTGAAATGAAAACAACTTTGAAATTTCCTTCTTTTTTTTTTTTCTTTTTGAAAAATAGGTATCAGTTTTCAACAGCTCTATTTCCTAACCAGGAATTTCTCAGGTGTTCCCATGCTGCACACCTTGGTCACTAGGCACTTAACAATGACAACAGTACAGGTCTCCTGCTCCTAGAGCACAGACTTCTACTTTAGCTAAAGGAGACTGTCCATTAGCTGTTAGCAATATAGGGCCTATGAGAACATTCAGCAGAGGACACTGTTACATATGCACACTAGGCAGAACATCACAAAATCTTATCTAGAGGTGACCAGCTCAAAATTGAAACTTTCACACACATTGTTATTTGTCTTTCTAATACTTTGGCTTTTCAGATAGTATAGTCAACAAAAACAATCTATTGTCATTCTAGTCTTGTGATGTCATTCACTATCCACAGATATTAATGGATTTAACTTAAGAACATATTCTCCTCCTTGATTCTACAAACAGCTCTCTCCCTGACAGCAACTTGTTCCACAACCATATCACAGGGACAAAAAACATCATTTGTGCCCTTTTCATTGTCATAGCCTTTTATTAAATTAGACCCTAGGAGCCAGGGAACAACTTGTTTCATCTTGGAATATGCTGAATAATGCAGTATTTGATCTGACAGACATAGAATATGCCTTTTAAATAGGACAGCAGGTGAGAAATACTTGTTGATTTTAATCTCTCTCTTGAAACACTTAGGAACAGACATATCTTACTAAAGGGCTATCGAGACACATATTGAGTCCCATTAAGAATATAAGTGGCCACTGGATGTCACAATTTCCATATAAAATATAATAGAAAGTACTTTTTTTGGTAGTAAAAACAAACAATGATCTTCAGTGACATTAGTACTGCAGAAGACATAGATACGATGCTTTGGAACATTGTAGGTTTCAACACTGCTTCTTCACTATGTTATCTATAGCTAAAAAAAATCATAAAATGTATGTTATTGTGTGAATTCCAATAATAAATTATTATGATTGTGTTCTATACCACAATTCATCCAACACTTCCACCCCCTAGGTGTTCTATCAACTTTTTAAATAGACATTCAAACAAGATATAGACTCATAGCACTGAACCTCAGCCACCTCTAGGGCGGGAAAATGCAGCTGTTTCATGGCACACAGCAACAGTACAACAAATGAAAAAGAATAAAATATCAAACTGAAGTGACAAGAAATTTTAAATTAGCAGAATGTAATTATCCAGTTGGGATCTAGCAGGAGCTTTCTTAATTTATCCTTTAAAAAAACATATCAGAGCAAGGGTCATAATGAGGGGAAACAATCCTGGTGTTGTAACTTCCATTAAGAGAATTTACTGAGATTCAGATAGCTCATATTTATGGAAATTGAAAACTAAGTCCACAAAACCTGCAAAAAGTGATGAATGAGCTTAACTTTATACACTGAGATTTAGTCCCATTGACATCAATGGGATTACTAATGGGATATGCAGAGTACCTTAAGTTAAGCATGTACAGAAATGTTTGCAGAACTGGGATCTAAGCAATGTATTCTACTGTTAATTTTCATGCTTAAATTCAGGAGTCAAATTTTCCCATTAGGATTGCCATGCTGCATTCTCTGGCTTCAATGAAGCCAGATTATATGCATCGAAGGACAAAAATTTGGCTGCTACATTTTCATTATTGACATATAGAAATATACTTGAATTTCTATCACATAGAATATACTAAAACATATGCCACTCATCTTCCATATGCAGTGTCACAGTGGGTATGCAATCTGTTGGTCTGAGCATCTGATCTATTTTTACCTCTCTATTGCTCAGACTGAAAAATATTCAGTGCACAAGCCAAACATTGCTACTTGCATATCTGTCAGAGAAATGCATTTTATGGACAGTTTAAGACATGCCATGAAATGAATTGCTGGTAGAATTTCTCTGAAAGCAATCGTAGATGTAGGGACTATATGCCACATACACCTACTGATAGCTAGTCTTATTTCTTCTCACAAACTGATGCGAGCTCTGCTGCCAAGGGCAATGATTAAGAACAGTTATTGTTTAGGAATCCACGGATTGTCTGCACAGCTTGTTCAGTGCACTGGTTCAACATTGTGGTAAAGCATTTTCACACCAGTGTTTTCTGAGACATCAGAAGGAAAAAATGTTTAAGAGGGCAAGCATACATGCTCAAAAGTGGCAATCAGTGGATTTCTAAACAGTGACAGCTCCTAAACATTGCTGTCTGTATCAAAGATTTAGCCATAATATCAAACGAGTACCATAAGTATTTGAAAATCTTAAAAAGAAAGCAAAAAATGTGGCAATTGTCTTACAGCATCAGTATTTTTCTTCTGAAACAGAGGATTTTCCATTATTGATCAACTGTTCCAAGAATGTCCAGTCCCTCCAATTCTACTCTTGCTTAGGTGACCTGTATCTTGTCAGTTGATACTGTGGATTTAACAAAGGCTGTTTTTGGCTAAATATACACACCAGGTCTACTTAACAAAAAATTGTTTGCATCATTGTTTCAGCATGCAGTCTGTCTTTGTATTAACTTCTGGAGCAAAGTAAGGGACTAAGGCATTTTCCACACTTTCTGGCTTAAATGTGCTAGCCTGCATGTTTTCCTTGACATTCCATAGTAGAGTTTGATTTGCACAATCATCAGAAAGAAATCCTTTCCGTCCATGGTTAGGGAAACACTGCTACAATCATATTAGTAGCGGCTGTTTGTAGACATCATTGCTGTCAGCACAACAGCAACCACAGTGTGGATGGAACCTTTGTGTTATCAGTGGCTGAGGCCTGGTCTACACTACGCGTTTAAACCAATTTTAGCAGCGTTAAACTGATTTAACACTGTACCCGTCCACACTACGAGGCCCTTTATATCGATATAAAGGGCTCTTTAAATCGGTTTTCTGTTACTCGCCTCCCCAACGAGAGAAGTAGCGCAATCGGCCGATTACCACCATATTGGCTAATAGGGTTATTGTGTGCCAAATCGACGGTATTGGCCTCTGGGCGGTATCCACAGTGCACCACTGTGACACTCTGGCACGCAATTGACTCGGAATGCAGTGCCAGGTCAGAGGAAAAGCCCCATGAACTTTGAATTTCATTTCCTGTTGCCTAGCGTGGAGCTCTGATCAGCGCGGGTGCGAGGCAGTCCCAAATCCAAAAGAGCCCGGCATGGTACCGTCGGACGATACTGAATCTGATTCGCTGTATTGGAATACAATGCTGTCTTTCAAGCTGCCGTTACAGAAGACAAATGCAAGGTTTGCGAAAAAAACTCCGGCTACACATGCTGGTGACAAGCTAACGGAAACGCAATAGAATCAAATGGACGCTCATGGAGGGAGGGAGGGAGGTACTGAGGACTTCCAGCATCCCACAGTCCCAGCAGTCTTCTGAACTATATACTTTCATTGCTAGCTGCACATAGCTGTAGGTCATAACACATTGTCGGGTGGTCAGGGAAGCTCGATCAGATACTCCCGCCCCCCCACATGAAAGAAAAGGGAAAAAATGTTTCTGACCTGCTTTCAGTGTCACCCTGTGTCCTACTGAATGCTGTAGACGCAGCGTGCACAGCGAGCAGCAGTATCCGCTCCTCCCCTACCCTGGCGGCAGATTGGGCAGTTAGGAACTGCTGAGCCGTCCTTGTCATCAGGCCATGAGTGTTCCTTGGCTGGCCTCAATAGGCTGGCGGGGCGCCGTGGTAAATAGGAATGATCTGTCATGTCCCAGTAGGTGGTACAGAACGGCCGGTAACGTCTCATCATAGCAACGGGGGCTGAGCTCATCGCCCCCTCCGTTCCCTGGTAAAGATAAGATTCTGTCTGCTGGACTATCATAGCAGCGGGATGCTGCCTCCCCCATTTTAGTCTCACTAACAAGTCACTGTTCTTATTCCTGCTTCTTATAACTTCATGACACCATATAGCGGGGACACTGCCGGCATAGCCCAGAAGGTCGTGGGGGAGGAAGCTAACAGTGGGGTTGTTGCAGGGCCCCTAGAATGCATGCAGCCCATCATTCTCGGGATTCTGACACGAGGCGCTGTGCTCTCTGATTACACTGTTCTCTAGCTACATTTGCCCCATATTCTAGCAGAGCTGACTATTTTTTAGTAAACATAAAGAGGATTGACTTCCGTGGGAAGTCTTCCAGTTTGCCTTGTCACCGCCCCAGCCGACCTCAGCAGGGGCACCCGCATGACTAGCAGCGCCAGTACAGAACGGCAGCTACGTATGCGTTACGGCCAATTACAATGGCAGCAAGACGGGTACAGAGCGACTCGATGAACCTCCTCGTGCTATCAGCAAAATGCAATGAATTCTGCTGTGTAGTGCTGCAGTAACGCCTCTGTTAGCGGCATCCTGTCACATATGGTGACCAGTAAACACCCGCGAACAGCTCCTATGGTAGTATGCTAGTGCTATGCGCGTCCTGCCAGGGCGGCCCAATCCAGGGACGAGGGTGTGAAATGATTTGTCTTGCATGTCTGTTTCCCGGAAGAAGGGAATGGTGAATGACATCTTACCCAGAACCACCTGCGACAATGATTTTTGCCCCATCAGGCACTGAGATCTCAACCCAGAATTCCAAGGGGTGGGGGAGACTGCAGGAACTATGGGATAGCTACAGAATAGCTACCCACAGTGCAATGCTCCGGAAATTGACGCTAGCCTCGGACCATGGACGCACACCGCCGAATTAATGTGCTTAGTGTGGCCGTGTGCACTCAACTTTATACAATCTGTTTTACAAAACTGGTTTATGTAAAATCGGAATAATCCCGTAGCGTAGACGTACCCTGACTCATTACCTAGAATTCACTCACAGCTCACAGCTAGTTCAGAAGTTAGCAGCACAGAAGTTTCTGATTATTTGCTTGGCTCTTCAAAGCTCAGGGAGCAGCAGCTATTGTACCCTCAGAGCTAGCCCTGGGAGTAACAGAATGGTCAGGGGATCTTCATAGCTGCAGAGCACCACTCCGAAACTTCTCTGCAGAGCGGTGCTCCAGGGATTCAAATCTATGGGGACTCCTCTATGAGCACTTCAAATCTTACCCTTCTCTGTCTAGCACTTTCTGTATCTCCATCTCCGGAGATGGAAGAAAAATGACTTGATTAAGATTCTCCAGTGCTAGCTGCTGTGTTGTGATTCTCCTGAGGCATACCATATTGTTATATTTGCTGTGTTCTCTCTTTACTCCAGTCAATTGCTTGTTTTCTTATTTGTGTACAGTTGGGAAAACATTTGCATGAAAGAGCCTCAGACAGAGATTTAAAAGGATAGGAGAAGGGGAGAGACAAGCAAGAGTCCCAGTTAGTGTAATTGCGACTGTTGAAACAGCAACACTGAAAAGAGCAAGGTTTAATATTAGAGATGGTGCAGCATTGAAACCAATCAGCTGGCTGCTTTCCACCACCCCATGTCCTATTTTAACTGAATTTCGAACATGGTTTTCAACTACACAAGGTTGAAGTTTGATTTGCCAAAACCAAACCCACTGAACAATAATTTGCAAAAATAAACAAAAGATCCCTCCTAGTGTTGGCCATCTCCACTGTGCATTTTATTTCTCTCTATTTCTGTTCAGACATGAATATTTCACTAATCCGTATTAAAACCTGGTTATAGTCCAGTCAATCATCTTCAGAGTCAGACTGCCTCCTGCAAGGACTTCATTTTACTAAACCAGCACAATCTAGCTGCAAACCTCAGCAGTTACACTGTAATTCCACACAGAGGAAAATTGTTTGGGCAACTGTTTGAGTTCCAGACTACATCCTGTGAGGGATATTTTACAATGGCAACAGGTTATTTCAGACAACTGAACAAGAACTGCTGTGCTATCTGTGATGTATGTACAACGAACTCCTAGAATCCATAAAAGTGACAGACATTAGATGGAATGAACTACTAGACCTTCTCAAGTTGTTTCTGTGTTATGAATGCATCTTTGGCTACTTCATAAATGGGACTGGTCTGAAAATAAAGATTTATCTGTTAATACAAATGAGTTTTTCACAACCATAGTGGCTAAATGCTGCTACCTGGAGAACATGTACATTTGTGTGTGTGTGTGTGTTTAATACACACATGTATATACATTACACACACATGCATCTGTGTATATAGAGAGATCTATACTTATACACACAAACATATATGTATGTGTATATTCATATTTATTTCTATATAACAGGTGTGCGCACACACACTTTTATATATATTTATTGCAGCACACATAGTGAAGGGATAAACAAGTAAGGTTTAATCCCACCCTTAAATACACTAAAGCATTTACCAGAGGGGCAAAAAATATACCCTAACTTCAATAGGCATTTTATCAAGCCCTAAAGCTTAGACATTATTGCTGCTAAAAATATATGTTTAAATGTACAACGAACATTTGAATCACTGTGATGATTTACTTTTGTTCTTGAGCTCAGACATCCATGCCGAGTGGGTTGTAATTATTTCTCAGGTATTCCAAATAAAAATGTTATTCATGTATCCTCAGCCCCTTTTCCCCATAGGTTTCAATCCAGCTATTTAAGATATAGGATTGTAAATAGCATTCATGATTCCTGGAAGGAATCTACTTCATGTTTTGGTGCCATCAGTTTCACTGTGACCATTGCTGGCATTACATGATGATGCCTAGAAAAACCAGCTTCTGCTGTGAAAGTACTAAAAGTGTCATGACCATTAATAAATAGCAATAACACTTTATTTGAGATAGGACAACTTGAGCCTAAGTTGCTTGTCTGTATCAATAAGGAAGAATTGATGAAGATGGTGCCATATGCCAGCTTCACTTACTGAGAAGTAATTTCACAATCATTAGTCTGTACTAATGCATGAGCTGTGGAAGCTGATCAACGTTTCTTCCAAACTTGAAAATTACCTATCAATTTCCACTAGCATGAACACAATGCTGTAAAATTGGGCTCATGACTTTGACATTGACAGGAGAACACTGTTTCTGTATTGCTGCAGCTTTAGCTGGTGAGCAAAAGGGAAAAGCCAAAGAGGAACACTACAGTGCATTGCCAGAAAGAAAAATGAATGTCCATAGCCAATAGCTTGACAAGCTCTAAGGGAGTTGTTCTTCATCTTGACCGTTCCTTACAGGGCCACATTTTCACTCAGTATGCCTCCTTACCTAACTCACAATTGCATGAGAGAACTTCAAAAACTATGGCCACTTTTACAGCTCAGAAAAGCATCCAGATGTTTGGATGCCTATTTATACCAGTTATGTATGACTAGTTAGAGTGGAGATCTTATGAGACCAGGATTTTGTGTGAGATTTCAGGTACTGCTAGCTGGGTAAAAAAAAAAAAAAAAATCACAAAAGTAGCCTCTCTTGGGATTTTCGTTGGGGATTGCCAAGCATCTGGTTTTTGACAGGAATGCCCGGTCAAAAAGGGATCCTGTGGTTCCGGTCAGCACTGCTGACCAGGCAGTTAAAAGTCTGGTTGGCAGTGCAGCGTGGCTAAGGCAGGCTCACTGCTCTGGCTCTGCATGGTTCCCAGAAGTGGCTGGCAAGTCCCTACAGCCCCCAGGTGGAGAGGCAATCAGGAAAGTTCCATGTGCTGCCCCCACCCTCCAGCACTGGTTCTAGGGTGACCAAATGTCCTGATTTTATAGGAACAGGCCAATATTTGGGGATTTTTCTTACATAGGTGCCTATTACCGCCGACTCATCCCCCTCTGTCCCGATTTTTCATACTTACTATCTTGTCACCCTAGCTGGCGCTGCAGCTCCCAATGGCTGGGAACCGTGGCCAATGGGAGCTGCAGATGTGCTGGCCACTTCTGGGAGCCTGCCTTAGCCCTGCTGTGCCGACAACGACTGGGAGCCGCCTGAGGTAAGCGCCACCCAGCTGGAGCCCACACCTCAAGTCCCCTCCTGCACCCCAACCCCCCTGCCCCAGCCCTGAGCCTCCTCCTGCATCCCACACCCTCAGCCAGAGTCTGCACCCTGCCCTTCACCCCAATTCCCTGCCCCATTCAGGAACCTTCTCCTACACCCTGAATCCCTCATTTTTGACCCCACCCTGGAGCCCACTTCCCCAGATGGAGCCTGCACCCCTCCCACACCCCAATCCACTGCCCCAGACCAGTGAAAGTGAGTGAGGATGGGGGAGAGCGAGCGACGGATGGAGGGGGGAGGGAGAGAGTGGGGGTGGGGCCTCAGAGAAGGGGCAGGGCAGGGGTGTTTGGTTTTGTGCATTTAGAAAGTTGGCAACACAATTTTCGTGCCTAACGTTTCACCAACATATGAATTCATCTTTAAAATGTAGTTATTGTAAGCAAGCAGGCAAGCAACAGTGAACCCTTTCTTTACCTCTCATCCCATATGTTCCACAAGAAACAAGACATGCTTCCTTGGCTGAGCTTGTCATCTAGCTCACAAGAACTCTCAACAATCTGCAGCTAAGCTCAAGGTTTTCCTCCATATGATAATCATCCTCTCTCATGCTTTTCTTAGAAGCTCTGCAGAGAGGCCAATCTTCTCTGAAATGCAGCTCAGCACAGACAAACTTTACTTTGCTGCATTTGGCCAAGGAGCTCTACTTCCTGCTGGGGAATCTCAGTTTTTTCTTAAGTCACAGATTTGCTTTCCTACTGGTTGCGAGTCTCCAGTTTTAATTTTGTTCCCACAGAGCAGCACTGGTATCCTGACTGACAGTTTTTTAAAAGCTTTTTTTCAAATCTCATTTGAGCATCTTGGGCTGTTCTTTGTCCTTTCTTAAAGCTTGCCCAAATCTGAAATACTTTTCTCTTCACAACCTAAGTTACTTTTGGGTACCTATTCTATTTTACAATATAGGACTGAGCTATGCCAAACACCTTGTGGCATATTCTCATGTCAATACCTTTGTCATTTGCAAATGGATTGATGCTCATAGCAGTTACGAGTGTAAATAAAATATGCTGAAATGACACATTAACTCATCGTCAGCAGCTGGAGTAAATCTGAACACTCATTACTCTGCAGTTGAAATTAGTTTTGTATTCCTGCATCAATACCAGTCAGAACAAGTCCTGGTTAGTTGTTGCATGAGAGACTCCTCAGTGAAATCCCAGGATGCTGCAAGAACTGGTGATGGTAATTTAGCTGGTTCTCTCCCTTCTGCCTCTCAGATAAGATATAAAAGATAGGGTTTCACTGCTTCAGATCATTACAAATCCTCTGGGACTATCACATAGGATGTAACCCCACTGTCTAAGACAAATTCCACTTTGGGTAATAACCACATTTTGCCTACCAAATTCAGCTTGATGTTTCAGTTGGATGCACTTTATTCATATGCAAAATGGTTATATAATTTTGTTTTGTGCTCTGAATATTCCATTCCAGAGGCAGTTATATTTTAGATATAGGGGAAGTAATTTCTGCATACAGTTTCTGAATATTACTGCAGTCTAGAAATTCAGGCATTTTGTAATTATTAGGTATTAACAACAAGATATTTGTATACGTGCCTATCCATATATGAGCTCTACCAACATCTCATTTATTTCAGATAAACCAGGTGTTCATCCTTTTAGTTAGCAAGTGTATAAAAAGGTGTTTCAGAATAAACAGAAAAAAAATTGTTTGTAAGCATTTCCCCTATGACTGCAGAGATGATGTCCACTAGAAGCTATCTGCAAAAGAGAATACTGCTCTTTTTAAGGAGAGTACTGTTTATCAACAGAAGTAAGGGATATTCAGTATATAATAACCCTATTTTGTCAAGTTGTATGATAGCCTAAGGGAGCAATGCTCAATTTTTCAAAAGTTGGCTCCTGATTCGTATCTGGGTGTATATCTGCTGCATGCACAAATCTATAACTGAGTGTAAAAGTACCCATTTGTGCATACAATTATCTGACTTTTGTAGAAAAATACCTGCTTCTTAATACAGTGACTATGCCCACAGTTTTGAGGGGGCACAATTTAAACAGTTATTTTCTAATCTTTATCTTGTTTTAATCCTGGTTTTACCACTACAAAGAAACTGTCCCTTCTCCCCAAAAAGAAAAAAAAGTAAATGAAAAGTAACTACGAAGATAAGAATGTTTCAAGATTTGCAATAATATTAATAAATACATAAAATAATAATTTGTATTGTGCTGTGCCTGGAAGTCCCATTCAAAGATGAAGAACCCTATTTTTCTAGGTGTTGAACAGATAATATGAAGTAGCAATACAGCTCCTTCTCCAAAGACTTTACAATCCCGTTTATAACAAAAAACAACAGGTGAACAAAACAGACAGACTGGGATGGGTGGGAAGTGAAGGACAAAGTAACAATGAAATGTGCAAGTTTTGCATGGTAAGCAATAGTCAGAGTTACCATCTGTCTTGCCAATCTGCTAAATTCTTGCCACCTGCTTAGCAATGTCATGCTTTTCTAATTTATACCCAGTATCACAGCAGTTTGAAAACTGGTTTATACTCTCTTACAATAAATCCAAGCTGCATACTGTCATACCTTATGCCACTTTAAACTAAAGTAGTTTCCAAAAACACTAATGGCAATTATTTTCAAATGTTTCACAGTTTATTCAAGATGGGAATTGCTTCTTTCCCTATAAAAATTCAGACTCTGGGCTGAGAAAAGTGTTGTTTTCCTTAAAGATACATTTTTTCAGAAGTTTTAAATCTTACTTTTAAGGTGTTTTTAAACATTGTCATGTTAATTTGCTTTTGCTTAAACAAATGAGGTTTTCATGTGTTAGAGTATTAAATTTACCCTTATGTTCAGAGTATTTCTTTGTGACAACAGGAAAAGGTATTTATAAATCAAAAGTTATTGATCTTATTAATAACAGACATGGATTTTTATTGGCTGCAGGGGATTTCAAACTATATTGAAATTCTGAGTGTCATTACTTCACCTGAATTCAATCTCTAGGCATTAAATTCTCCTAAATATCCCTGTTTAGTCAAGGATAAAAACCTTGTCTTACAGTAATAAATAACTGCAGCGTGGCTGTGAAAAGCCCCAAATCACATCATCTTATTGATCAGTACTGGGCTGCTGTAATTTCATAATTTGTATGCTAATTTACAGAATTCATTGAGACTGGCATTTTCATTACATAAATTCATCAACATTTTTCATCTGAGGAAAAAATATTACATTGAATATCTTAGAAAAAAGTTCTATTCACTGAAAATTATTAAACAAAAAAATAGAGAAGTGTAGCTGTATATATATATATATATATATATTTAATCATAGAAATATGTAGCCACTGTATGGATAACAGATTAGATTTGAGTCGTAGGTGTAAGTGGTAAAATATAAGTAGGCTCACACCACAGGGATATAGGACTAATAAGTATGTATCAAAGATACATGTGCATTAGTTATTAAGATAAGGCTATAATGCAAGGCCTACAGGCCTACAAGATCATAGCATGGTGGACTCAGACTCAAAGAGATTGGCATGACTCATTGACAGAGATAACCCTGTGCCAGTAAAGTACAAGATTACAGAAAAAGATGTGTTTAGTGCTGATGTTTTGGAAACTATGCAGGAATAGACTGGAAAATATGCCGCAAAGTGCCAGTTAATACGCAAGACCCCGGATAGTTCAGTTCGGGGGATTTGGTAATAATTTCAAATTGCTATGGTAACTCATTGATGTAGACATCAATGAGAATAAGGAGAACTAAGGGGGTAACCTATGAGAAATGGGGCACCCTAAAATTCACGGGAGTTGAATTGCAAATAAGGAAAAAGGAGCTGACACACTCTTGCATATGCGTGTGAGTATATTACTTTTGGTTACTCATCCTCATGTGCTCCTAGAGTTTCTAGACCTAAGGATATTTCTAATGGTGGTTCTCACCCTGCTAATACCAATATTGTAGCACAAATCACTGTGGTTTAGGATACCATTGGTAATACCAGCCTATCAATATTATAAAAGGCTACAGAAGACATGTAAAACACATCAAGGTCCTACAGAAGTAACTGAAATATAAAATCTTCCTAAATCCATATGTAGCCAGGTGTTTTTCTCCCACATCTGATTAAATCTAGCGCTCCCCAGAATGAACTATATTCTAGAGCTCTTTCCCAATTTAGGCAGGATTCAAATTAGGAAGTCATATGCAATCCAGGAAATCTTCAGACACATTACAGGATGTTGCACAGCCCTATACAAATTAATTTTCCCAACTGCATCTGCAACAATTTGCAAAAGACTGAAGAAGAAGAAGAAGAGAAGATGGCACTGATACAGAACACCAATGAGGTAGGTATTTGGTCAGGTGTAAAGCAGTCCTGGAAATGAGAACATATGTAGCCATTACAACTCAATATCTGGTTCTCAGACTATTAACACTAATTCATGCTAGACTAGTCAGTCTCACTGTCACAGGAGGCGACACTAGGGTCAGTCTCATTGTCACAGTCATAGGACAATAGCAGTCTGGCACTACTAAAGATATTTTACCCCATGGGAACCTGCAGGAGCCACCACAATTCCTCTGACAAAGAAACCAGCCTGGGGTATTATTTTCTAACGTGCACTCTGTCCCAGCTTGCTTCAGATCATACATTTCTCTTCTGCATACAGTGTCATTAAGTTGTGGAATGTGAAATTACCTATTTTGTGAAGATGGCAGGAAGGAACATGGTAACTGCAATCAAATGCAGCAATGGATTTTATGAATGGTTTGCTGGAAAACCTCATTCAGGTTCACAAATCAGCTCTGCAATATCCCTAATTCTTGTCTCCACAGAAGGGTGATTTACTGACCACCATTTCACGCAGTCTCATTTGTCTAAAATCAGCCACTCAAACTCATGCTGCAGCTGACTCTAGTGCTGCTCTTTCATTTCAGATAACTGTTTAGTTAGGGACAGTGGGTAACTCATGTGATCCCCTTGTACTCAGAAATAAGTGCCAGTTGTACTTGTTCTCTTGGACCTAATCTTTGCCATATTTGCTAACCAAGCCATTTGTTTAATTTGTTTTTGCAGCTGAAAAGGTGATGGATTGATTTAACGCCTCAGCTATGACCAAGTACTCCACCAGCCTCTCTAGATGACTATCTGTCCCTTCCCTCAATTATCATTTGAACAAGAGAGATTGAAAATAGCGCTCATATTTCCTGCATCAGTGTAAATAACTAATGATTGCTGACTTCTGGAGTTGCACCATCTGGTGACAATGGCTAAAGAGACTTATTTGTTAGACTTCTTAATATCTACAGCAGGGGTGGCCAACCTGTGGC
This sequence comes from Chelonoidis abingdonii, assembly GCF_003597395.2. Lineage (NCBI taxonomy): Eukaryota > Metazoa > Chordata > Testudines > Testudinidae > Chelonoidis > Chelonoidis abingdonii. Next base: position 97,960,770 of record NC_133775.1, read on the forward strand.
TCCAGAGCCACATGCAGCTCTTCAGAAGTTAACATGCAGCTCCTTGCATAGGTGCTGACTCTAGGGCTGGAGCTACAGGCGCCAACTTTCCAATGTGCAGAGGGGTGCTCACTGCTCAACCCCTGGCTCTGCCACAGGTCTTGACCCCACTCCAAACCTTAGCCCAAGGCTCCTGCCCCTTCCCCAGAGCCTGCCATGCCCTCGCTCTTCCCCCAGGAGCCTCTTGCATGCTGTGAAACAGCTGATTGTGGCAGGCGGGTGGTACTGGGGGTGGGAGTGGAGGAGCTGATGGGGGGCTGCTGACATATTACTGTGGCTCTTTGGCAATGTACATTGGTAAATTCTGGCTCCTTCTCAGGCTCAGGTTGGCCGCCCCTGGTCTACAGCTATGTCTACACTTAACCCGCTACACCACTGTGGCACTTCAGTGTAGCCACTTGCTACTATGGTGGAACAGATTCTCCCTGTATTTAATCCACCTCCCCAAGAGGCGGTAGCTAGGTTGACAGAATTCTTCTGTCAACCTAGCACTGGCTACACCAGGGGTTAGGTCAGGTTAACTACATTGCTCAGCAATGTGGATTTGTCACACTCCTGAACAATGCAGTTAGGTTGACTAAACTTTTAAGTGGAGACCTGGCCTATGTCTTTCAGGGTTTTATACTGCTTTTATTCTTGTGTTTTAGGGTTTCATATAGGGTGGCAGCGTTGCGAGTGTCATTTTTGTATTGGAAAGGCTTTTTTAAACAGCATACAGTTAACACATTTGCAAAGCCAGGTTTTACAGCAGACTGGTTTGTGACATTTAGAAATAACTATCAGCATTCCTGAATGCCCCACCTTAATGACAGGGAGGAAGACAGAAACTAATCTAGAGAAAAAAATGTATGGGGGGCACTTTTCCAACGCAAAAGGTTTGCATGTATCTGAGTGTCCACACACGTGTTTGTCTTTCTGTTTTATCTGTCTCCTGGTCGCAGATAATTCTCAGCAGACACTTCAACAATCTGATCTTTTAATAAATATCTTCTTCTTCTTCTTCTTCCTCCAATATTCTCATCCTTTCCACACTCTGTCTTAATCATTAATCTATTGTCAGCCAGTTCTTTCACTCTTGTTATAAGTGACAATATCTTTTCCTACTTTGTTAATTTGAGGAGGAGGAGGAGGAGAAAGGAAATGGGTAGGTGAATTGCTGAGTTTTTTCCCCACACATGATATGACTAGTTTTCTAAGGTTTGCAACCTGCCTTTACACTAAGCTGTTCCTTTGATGGAAAACATATAAGTAAAGACAGTGTAATCAGATTAGTTAATCAAGCCATAGTAAAGAACTCGGCAGCAGCTATTTAAAATATCCAGTTAATCATAACTTCTTCAGCACTGTCTGCTAAAAGTGAGCCAGTAAAGCACATGCTTTTGAAGGCAATATGGAATGAAATAAGACAAAAATATGCTTTTATCTCTTTGAGAACCAGAATGTTCAGAAATCAAAACAAAATGGTGAAATTGTTTATTTAGCTTCTTCTATTTTCACTGAGTGTGACTTCTAGACTTCAAATTCCATGGGTTAATCAGAGCACAGAGCCCACACAGAGACAGGTATGGTCTTGTCGTCAATTGCTAATATCTGAGAGTAGTTTTACTCCTCATCACTGTCGGTCCTGAGAGTTTCATTTTTATTCTCAAAACTCCTTTTACCCTGAAAATGAAAATGCCTCCTTTGAAGAGGAGGAAGCCTTTGTGCCGCCCATTGCCACAACACGTCTGCAAATCATGAAAGACTCTTGGCAGAGCAGAGCAAAACAGAGCCAATGTAACTGTTATTAAAGCCTTATTCCCTCCTGACATGGGAGGGAAGATGACAGCACATAATGTTGCCAACCATGACTTGGGTTTGCAGCAAAGCACTCTCAGAGCAACTTTCAAGTATGAGTCAGAGCCTGCATGCGGAGAATATACAGCAGCTTCTGACCCTGGTATGACAAAAGAGGTTTCTGATTCCCAGAACAAGGGTTATGCATACAGCAAGAGTTATTACCATTAGAGGTTGTGATACAGTCAACCTTATGGTTGTAGGTGAAATAATTAACGGTTACTGCATCAGTGTTACAGCTCACCCTCTGCATTAGCATTACTCCGATGCTAACCTCATCATGTTGATCCTTGCCCATGACACCTTATAAGGCTCTGTTTATGTGTTCTGCTACTAATTTACATTAATAGCAGATTAGCAACTGTGCTTTCCATACAAAACTATGAATCCCAAGATTCAGAGAGCTGGATTCTTTTCTCCCTCCAGCACTTTTTGCAATCATTGGTGTAATTCAATTGACTTTAATGCAGTTATTCCTGACTCGCACTAGTGGAGGTGAGAGGGCAATCAGGCTTAGCATACTATACACATGCTAGAGTTGCCAGGTATCCTGTCAGACCTACTGATTGGATACCCTAAGTCCAGTTACTGCAGGCAGGGGAGACAGGGAGGTGCCAGGTCATCACCTGTACCAGTCCCAACTCAACCGGGGCTGCCTTCTACCCATGTTGGGAGGTTGCAACTCCCAGCCACAACTCCGCAGGTGAGTTCGACCTTACCGGGGGGGGGAAAGAGTGGGGGAGAGAAGGATCTGGATCCAGGCCTACCCCTACTTAAGACTACAGAAACCATGTCTTTGGCCATGAAGAGACAGTCAAGGGCGGGTGAAGGCTTTGTGCAAATTAGTTTCCTTCTCTGTTCAACTAGTCTCCTGATTTTAAAATGAATGTTTCCCTCTCTGACTCTTCCTCTGCGTCTACATGCCTTCCAATGGCCACAGGGGATTTTTGTTAAAGTTCATCCAGCTCTGATGGGACTCCTGTGATCTCCACTCAGCTGTCTGTTGCTGGCTGGTAAAACCGTCTCTTATTTTTACTTTTTAAAGTCTTGATTGTTTTTCCTTCCAGAGAGAATCCAATTGAGGACAATATCCCCCTCATCAACAAGGTACATTTTAATATTTCTTGAAGGGCATTGAAATACATTTTGATCTCAGTTACACCAGTGTAAATTCAGACTTACTCCATTGACTTAAAAGAGAGTTTTAGGTTTTCCTGGAATGAGTGGTGCATATCATTGAGGCAGGAAAGTATGTCATTAGAACACACCTTTGTGTTTTGTAGTTTAAAGGCAGGATGTGAGGAAGTAAGTGTCCACAGAATAGTAGGTGAGTGACCTACTATTACTGTTAGCTAAAAGCCATTTTTACCACCCTTACGCATCCCGAGTAATACTTATCCATCTGAAAAGTTCCTCAATACAATTTGAAGTCACAGAAAAAAAGAGCTTAAAGAGTTTAAAGATCACAGAATTCATCCCTATGATTGTTCCTTTGGCTTACATGATGGAGGACATCTGTTTCTGGAGCTTGATGACCAAGTTTCTACTCCCAGCTCTCCTTCTGTGTGTGTGATTTATGTACCAATTATGGCTGTGGGTCTGCAGTCCATGGAACTGCTGCAGCGTGACCAGTTAGGGAGGTATAACAAGGGAGGCCAGTATCTGAGATTCATACAGCCAGTGCTGTAGAACGGTAGGCTCAGGAATCACAATTAGGTTCCTCTTGTGTTGTGCCATGGAAGACTATGAAATTCGTGAGAGCTGTACTCATGAGGCTGGAATTTAAACTGAGTTCACTCACTGTCATGCTGATTAATGCTTAATCATTGAGTTCACACAGTTGTATAGTCAAAGATTGACTGATGAAAGTGTATGTGCAATATTAAGCTGTTCTCAAATGAGTACTCCTAATAAGAAGAAAAATTCACTGCATTAGGGAAAAAAACAAATTAATGAGGTTTAAGAGTTTAGATTGCCAGACTTTGCTCAGTTCTGAAATTCAATGCTTTACACAACATTTAAGGACCCAGAAAACCCACAGCTTTAGCCTTTTGTCTGAACAAATTGGGTAATTATTGTACCTGAGACATCAATTATACACTAATGCGGAAGTTTCTGTATTTGGATCTAGACAATCTTCCTCAAAAACTGTAAATGTAAAGGGAGATCCTCTTCCTAATAAAGGCCTCATCTTGCAAGGTAAGCTGGAGTGGGATTTGGGACCCTTAGCACTTTGCAGGATTGGGCCCCAAACTAGTGTTTAAAAAGGGTTGTTTGGAAGGACACATTTTATTGGATGAACAATATATACAAAAAACTTAAATTAGAGTCCGAAAGACACGTCTATTTCTCTGGCTATTTTACGATAACTAAATCTATTTTTCCAATTTGTTCTGCTAATCTTATTAATCTATAGCACACAATAGACAATTGTAAAATGACTATTTTAATAGGTTGTTGATGCCAATTTCAGTGTAATGCTAAAAATACAACTGTCCCTAGGTTGATATACACCTGCTTGTGTCATCTGTTATCCTTGTGACCTCATATCATTGCTATTTATTCAAATTTAGGAAGACTTGTTCATATCAAGACATAATGGCATGGGAAAGTCTGCTGGTTCTAGCTGTTATATTTGCTAAATTAATAAGTAGGGTCTTTACTGATCATAGGTGACATCTACAGTGGGGCTTGCATTTTACTGATCAGATATGTCTCTGCAAGATGCCAACAGAAATATACAGGATGCCAATAAAATGCTAGGTAATTCATTTAATTGCTTAGGGTCTGTGAATTGTAATAGGTTATTCTGTGTTTTTATTTAAGCTCTGAAAAGTACCAGTTGGGGGCACTACATCAAAGGGAAAAAAATAGAGGTGGGATTTTTTTAAAAAATTGCAGGGATCACCTAATTCTGCTCTAACTGATGACAATGGGAGTTTTACTAGGCCAACACTGAACATTTTGAAAATCCCACTGAACTCCAAGATTAATGATAATAATAAAAAAAAGCTAGCTTCTTGGAAATGCATATTATAATAATAATAATAATTTTTTATCAACTACATTTTTGGAGCTTGATAAGATTTCTCTCTCCCTCTTCTCTCCCCCCTCCCCAATATATTTCCATGTGCAAAAAGCCCCATGGTATATGTTTTCCATTTCTTTCCCTAGCTGTGCCTACATCAAGTATTCTACTGAAGCCAGTTTGGCTCATTTACTCAGCGACAGCAGTTGCACTATCCTGTGGCTGCAGGGAGTATGTAAACTCCCTGGCACTCAGAAGGCACTTGGAACATGTAGTCTGCCCATCCACAAGTCAGATTTAATAACACTTTCATATTCACAACTGGAGAAGGGAAACTGGCTGCAGACCAGGAAGCTGGTGTCTCTAACCCTGTTGCTGCTGTCTGAGTTTATTATTTGACTAAAATTTCTTAGATTATAATCATCCTTCCTGCTTATCTGTGATTACGTGTGATGTACAGAACATAAGACTCAGTAATACCTTGTGTACATGGAGTGATACTCATGATGAGCAGCTTGGCATACTGGCTGCTGTGGCTAAAGATGCTGTTCTGTATTGTGCATATATTTCTTTATCCAAACCCCTGTTTTGTTTTTATTTTGTGTGGTGACAATGACCTCTGTGTCTAACAGCCTAAACACTTTTCTACATAGCCCCTTGTCCTCTTGTTTAATGCAAAGCTGGGGTTGGGGGGGAATATTGCATTTGATTTGCTGCAGTTCTCATGGGTTGAGTTAGGGATCTGCCCAGGTAAGAAAATTCACCTCACAGGTGACCAGTGTGACAGATATTGCAACGCCACGTCATATCTTTGGGGACCACTATATTAAAGTTATGAATGATTTATGTATGACTGCGTTCCACTGTATGTCGAAGGGAGAGTTACTGGAGCTCCTCCATGAACAAAAAAACCAGGGGTGGAGATTAAGGCAAGGCACAAACAATCCTAAACAGATACGTTTGATTACACTGGTTGAAGCTGGGTTTTCCAGAGGTCATGAAATGAAGAAAGGGCTTTTGGAATAAATGGAGGAGTGTAAACAAACTGCTGGTCTGTTTTTGATTCAACAAACTGACAAGATCTTGGTTCCTAGGGGGATCCCAAACTTTGTGGAAGGATTGGACAGACTGCCACCTACCAAGACACTTGTGCTGGAGTTGGGGGTGACCTCTGGTAAGCATTTAGTCGGTGTGTAGGAACTTTTTTTTCTCTCTGTCCTGCTTTTTCCCCTCCATATGAATAAATGTGCTTGCGCTATGTGGTACCTTGTAACTGTTGGCAATACATTGTCCATAGACCTGAGAGAGAAACCAGTACACAGGGATTGGCCATTAAGTAGACTGGTTTGCTGGGGATATTAAAGTGTATGTCAGGAAGCTTAAAACACCTGGTCAGACACGGGTCTCTGCCCAGAGAGCGATGATGACTTAAGACCTGACTGAAGTGGACCATGGCAATGTTCCCTCTATTTTTTTCCATCCATGTGCGGATGGAATTTTGTTACGTGCACCAAATTATCGAGGTAACGGGTGGATGTGCACCATCAGGAGAAACAAAAAACCTAGATATAATATATATATTTTAGGAAGTCACCATAGGGTGAATTACTCCAGCCAGGACAGGTTTGGCATTTTAGAACTCACTACCTAAAGAATTAAATTTATGCATAAGGAAGAAATAAAAATTATGAAATGCATAGACAAAATAAAAAACCAAATAACACACTTTGAACAAATAAAATTACAGAGAATATCTGTGCATTGCAGAAGTAACAACAACAACATAAGTATGTGCTGGGAGGTGAGTGTGTGACACACAGTGTGTGCGCGAGTGAGAGAATGTGCTGCCCCTTTAAGTAGATTGCCACTCACCAGTCTGAAGCCTGCTTGTTCAGATACAGTAGCAGCCACCAGCAAGCTCCATCCCACTTTTGAGCCCTGTTGTGTGTCTTCCTCACATCCCCTCACTCTGCAGAGATGGGGTACCTGGGTAGAGGGGATGCAGGGGGAGGGGGACACCTGCCCCCAACTCTGCACAGCAAGCAGAAGGCTTTTGGGGTATTGAAGTCTTTCCAGACAAATTGTCCCAGACAATCCACCGTCCTCTGTCTGGTCTGTGCCAGGTCCCCAGCGCTAGTAGGGGAACTTGCCCTCTATTCCAAGTTCAAGCTCAGGGGCCCTCCATTTAGCAGGCAAGGCCTGCACTGCTATCCATTGCTGCTATTTCCCTGAGCCTTCTCCTACCTTCCTGGCTTTCCCCTCTCTGGATCTGCCAGCCTCCTAACTCTCTCCTCTCAGGGAGTAAACATGAACTACCCTCTGTTGGCCTTAACACACCTCTGTTCTCCCAAGGAATAACAGCAGCCTCCCTTCCTGTAGTCAACTTCTGCTGCCACCTCCTGGGCTTTATACAGCCCCCTCCCCCTTCCTGCCCAGCTGAGCCACATTTAATCAACTCCTTCGCCCTGGATCCTCCTCCAGGTACAGGCTGGGGAGTTAATGGCCCACTTAGCCCTTTAAGGTCTTATGTGGGATGACACTCCATCACAGTGCCCAGCGGGTCAATGATGAGAGTAAGGGGAGGAAATGTAAGAATATAATATGAAAAAGAGAAAAAGGAAAAACAGACTGAACAAACATACAAATAAATGAAAACAAATGTCACATTCCACAGCAAACATAGTCTTGGCTAATAATGAAGTTATGTGTTCGCAACAAAAACAAATCTTCCTGCAGTCTTTTGACAGATCAGGCTCTTTATTGGACCAGGCTGTTTTCTAATATTTTAGTATGCCGTTCATTTTGTGAAATGATATCAATATGCCAGAAGTAAACACGTTCACATTTACTGAGATTTCTGTTTTCTGAAATGTCAGAGTTCCTTTTGCACGTTGCAGGGGAAGATGGCTAGCTAGGTGCTCCTTCTTTCCTCTGAATCACTTCTCTTTCTGCTAATACCAAAAAGAGCTACCTCGGGGCAGAACTTCTTTCTTTTTTCTCTACTTGTAGTTGGTAGCACCCACAAAGGGAGAGGCACTATCCACATACACAACGGAAACCATAGCCCTTGCCCTATGGAGCTTACTATCTTTTCTCTGCTGTATCTTTGGACTAATGCAGAGCAAGGAATAAATACTGCATACTTGAAGCAGTGGAGGACCCACCGCTCTGTTCCGTAACATAGTCTTGTAACTTTGGCCTCTCAGGGAGGTCACAAACACTTTTCAGAGGGACACAAACAATGTCCCTCTCCTTACAGCTACATGGGAGGAGGTTTTCAAACTGTTTTCTTTTGTAACATGAGGCCTTGGTATGGAAAAGGTTGAGGACCACTGATCTAGACAGATCATCATGTACAGGCAACCAGAGAGAAGTTCCACATTTTACTGAGCAATTAGGCTCTTTTACAAAGTGATGGGTATTGTACAAATGCAGTGGAATACTGATGTACTAGGTGAGAAGTTTGAAAAGCAATAAGGAGTCATTCTCAGAGGCAGAACTCTCATTGATTTACATGGATGCAGGATTATGCCTGGATGCAGAGCCCTCATGACTAGGGAAGAAGGAAGTGTGTAAGTAATTCTATACAGCAGAGCAAAAAGATTAAGCAGAAAAAGTAAACAGATGGCTGGGTTTGGATGAATTTATATCAAACATGAAACTATAAAGTAAGAAAGAGACAAAAATCAGAAATGAGGGAGAAATTAAAAGTATCATTATTAAGCAGACTGCAAAGAATAATTTTTAAGACATCTGCACATTAATGTAAAATGCCAAGCAACTGCTATAGGGAAATTGGACATAGGTTGAAAAGGGGGCTATTTATTTATATTAAAGGCAAAATCAAAATGAGGATGGTGGAAGTTAAAATAGTGTATGTAAATCTGAAGAATTTACTATTACAAGATACTACTTAAACAAATAACTTAGTAGGATTCAAAAAAGACACGTATAGGAAGAGCTTCTGCAATTACTTTAGAAAGGATAAACACTCATGAGCCATCAGTTTTCAGGACAGAAACAAACCTCTCACTGCCTAGGGTTAAGAAGAAAAATTCCCTGCAGGTATATTATATAATCATCCATTGTGAGCTTTATATCTTCCTCCAGTATTCTGCACTGTCAGGATACTGAACCTAATTGATCATTGGCTTAGCTGGGTATAACAATTCTTACATTCCCATGTCTTCAGATCAAGTAACAAGAGGGTAAAAGCTGACACCTAGCAAGGGACATAAAAGGCAATAAGCAGAGGTGCACAGGAGAAACTTTGACAAATTGGAGACATCTAAATTCAATGTGATGAAATTCAATAAGGACAAGCGCAAAGCACTACACTTAGAAAGGAAAAAAATCAAAAGCAGAACTACAAACCTGGGAATAACTGGCTAGGCAGTAACATTACAGAAAAGGATCATGGCATGATAGTAGATCACAAATTGAATATGAGCTAGCAATTGGTTGCAGTTGTGAAGAAGGCTGGGCTATCCCTTAGACATGGCAGATAGCTGTCTCTTCTACTTGGCACTGGTGAGGCATCAGCTAGAGCAGCGTGTCCAGTTTTGGGTGCCACACTTTCAGAAAAATGTGGACAAGACTGGAGAGACTCCAGAGGAAAACAACAAAAAGGGTTGACCTGTGAGGATATGTTAAAAACCCTGGGCATGTTTAGTTTTGAGAAAAGAAGACTGAGGGCAAGGGCTGATAACAGTCTTCAAATACCAGGCTGATATAAAGAAGACACTGATCAATTGTTCCCCACGTCCACTCACGGTAGGACAAGATGTAATGGGCTTAGTCTGTGGCAAGGCAGATGATTAGGAAGCTCTGGAATGGGCTTCCAAGGGAGGTTGTGGAATCCTCCTCATTGGAGGTTTTAAAGAACAAGTTAGACAAACACCTGTCAGGGTAGGTCTAGGTATATTTGATCTAGGGTGACCAGATGTCCCAATTTTATAGGAACAGTCCCGATTTTGAGGTCTTTTTCTTATACAAGCACCTATTACCCCTACCCCCTGTCGTAGCTTCCTACTCAGATTTGAACCTTAGCGTTCATAAAATGAGAAGCTAGCATGAAACCTCCAAGATTAATTACCAGCTTGGATCTGATATCGCTGCCACCAGCCAAAAATTCCAGTGTTTTGGCTCACGCTGGTCTCCCCAAAACCTTCCCTGGGGGACCCCAAGACTCAGAGGCCCTGAGTCTCAGACCAAAGGGAAAACAACCTCCTCCCTTTGTCTCCTCTTTATCTCATCCCCAGCTCCCACTCCCTGGGTTATCCTGGGCAATACTGTACTTAAACTCCTTGAATGCAAAACAGAGAGGGCAATTTACCTCCCCCCCTCCTTATTCCCCTGAGGCTGCACAGATTCACCCTCCGTAAATCTAACACAAAGAGAATTTCCCTTCCCTTCATTCCTTAGCCTACCCAGAGAAAACTCAAACAGGTCTTAAAAAGAAAGCTTTATATAAAAAGAAAGAAAAACACATAAACATAGTCTCTGTATCAGGTTGACAATACAGGGTCAATTGCTTAAAAGAAAAAATGAATAAACAACCTTATTCAAAAAAAAGAAATACAATTTAAACATTCCAGCAACTACACACATGTAAATACAAAAAAACAATAAAAGCCTATTGTCTTATACCTGTACTTACAACTGGGAAACAGAAGATTAGAAGCTTGAAGATAGAAAGATCCCTCTCATAGCTGAGAGACAGAACGGAGAACAGAGAGGGCAGACAAAGGGGACACACACCCAAACATTCCCTCCCTGAGCTTTGAAAAATCCGGTTTTTTGATTGGTCCTCTGGTCAGGTGTGTGGTTCCCTTTGTTAACCCTTTACAGGTAAAAGAAACATTAACCCTTAGCTATCTGTTTATGACACCCCCTGTCCCGATTTTTCACATTTGCTGTCTGATCACCCTAACTTGATCCTCAGTGCAGGGACATGTACTACATGACCTCTTAAGGTCCCTTCTAGCCCTGCATTTTTATGATTTTAGCCACTGAGTGAAACAAGACATGAAATTATAATGAAAATGTAGGGTCAGATCCTCAGCTGGAATAAATCATTGAAGCTATATGTAGTTTGGTGTTCACTGTCTTCTTGTGATCCCAGTCATGCCTAACTGGTGAATTTGCACCGGCTGAGGCTCTGGCCATTTATAAAATTGTCAAGGATACGAAGGAGGACACTCGTGCAAAGTCAACAAAGCAAGTCACTTCACAGGTGGGCTCATAAATCAAGTCACAGGAACCACACTAGCCGTATGTCCACACTTGGAGCTAGCAGTAATTCCGAGCTTGATTGGACATACCCTGGCCAGCTCTCATCAAGCCAACACACTAAAGACAATAGTGTAGCTGCAATAGCAGAGGCAGCAGCAGTGGTGGCATAAGTTAGCTCCCCTGAGCACAAACCTGCCCAGACCCAATGGGTAGATACTTGGGGCATCTAGTCCATGCTGCTACTGTTCTGCCTGTGCTACAATTCCAAATTTAGGTGAAGGCTAGGAGAATGAGAATGTCCTCTTCCAGTCTGACAAAAATTGCTTAGATAAGTTAGATGTTTTCAAGTCACCAGGGCATGATGAAATACATTCTAGAATACTCAAGGAGCCGACTGAGGAGATATCTGAGCTATTCGTGATTCTCTTTGAAAAGTCATGGAAAACAGTTGAGATTCCAGAGGACTGGGAAAAGGGCAAATATGATAGCTCAGTGGTTTGAGCATTGGCCTGCTAAACCCAGGGTTGTGAGCTCAATCCTTGAGGGGTCCATTTTCGGGATCTGAGGCAAAAATTGGGGATTGGGCCTACTCTGAGCAGGAGGTTGAACTAGATGACCTCTTGAGGTCCCTTCCAACCCTGATATTCTATGATTCTAAGTCATCATGACAAGGGGGTCTGTTTGCAGTTTCTTTTTTAAATTGGGTGTCTACTGCAGCAGAAATTCTTTTTGAGCTAAGCATTGGTATTTTATGTTCATAAGAGTCTCAAAAGGAAAATTTGTTTGCTACTTCTCCATCTCTCATTTTTATGGAGACTTTTTGATAAGTAAATAAAACAGTACAGATGATATTCCATTACAGATTCTATTCACTCATCATGACAGTAAATATATATAATAAAACAGACTAATAAAGCATCATTTAATCACTTCTCAATTATTGATCTCCTTCAAGCTTACAGCCTCAAAAGGGGACAGGAAGATATACTAAGTAGCCAAAGATTCTGATCATCATTCCAGAGCATATGCTCTGATTATGCAACAAGATCAAAAATCAGTTAGCCACATGTCTGTACAGCTTTCCTTCCATGAATACAGTCTTAGTCAACTGGAAAACAAATGACTTGCACGGGAAGAAACACACAAAAAACAACCTCCTTTTGGATCACTGCCATCATATGCTGCCAACTGTTATCACTTTAAACAACTGACAGACTCCAACTTTACACAGATGCTTCAAAAACCCCATCACACCAGAATATGGCTCTATTTTAGGGTACGTCTACACTGCACGATTATTTCGAATTAGCTTAAACCGATATTACAAAACAGATCTAATAAAATCGGTTTAGCGCGTCCACAGTGGGATCCTGAAATCGATTGTTTGCGTCCATGGTCCAAAGCTACCATCGATTTCAGGAGCGGTGCACTGTGGGTAGCTGTTCCTCAGCTATCCCATAGTTCCCACTTCCGTGTTGAGAGCACAGTGCCTGATGGGGCAGAAAACACTGCCCCGGGTGGTGCTGGGTACAGCCTCACCCCTCCCTTTGTGAAGGCAGCAGACAACCCTTTGGCGCCTTTTTCGCGGAGTGCATTGAGCAAACGCCATAGCACAGCAATCTTTCCCTTTTTTTTTTCACGTGGTGGTGGGGGGAAATAAACTGAGGAGCTGTTCCCTGAACCACGCCAGACACTGTGTTTGAACCTACAGACATTGGGAGCTCAGCCAAGAATGCAAATAATTTTCAGAGACTGCTGTGGACTGTGGGATAGCTGGAGTCCTCAGTACCCCCTCCCTCCCTTCATGAGCGTCCATTTGAGTCTCTGGCTTCCCGTTACGCTTGTCACACAGCGCTGTGTATCCTGGAGTTTTTTATTCAAACGCTTTGGCATTTCGTGTTCTGTAACGGAGCTGGATACAACAGATTTGTCTCCCCATACAGCGATCAGACCTAGTATCTCCCGTACGGTCTATGCTGGAGCTCTTTTTCGATTTCAAACTGCATCGCCAGCCGTGCTGATCAGAGCTCCACGCTGGGCAAGCAGGAAATGTAATTCAAAAGTTCGCGGGGCTTTTCCTGTTTACCTGCCCGCTGCATCCGAGTTCAGATTGCTGTCCAGAGCGGTCAGTGCTGCACTCTGGGATGCCGCCCGGAGGCCAATAACGTCGATTTCCGTCCACATGAACCCTAATCCGAGTTATCACTATCGAATTTAGCGCTACTCCTCTCGTTTGGGAGGAGTTCCGAAATCGATTTAAGGAGCCGTTTAACTCGATATTAATGACGACGTCATGTGAACGGATACAGCGTTAAATCGGTATATCGGCCATTAAACCGATTTAAAGTCGCAGTGTAGACCTGGCCTTAGATTCAACTCCTCAAAAGAAGCAAGTCTCTTTGGCAGTTTGAAAGTTTCCTTTTCAATGGGAGCATTCTATACGCTGCATTGTCCAAATCTGCTCTTGCAAATGAAAATGAAGCTTTTAAACTTTAAAATAGCCAAAGGTACTAGCTACATCTGAGGAGTCCAAAAGTGCAGACTGCCACCTGCTCACATTTTTAGAATGACACCAAAGTAACTTGGTTTCTGATTTTGAGCCACTCATTATGTAAAGTAAAATCTAACTGAAAGTCATTGTGGGACCACAAAAAGTCATCACTTTGTATTTCCATTCCATGCCAGCAAATCGAAAGCCAAAAGTCTCATGGGCTTCAGAGAGGGTATGAATTTTTCATCTTAGCTGCCATTTACCGCAACTAGTGTGCAGTTCAGCAAGATCCTTTGCCAGTTTGTTGGAGTTTTTTAGCTACTGAAAGTAGGAAAAACATATCCAGAGCACAGCACATGACATAATAGATACACTGTTCTCCAGTGCTCCTGAGACTGTACTGTGGTAGGCAGATCTAAGCTACAGACACAACTGAGGGCTGATTTTCAAAAGGACTCAGCATCTTAGATGGATTTTTCTATTTGCAGGATATTAAACAATTTTTTTCTGTTCCCAAACAGAACTCCCACCCTCAACTAATTTCCCATGAAATGAAATTCCAAAAAAATTATTTCAAATCAATCATAACTTTTTGTTTAGATACAATCAGAACATTTCATTCCTACTTAGGACTTTTAAAACTTTTTATTTAATATAAAATATATGCATGTAATTCAGATAAGAAAAATTGAGATGTTCCATTCCACAAATGTCAAGTGTCATCATTACTGAAATGTTTACTTTTTTCAGAACAAAAAAAAAAAAACATCAAGGCACTTTTTGTTGAAAAACTGTTTTGATGAAGATTTTCTAGCCAGCTTTCATGCTGACCACTTAAAAATCTGGTCCCAAATGTCTCTTGAAAATAAGTGGCGGCAAATGATAGAGTAAACCATTAACTTGTTTCTGAAAATAAACCTGTAAGGAATTAATCTGCTTAACTTTCTTCCTGATCTTGTCTCAAGCAGCTTTGCATGAAGATTTAAAATCATGAACAAACCCACTTCTAAGTCCATTCACATCCTCTGGGGACCAAACCTGCTGGCCCTGTCTTCCCCTCACCCCACTGAGACAGTGTTTGTGGTTTCCAATTTTTGTTCCATTAGTTTAGCAGCATGAGAATAGCAGAAGATTAAAGTAAAATGATAGTTTTTCTATCTTCTAACTTAGAACTTATTCACAATTTCCTGTCTAATTAATTTCCTGTCATTTCTCCATTCTAGTGACATTTCTCACATCTTGAGAGGGCAACAAGCCCATGTACAGCCTTTTGCACGTTGGTGGGAGGGAAAGGATCTGATGCTCACTGTTGTATGGAACAAATGGGAAAGTAATGGAAAGCTCACACACTGGTTGGTATGGTGCCATATCCATGACTTCCATGGTGCATAAGTATAAACTTCAGATTTCAGGCACCTAATCAAATTCCATTAAATCTGTCCAGTTTTCTGTGGTGCATCAGAAACCTGCAGATGCTCACGTGTTTCAGCAGCCAACCTGCCTGTCATTTTGTTAATACAGTCTACAGACTGTAGCATTTTCAATAAAGAAGCAAAAAACATTGCTCACTGACCTGCCTTTCCAGTGACAGGAAGATGGTTTCAACTAAATTGTGCCACAGAAGAGAAAAAGAACAGCTGTCTTAAATAACTGAGATATTAACATACACAAACACAACCCTCCATAGAGGGTTTAGAAGAACTGCTCTAACTACAGGATATAAATTGAAAGAACTTGTTGGATCCAGTTTTAGAACATTTTATTTGCTGCTATACTATTTAGTAAAGCCTGTCAGTTTCTTTAGTTCAAGGCACTTGCTCCAATTTCCTCCGATAAAGTGGGTCATAATTTGCCTCCGTTACAGAATCTTCCCATCATTTACACTGGTTGTCAAGGGACTATACCTGTAATAGCCCCAATAAGAAAACTGGGACAGCAAAATTCCTCATTCCTCATTCCCTTTGGTGTATTTTTCCTTCCCATGCTGCACCTAGAACTTCTGTTATGTAAATCCAATGATGCGGCTTCCCTTATAGTCTCGTTCTGTGTCAATACTGACAGGCAGACACGAAGATCCAGAAATATTCCTCTTTTCCACCTTCATCTTCTGCAAGTACCCTATGCAACAGTTCCCCTCCTCGTCCCACTGGCAGGTTCATTAATTACCTTCACTGAGGAATTAAATTAATTTCCTTGTTTGTGCAACATAAAGTGCTTGGCTCTTCTGTCATGCATTTCTATAGCACTTAGGCTCTTTCAATCTAATTCCCAGTGGGCATCTAAACACACAATAAACTCACTGTACAAATGAGCCTAATGGGTCATCTTTTGTCCAGGGAGATCCAGACCTGGACTAGAAATGATACACCAGTCAGGAGTAAAGTGAAGTAGAACTCTGAAGTAACTCACACACAGTTGTCTGCACCATGTTGTGCTTTAGCTGGAGCTCTCAGACCCTCACATTCAGGAGTTCTAAAATTTACCAAACTTACTCAAAACTTAAAGAAATGATCATTTAGAAATGAACTGGTTTTCATTCATTTAAGTGACTTCTTTACATTTTCTTACCAAAACAAAGAAAGATATTTGCTTCAGAGCAATTTTCACAAGCAACTGTGACAATTCTCATCCAGATAGGGCATGAGGGGGATAGGGAGGGAGAACAGAAAGTTTAACCCCCACCCCCCCAAATAAGCAGTTAAAAATCAAGAGATTGTACCATAAAATGTATAGAGTAAGGTCTATTGGGAAAGCTTATAATATTCTAAATTTGATAATCATTATGAGATATGTATACAGGCTATGGTTATGGATTTGTGGATCTGTGTATAGATAGAACTGTGCTCATAAACTTTGGCTCCACCTCACAGCAGGGAGGTGAGCCATCAAATGGAGAGGCATCTCCAAAGCCAAGTACTTATGAAAAACCTGACTCAAGTAATGATCCATTGTACAACCCAAGACAAGACAAATGATGGGTTAATTAGAGTTAATGAAAAGACACTGAGACAACTGGGAATTTCCCCCACTCTGAATAACCATGAGTCACAATCCAGGAGAGGGAGGAAAAGCAAGGAGAAAAGCCTTTTAAAAAGGAGACTTGAAACTGAAGTTTTCATTCAGAAACTGAGGGACAGCCTCTAAGTGGGAAGCTGTCTGTGAAACCATGGATCCACCCTACAGTTAGGGGAAACTATTCAAAGGCAACAGGTAACTTGTATTAGAAAAGGGATGTTTATCTAATAAAGAAGTGTAAAGCCTGAGGCTGCATCTTTGTGTGTATTTTCTGTGTGACTTGGGGTATGTCTACACTGCCCATTGGATCAGCGGGTAGTGGTCGATCCCCGATCGCTCTGACGTTGACTCCTGTACTCCACTGTGGCGAGAGGTGAAAGCAGAGTCGATGGGGAAGTGGCGACAGCCGACCCCATGCCATGAGGTTGCGAGGTAAGTCGACCTAAGATACATCGACTTCAGCTACGCTATTCTCGTAGCTGAAGTTGCATATCTTAGGTCAATCCCCCCAAGTGTAGATCAGGCCTTGTATGTGTTTGCTTCTCTTATTATTTCATCTTTGAATCTGTGTTTTCTATTAAACAAATGTTTTGGTTTTTTAGTACACAAACAGGTCCATGGTGTGCAAACTGTGCGGAGTGTGTGCCAAAGTCAGCTGAAAACTGTATGTATGTGGGTGGCTTTACATCTTTGAGGGTGATGAACCAGAAGGGAAAAGTCTGAGTGCCTGGGAATTACAAACTCAGTAAGGTCAGATTTTGGTAACGCAGGACTGGAAGGGCTGTTGGTTTCACCTGCAACAAGCAACTAGACTGGTGGAACCTAGGGTGAGACTTTGTGCTTTTTGGCAGGCTACTCATGTCAGAGATCTAAACCAAAGCTGCACAGAATTAATACATCCAAGATTACAGGATTGGCGGTGACAGAACACCTTACCAGTCTGGGTTACCCCTGAAACATCACAGCAACGTAAGCACTTAGGAGTCTAGGTTCCACTGATTTTCAATGAGAGTTGAAAGTCATTTTTCCCCCTATGGCTTAGAAAAAGCAATGTTAGATGTCCAAGTCTAGGTTGTCCATCCAATTAATTGCTTCAGGTGACATGGAGTGCATGGCAAAGATACCACCATGATATGGTCATTTGGGACATTGATTGATGAGGTGTTCCATAGTCTGAAGGTTGTTTCTGCAGTCACAAATAGGATTCTGCCTTGGTACCCATTTTTGGAAAAAGTAAGTGCATCTCTGGATGCAATATTTTCCATAGGAGTGAGGAACCACTGGATTCTCTAGTTAGGTCCTTGATGAAGTGTTTGTTCAGGACATTGGTGTCCTTCCACCTTATTCACCATTGCTCTTTGAGAGAGAACTATGAGTCTTCAAGCTTTTCCAGTGCATGTCAAAAAAGGTTTTCTAGATTTGAGTTGAAATCTCGCTATGTTATTTAAGTCTTCTTGTATTGGAAGATCCTTATCCCCTTGAATACAATGGGATTCCCAAAGGATACTCATGTCATGGCAGATTTGGGGGTGGTGGTGGATGTATACCGGTACAGGAAGCCAGGGCTGTGGCGCTTTTTTTGCTGTGCCTGTAATGATCCACATGGCAATGTTAAGTTGCAAGTTGACAAGTGACGTGTTGGAGCTATGTGTCCAAACAAATGAGCAGAAAAGTGCCAGTGAAGAGGTCCATACAATTTGTGTATCAGCTCTGCAGGTTCTCCTACTCAGTTTCTAAACGAGATTGACACACAACTTTATTTTATCATGACTATTTTTCCAGGTGCTAGTGCTATGTGGGCTTCGGTCTAATGTTTTGGGTTGGGATTCTGTCTTTTCTCCTGGTCGAAGTCCACATGCAGTTCCACCCCAGTCATTTGATTATTTAGATGGAATGATCACATGACAGTCTTGGTGTGGTTTGCTTTTAGCTGACAATATAAGAAACATTTTCCCATTGTTTAAAGTCCATGGTTAGGATTTGTTCTGTGACAGTTAAATCCTGTGCCTGTTGTCAGAGCAACATTATTAGCATAGACAAATTTCTGAGATGATGTTCTGGGAAGGTTGCTGGTATAAATGTTGAACAGGTTCAGTATTGTAACTGGTCCCCGTGGTTGGCCATCACTGAGAGTTTGTGACCTTCTGACCAAGTCGTCAAAGAAAATGTGAAATCTATGCTCCTAAGAGATGGCTAAAAAAATAATTAGGCTCCTGAATCACTTAGGTGCTTTTGTAAAATTTGTCATTGGTCAGTCTTCTATTTCCATAGAAATGTGCATTGAAAACTCTTTGCTTTATGCATAGGCTACTGGTACTACAAACAGACCCATTCCAAGTAAGTTTCACCATTTAATGCATTTTGAGAATCTGTGGTACTCTTTAAACTGAAAACTGTACAAGGCAGATGCTGTCTCTTATATATGTTTAGACAGTGCCCAGCACAATGGGCCCTTGAGGCACCACCATAATACATAATAATAATTTCTAAGAAAATATACTTCTGGCTGTTCCTATTTTAGCAAAGGTGCTTTTAGATAACTTTCAGTAGTTATAATAGTATCCCTACCTCCCTTTATAGGATATACATGTATTTGAGGTTTTACGCAGTATTTCATGCTTTTCCTCTCTCTTTTATAGTCACCTACAATACTAGCCCAGGAGTGAGGAGTGACACAACTGAATCCTCCACTGCAGATCTGCAATGCCCAGTAGGACAGAGTTGATCAAAAAGCACCCTTTTGAAGTACCTCTTCTTGAAGGGATAACTGTACCCTATTGCCTGCACTAGGATCTGAAACTCTCACTGTCTGCCCAGTAACCCACAGAACTGAACCACAGCCACATGCTTCACGCATTCAAATGCACTTTTAAAACCTTTTATACAAAGAGTCTGCACTCAGTTCCCTGGCACAGGGAGTCCTTTGGTTAACTGGATGTCCAAGATACCTTGCACTATTTTTAAAATGCGTGTTCTAAGCTATTTTTAGAGCATATTTACCATATTAAAGTACCATAATATCTATTTTCAGACCATCTGGAAGAAAGCATCACTCTATCAAATAAACGGAGATTTTCTAATGTTAATGTAACTCACTGGTGAGTGCATTTTACTGGTCACCATCTCTGCCCAGTCCACAGAGGATATGAGTTTGCTACAATGAAAACTAGAGTGAATTGATTCTTTAGCTCAACCTGTAGCAGCACATGATTTTAGCTATGGAGGTCCCCAAGTCAATCCCTGGTGTATTGGCCAAGATGGAAACCATAACACTAATCCCTTACTGAACACAACAGACATTCCTCAATTCCTCTCCTCCAGCCTATCAGGGCATTTATATAGGAGACAGAGTCATTAATTGCAGCTAGATTTAAAAAGCAGAACACTAAGGCCTTGTGAGTTAAATAGTTTCAAACCAGGAAAGAGTTAACTCACAGCTAAGAAATTTAGTGCCAGAGAATAAAAAATGGACAGAGATAAATAAGTGTTTTCTAGGGAATAGCCCTTTATATGAATCTGGAAGCCAAAAGAAAATACTAGCTATCACAACCTCTTTATTATATGACTTCTTATGATCTATATAGAGCAAAGCAAATAATTTGAATTGTAATGAGTAATTTATTTGGTGATTTATTTTTTTTTCTGCTTACACATTCTCCACAAATGCTAAGTTAGCAGATTTATTGGTTATTCAGAATTAGTCACTAAATTATACACATGGAGCTAACTAGGAAAGAAAATGTCATCCCTGTTCAGATTGACCTGTAGTTTGTTCATGAGCAGTTTGGTGTGAGTATAAAATATTCAAAATATGAGCTGTTTTGACAGGTCACATAGCATGTGTCTTCTCCCAGAAGAACTCAGACTCAGGTTTCCCAGCAAGTATTTCAGACTACAAATCTGAATCTAGTTTTCTGCAAGTATTCGGCAACATTTTCTTAAAATTGGCTGTTTCAGCAACATTCCTGCCTGTAAACTCATTTACTAAAATATTCATGAATAGCAAACTAAAGGTCCATGGAAACAGCTAAAGTGCCTTCATATAAAAATAAAATCAAATATCCATTAAAATGTTTTGTAATATTTGTCCCATTCTAGATTTATTAGAAGGATTTACAATAAATGCCTCAAGTTTATACAGCCACTTTCACTTGAGACTCTCAAAACCTGCACAACAGCCTTGCAAAGTGAGGTAGAAGAGAGTGCTGTTATACCCATCTTATAGATGAGGCATCTGAGGAATGAGACAACTGGCTTTTCAAAGTCACAAAGCAAGTCGGTAGTTGACTGGAATAGAACCCTACCCCCTGTCTATTTGAATCAGTGCAGCCAGACTCTTTGGGGCATGGACCAACTATTTGTTTTGTGTTGAAAGAGAATGTAGCATTATGGGGTCGTGGTCCATAACTGGAACTCAGAGACACTAACAATACAAATAAATACATACGTACATGCATATATAAACACACCAATGCCAATCATCAGTGTATGTAAAGTGCTTTGCAGTGGGGCAATATAAGGCTTACAATGATCTTGCTAACCATAGCAGGGTTGCATGTTGGTGCATGGGTCTGTCTGTAGAGCGCTCAATGCAGCATTGGGACTATAATCCTTGCTCCTACCACAAGCATATAATGTATTTGATGAGCATGTGTGTTAGAAGTGGGTAATGATGTTTGTAAGTGAAACCGTTCTCTGAGCTTGGATAACAAACTGAAAGGCCTGCATATATTCTGGATGCAGTGACGTTTATTTCTCTGTGCTTTGCAATAGCTTTCTGAAGAAAGATAAATAAATAAAACTCTGTCAATGCCTCTCAATTATTTTTCTATTTTAAAAATAAAATTTCTATCATTATTCCCAAACAACAGCTGCCTTCACTAAATCTGATAAACTAAACCATTTGGGTGGCAGAAGAAATGAAAGAAAGAATAAACACATACACAAATAAATAAATTTGGCAACTAAGGTCCTGAATACATGATTACAGTTATTATGAAAAATAAGATGGCAAACTGAATCTTTGTTTAGCTCAGCAGAATGTTTTCAATTAAAATAAGCCCAACTCAAAGGGAAGAGCCTATTTTCAACATTTAGTTTGGATTGGCTGTGATGATAGTCTCTCTCCTTGAAATGTGACATTTTATATAACTAAACTAGTAAATTTGTCATTCTTCTTTGTAAAGAGTATCTTCTGCATCTGAAGAGAACTCCAAATGAAAGATCATAACAATGATATATTCCCTTTTTCCTCATTTCCACATTTTTATCATCATGTTTTCCCTTCAGCAAAATTACTAGAAAATCCTGGAACCCATAAATTGTGGATTTTGCAATATTCACATACCTCTCGACATTCTTTTCTCAGTGCCAGAATTGTGAGGGTTTGCCAGTCTTGTTATGTGAGTGAATGTACAGCAGTTAAATTGTTTTTCAAAATCCACTTCTCTGAACTCGCATCCAACTTCTATCTACCCCTTCATGTAGTCCCTCCAATTTTGCCTCACTCTCTGCTTTGTCCTATAACTCTCCATAGCTGGGTGTCACTCTCTCCCCTTTGTTCTTCTCCTTTTCTCTCTAAAGGAGAAGGATGGCCTTGTGGCTGAAGTACAGAACTAGGAGTCTGAAGACATGGGGTGAAGTCCTGACTCCACTGAAGTCAATTTTTGCCAGTGACTCTCATGAGATCAGCACATTACTCCTAGGTTCTATACCCTACCTGTAACAGAACTCTTGTGAGACCTCATTAGGTAAGTCATTTAGGGCTAGACTGGGACTGTAGATCTGCCTAGAAGGAGATGTAAAATGTATTGCCCCAGTGAGAACTCGAGGAGGCATGGTGACTAACTCAGGCACAGTGCTAGTGGGAGCACAGGACACCCAACCCCTGCTACAGGACACAGCAAGGGCTTCTATCGCACCAGCTCCACCCACTGATGTCTGGAAGGGGAGGAAGGAGCATAGCCCTGCCTCTTCTCCTCCCACCACCCCAGAGAAAGTAGCACTTCCTCCAGGAGTCCTTGCACCAAGGATTGAAAATGCCCGTCTCCCCTCAGGCTTCTCGCCCCAGCTCCCAGCTGGGTCCAAAGCCACCCTGGCTCCCAGCTCCCGCTGTGAAATTGACAAGACAGCTGATGTAAGTAACGCAGTGTCTACACAAACACGTGTCATCCTAACTACACAGACATAAGCCTTACGCCTCTAGTGGAGGTGGTTATTATGTTGGTGTAGTAGGGCACTTACATCAGTGGGAGGAAGGCTGTAGTATAGACACTGACATAATCAGGTTGACGTAAGCTGCCTAACTGGGTAATGTAGACCAGCCCTCAGTTTCCAGATCTGTAAAATGAGGATTACTACTTCCCTGCTACTGAGTACTATTGTGAGACTCACTTCATTAATCTTTATAAATTACTTTGGAAAACACACTATAAAATGAAAGGATTATTAGCAAAAGCCATGTGTTTAGTCTTACCTGGCAATCTTTCCTTTTTTCTTTAATTTATGATTGATGCTCACTCGATTAGTGCTAACGGAATTTATAGGTATGCTTTACAGCCGAATAGACCACACAGTGAGATGATAACGATAGCTTCCACATAGACGTGCTAATTCATATAAAGTAGCCAGTCAATCAGTATCCACTGTCTGCAGCTGTGTTACTGTAAATTGCATACTCATCATTTCAATTGACTCCTGATGCCTGGGTCTTCAGATGAGTTCATCCCCTAATTTCAGCTGTGCATTCAGCTGCAATGCATTGTGTTAGAACACTGCATTCATACTGTGATCCCGGGTTCCTATTGTGCTATCAGTATGCAACCACCATAATAGCTATACTTTTAACAAACCATTCAATTTGAGACTGAAATTCCCCACACTCCATCAGCTTTTTTAGCAAGAAAAGTGTCTACTAAAAGCAAGTTTTGAATTGCGATCAGGTAGTCCACATCTACATATCACTCATTAGTCGAATGTGTCAAGTTTTAATGTGCTTCAGTGAAGTTTCATTTTTTAAGGAGAAAATATCCAGGCAGATAACCAAGTACCTAATAGACCTCAAACTAGAATACAGCTTCACAACAAAATGCAAAAAAGCAACCTAGTAATTGCAAAGGATTTTATCAGCACCTCACACTGTAAGGCTCCAGCTGTGTGCTGATTTTAAATAGTATTCCTCTGACTTTTTAACACCTCCTATAGGAATCATTCCTCTGAATGCACGCTAGCAAAAAATGTTCGTTAAATCATACGACAGACAGTCAGGAGCTGAAATGAACTCGGATGGAAATTGTATTTTTTTATTTTTCCTGTAGCCACTTAATTGAATTGGCAGCATTGAGACTTTTAGTATTCCCCAGTATTTAGAATTTCAATTTACTCCATGGATTTTTACACTGAGCACCCAATAAAAATTAGCATTTGTGCAGAATGGGTTTTAATCAACTATTCTCAAATGTCAGACCTTCTTATCTTTAAAGCATTTCTAAATCTCCTTGCCTCTGAGCCTCCCTCAGTTCTAAAATGTATTCCATGTATTCGGTTTCCCTCCTTCAGTTTCCAGTATCCTTTATCATGGTCTAATCAGATTAATTTTTGATGCTCATCTCTATCTTTTAATCTTCTCAGTTTTCTTTTTAAAGCGATCTCTCTGTGTCTCCCAGGATTCATTAAGCTATTAAGATTTTCTACAGCATCCATTTCATAGATCAAGATATTGTTATGTTGAGCGCTACCTGTCAGAGCACTGGTTTAACACACACAAGGTTATTTGTGCAGGCCTTAATTAAAATTGCAAATATTACCTGAAATCTGTTTGTGGAATTTTACAGTGACTGAAGAAGTAAAACCCCTTTGGTTTCCCAAGGGATTTGAAGAAATGAGTGCAGGGGTGTGCATACTCATAAATTTCCACAGGCTTCCCATACCAAGGAAAAGCTCATTTCCAGAGAATATCCCTTCCTTTACTGAATATTTGAAAGAATGTTGCTAGTTTTAATTATTCACCATTTGTCCAACAAAGGTTTAAGGGCAAATGTTCTTCAACTTGACATTTTTACAGCAATATGGAAAAGTATTTGACTGGCAAAGCATTTAATTTATTGAATGGATAGGAATATGTTCTTACCATGCATGTGTGTAAGTGTTGTTAGTTTCAGTGGGAACTAGGTGCACATGACATGGAAAAAACTTAGCCCATTGGGTGTACATCCTTTACTACAGAACATATTATTGGGAACATAGAAGAGTAAGATAACATTCACTTAACACCTACTGGACTTGAATCAACACAGCAATTGTGTGTACCGACAGCTGCAAGACTGGGAATCCCATCTCAGAGGGCTAAGTAAATTCAAAGTCTGCTGAACCTTCTAAATTACGTTCTCCTGGTTACTCCCTATTTAATCCAACATGAAAGCTGTCTGTATTTGTCACTGAGCAGGTTTCCCCATTCCCTCTGCACTACAGGTGTCTAGTGCTTTAGGAAATGTAAGAAAAAAGGAGTGCTCTCCTTGTATAGAGGGAAATTCATGGATGATAGGTCCATCAGTGGCTATTAGTCAGGATGGGCAGGGATGGTGTCCCTAGCCTTTGTTTGCCAGAAACTGGGAATGGGTGATGATGGACCACTTGATGATTACCCGTTCTGTTCATTCCCTCTGGGACACCTGGCATTGGCCACTGTCAGAAGACCAGTTACTGGGCTAGATAGACCATTGGTCTCACCCAGTATGGCCGTTCTTATGTTCTTATGACAGTGTTTCTCAAACTGGGATCGCCACTTCTGTAGGGAAAGCCCCTGGCGGGCCGGGTCGGTTTGTTTACCTGCCTCGTCTGCAGGTCCGGCTGATAGCAGCTCCCACTGCCTGTGGTTTGCTGCACCAGGCCAATGGGAGCTGCTGGAAGTGGCGTGGGCCAAGGGACCTACTGGCTGTCGCTTCCAGCAGCTCCCATTGGCCTGCAACGGTGAACCATGGCCAATGGAAGCCAGACCTGCGGACAAGGCAGGTAAACAAACCGGCCCGGCCCGCCAGGAGCTTTCCCTACACAAGCGGCGACCCCAGTTTGAGAAACACTGTCTTATGAAGTGTACAAATAACAGGGCTGGAAAGGAAATGACAGAATAACATCTGGAATTGTTGGTGCCTGAATATTAATAATGTTAGTGCTGAAATGGTTCTATCTGGTTTTATTTCCAGGAGTTACTTTAGGCTTGTTGATATTGCCTCCTTTACCCCTTGCACATCCATTTTCTCTCACCAATACCATTACTATCCCCATATTCTTCTGAAAGCTAGGTAATAATTTTTCTTTTTTTGTTACCCCTGCTTGAATCTCCAAATAGTGCAAAATTACTGTAGTTTGGTTTTCCCCGTTTTCTATTCATGATCATCTGCTTTTGAACAGGATTTTCCATGTAAAGCTTGTTGGCTTATAAATGCACAGAACTACCTGTAATAAACCATATTTGGATCTTTGACCTTGTTGGAGTCCATCAGCAAGGTTTTTTAGTTCCCTTTCTTACTAAATATATTGAATTTTCCCAGGGATTGTATTTCAAGTGGTGAAGGATTGAGAAGCCAATGGGTCTGTACATATGATATGCTAAAGACATTTCAAGCAATATCTGTCTTGGGACAGATCTTCAGTTGTTAAAAACTGTCATAGCTCCACCAAAGCAATGGTGCTATGACAATTTACATCAGCTGAAGATCTGCCCACGGATTGGTACCACAGCTGAAACAGCGAAGGATAAAGGATGAGTTTTGTCAACCTCATAAAAAGTTCTGGTTCAGTCTGATTCATGTTTTGTGCAGAAGTTTGAGTGGTTCTTATTTTATCTGAGCCAGCTTGTCCATCCTTAATAAATATATCACATGCCTTGGGATATATAGGGATATATATATATCATGCTCAAGGTGATCTGAAACAAGGCCTTTCCTAGAATTTCCTCCCTTTTGTAGGTTTCAAAGAACTTGGGAAATGACTACTTTGTTTGTGTTTTATTGCTATACAGAATGATAGAACATTAGGTCCTGATTCAGAAAGGTACTGAGTCATGACTTTAAGTGTGTTAGTTGTTCCATTAATTTGAACTCACTTGCTTGAAGTCAGGCACCTGCTTAAGTACTTTTCTGATTCAGAACCTTAGTTAGGAAAAAGAAAGATATTGGAGGTTGGTGATTTAAAACATTATTTCTCAATTTGGTGTGATACTCCATATGGCATAAGAAATATTGGAAAAAGAGGCCCAATGTAGTTTCACATTTATTCTGCCAAGTTTGAAATGGAACTCAGTGAGATCGTTTTTCATTATTGAGCTTTGACAAAAATCACCTTATTAGCTCTACTCTGATACTGACGATTTAATGTAATATAAACTAGCAAACCCCTGGAAATCAGAACTTTAAAATAAATTCAAATATATATATAGTTTGAGAAAGGTGCTATAAGTGCATTCAACTGCACGGTTATTTGCCTGATGTATTGCAATTGTGGCCAGGCAATTTAACTTTCAGGCATGGAATAAACAACACATTTAGCATAGCTAATCTTTCCCTTACATTCTACTTTAATTAATTCTCGGTTACTGATGGAAGGTCTCACAATTTGGAAAATGTACCTGCTTAGCGTTTGCTGAACAAATGCAGAAGTAATCTTTCTAAATGGCAAAACGGTCAGCTGCTCAAAACTGTCCATGGGAATTACCTGGTGTGCACTACTTAGAAAACTAGGTTTTAACTACACTTTTAGCCTGAGCTGCTCATTTTCTTTTATTTCCTGATGTACTACTGGCAGTCTGTTTTTATTCCACTGGCCTGGAATTTTGTGTTTTCAAAGAGATTTTTTGATCACAGATGTTTGTACACCAATTCAAGCATTTCCAAGTGTAGGCAAGGTAAATTTTGTACTGAAATACAGAAGAGATCTCTGAGTGATATAGGAGTACAATTAGCTAACCTCACAAATTCTAACTTTCAACGTTACATTTACACTTAAAACGCTTGTACTGGCAGGCACAATGGTGAGCCCAGTGATACACCAACATCAATTTACATTCTCCCCAACTCTGGAGACAGCCAGTCCCTCTTTAGATATACTTTATAAACATGCACACACACACACACACACACCCATTTCATATTTTTGTATGCTGAATGTACTGGGGAATTACTGAAAGAGAATGATTTTTGTTTCTTATAAAAGCTTTTAAAGCTGTGGCCTCAGGTTTTCCAGGTAAATTTTTTCTCCGCAATGAATTGCAAACATCTAAGTGAGGGCTTGATTCTACAACCTGTATTCAGGTAAGTAGTCCTACTGAAGTTAGTCAAGCACAATCAGATACATTTCTGTGTGGTAGCATTTCTACCCACAGTTCATTATGGGTAATGGGAAGGTGTTGAGCATTGTTCATATGGAGGAGCTGACCCTGGAAGGAGCTGTGAATGTCACTTTTGGGGTTTGAATCCACAAAGACAAGTGCAAAGCAAATCATGAAAGCATCATCTCAGCCATCTTGCCATCAGCAGGGAGAAAGGCCCTGCCCACAAACCACAATAGGGTCACAACATCACAAATGATATCAGCAAACCAGAAAAGCCAAACTGGATTGATCAGATCAATAAGCTGCAGGACAGAAATGGGCAACAAGTTGCCATATTCCGAATCAGTGCAGAGAAGAACGCACTGGAGAAAAAGCAAGTGTCAAATGCTTTCCTGAATACACTAAACACACATCTCCCAGAGGCCTAAACTTAATGGATGACAGGAGGATGCTGGAAGTAGGTAGGCATCTGGAGGGAGATGCCATTCTGTTTTCTATGTACCACTGAGGATTTTCCTCGTTAGTTGCAGGCCAGACTGCAAACCAGTTATCATTGTTTGTTAGGCTCAGTTTCTGTGTTCTTCTCTTTCATGGAGACTTTCTTCTTTCTTTCTTTGTCCTTGCCCCTGAACTGCACAGCAAAAAAAGAACATAAACAAAACAAAAAAATTTCTAACCGGAAATATAAATATTGTGCTCTCTCTGCAGCTAAGATAAAAAGCCCAGAATATTTATTTACTTTTAATTTTTGATGCTCTTAATGTAAATCAATTCACTCTCTCGAATTTCTGTCTTGAAATGCTGCCTGATGCAATTCCAGACTGAAGCACTTAAAAAGAGAGTGTTCCAATAATGGCATATTACTGCACTGTGTGTACAGTCATTTGAAGTCTTTCAAAGTACAGTAAACACTTCAATTAAGAAGTAATTGGGTTTCTGATCTTTTAAAAGTGAAAGGTTTTTTTTTAAAAAAAATTATTACATTATTTTACATGTTTATGCTACATTCCTTGTGGATTGCCTGAAGAATTCTACAGCGGTGATTGGGAAATGTTCTAGGATGTGGCCTGTGTAGGGTGACCAGACAGCAAGTGTGAAAAATCGGGATGGGGTGGGGGGTAATAGGATCCTATATAAGAAAAAGACCCAAAAATCGGGATAGTCCCTATAAAATTGGGACATCTGCTCACCCTAGGCCCATGCTGCTTCTTGAGGTTCCTCCAAAATATACAGCACACACTCAGCATCGAGAGTCAATTAAAGGATTTGGTGACCTATCTCACTCTGTTCATTTTGATGTGATACCTGGAAGTACATTACAGCACTGGAAATGGTGATTTTTCTTGCACTCGATTGTTTGTTTCTTAATTAACACCTCACAGAAGTATAATAATGTCTGACTGTCTCATTGGTAAGTTAGTGTATGATTTTGTTGTAGCTAAGGGATCATTCCTCTAAATCTCTAAAGTTGCCATCAGTGGAAGTTGCAAATATTCAGACTATACTCAAACAATTTTTAGACCCTTCATTGCTTATCCAATGCATAATGGGTACTGGAATCTATTTAATGTGGACCAACACTAGAATTAGCTGCTATTTTATGCTGTATGATTAACCGCATAGATAAGAGAAACCTGCTTCTCCATTCTGGCTTGAAGTATCTAGCATATCTTGTTCTGCTGCCCAGGCACATTCTGACAATAGTGAAGGGGTTACAGCAATCTGTGTGGGATGGCTGGCACATAACTGATTGAGAATCATACTTAACATGCCTACAGCAAAATGCCCATGTAAAACAGGTCAGTTGCCTCCTGAGCATCCTCTTCTGGCCAGAGGTCACTCTGTAGCACCCTGACTCACCCTCCTCACGACCCCTTATACAGACACTATGCACTTTTTCTATGGTCAAAATATCCCTGTTTAGGGTATAAAACCGGACAATCTGCTTTTCTGGAATTTCTCCCCTGTCCAGTATTGAGACATGATATTGGATGGGGGATGCCATTTTGAAGAGTGCACTGCTCCACCCACACTGGTGTGACCTCACACTGAAGGTAACACTGGCGGAGGCAGAGCAGAATACTCTTAAAAATGGCACCCCCATGTAGTGTGATCTTGTACATACCACACGTCTGAGGTCACGCTGGTGGGGGTGAGGTCATGCTGGCGGGGGTGGGATCACACCAGCAGGGGCAGAACCACACCACTGCTGGAAGTACTGGAATGTCCAGTATTCCAAGAATACATGAGTGGCTACCCTATCTTGATGTCTGGGTTTATTCACAGAAAGTAAACTCAAAATAAAACTCAAAGTCTTAAATTTAAGTCCAACAAACAAAGGTTTCTCTTTCTACTCCTGGGCCTCTTTGCCTGGAGAGCTCTGCAGTTCTTCCGCTACTTGCTCTGGGCCTCTCTCAGGCCTGCCTGCCTGCAGAGATTTTATACCTGTTCTCCTGCTTGCTCAGAGTTTCAACTGTGTTGGCAGGCTATTCCCAGCCCTTTCTAGAGGGAGTCTTAGTCCCAAATCCTAGGGCTCTACCAGAGTCTGCTCAGTCCTAGCAGTCTCTGCGTCCCCCTTTCACTGCAGCTTCCAGCTGTACTTCATAGGGAAATCACACCTGATCCTTCTCAGGTGGGGCCACAGGTGCCAGCTTCCACTTTTTCTTGGAGTGCTCAACCCTTGCTCAGCCCCAGGTCCTGACCCCACTCCATCTCATTTCCCAAGTTCCCACCCCTGCCCTGCCTCTTCCTGCCCTGGCCCTACCCTCACTCCACCCCTTCCCCTAATGCCCCACCCCACCTCTTCTCACCCCTACTCCATTCCCCCTCTTCTCCGCCTCTTTCTGCCCCTCCCCCGAGCACACCACACCTCTGCTCCAACTCCTCCCTCCCAGTGCCTCCTACACGTCGCAGAACAGCTGATCTGTGGCAGGTGGGAGGCACGGGG
This sequence comes from Chelonoidis abingdonii, assembly GCF_003597395.2. Classification (NCBI taxonomy): domain Eukaryota; kingdom Metazoa; phylum Chordata; order Testudines; family Testudinidae; genus Chelonoidis; species Chelonoidis abingdonii. Next base: position 97,991,686 of record NC_133775.1, read on the forward strand.
GGCGGGAGAGGAGTTGATTGGCAGCACCGCCAGCAGGTGGGAGGCGCTAGAGGGGGAGCTTGGCTGTTGGTGTTTTTTTTCTATGGGTACTCCAGCCCTGGAGCACTCACGGAGTCAGCTCATTCTTTAGTTAGGGTCAGAGTGTGGACCTAGGCTTCTCTAGCCCATAGGGCAAGACACCTTCTAACTGCACCACAGTGGATTTCCAGTCTCAAACTGCCTACTAGGAAAGATACATTTTAAGTATGTGGCATTCTCGGAGCCAGCATGATTTTCAAAAGGGGGATTTGGATTTATCTGCATGTTCAAAACATGAGAATGAAATCTATAAAGTCTGTTTTCGTATACAGGTCTGTCTTATCTTACGCTGGGGTTATGTTCCGCAGTCAGCGCATAAAGTGAAAATTGTGAATAGTTAAAATTATATTGAGTATAATGGCGGGAGGAATCGCCTGCACTACAGAAACAGTATTTAAATTGTTATTTTTCTCTTTTTATTTTGTTTTTGCCGATCGCGTAAAGCTGAAATCGTGCATGTTAAATGCGCCTAAGATGCAATAGACCTGTACAATGCAAAGCATAGCAAAAAATGAACTAGATATAAAGAAGCAATGTATAAAGTTACCTAACAATTAGTCTTTGGAATGATGGAGAGTATCTGGTACCCTGATTCAATCAATCAGCCCACTAGCAAATGCAGTAAAGTTAACATTTAAAACTTTTTTTTTAAATAAATTCCATACCATATTTTGGGCCCATTATGTTTTACAGGTCATTTCCTCATCTTCTTTCGGACACTCAGTTCCCATCATCCCTGAGCATGGATATTTGGATGTTGGTAAATCACTGTGGTTTCTTAATCATTCATATGTAAGTAAGCACTGGGTTGGGAACATAGGTTTGAGAACTGGAAACAGATACAACTAAAATAAATTACCCATGCCAAGATATCTTGAGAATGGGCTCCAAATGTAGTAAGAAACTGAAAGCTGTGAGCAAATTGTGATATTATTCCCTACTGGAAAACAGGAGAGAGAACAGATGCATAACAGTTAGTAAATATGGAGTTCTAGTCAAGTAACTTTTTTCTTCACTCAGCTCTTCTGTGTAATTGAGAGACTCCTCCGACTATCTTCAGAAGACAGAAAGGAATTTATTCCATTAGCACTTCTAAGAGTACAGGACAAATAGGCCAGTTTTACCGTGGGAGGTTTTTTGCCTTTGTCATAAGGTATAATTCCCAAATCTGAACCTTAGCGTCCAAAAGTTGGGTACCTGCATGAAACCTCTAAGCTTAATTACCAGCTTAATCTGCATATGCAATGCCACAATCAAAACCTGAAGTGTATAATGATAAACTGCTCGATCCCCACAAAACGCTCCTGAAGGAACCCAAAGACTAAAGAGCCTTGAAGACTCTCACAAATGGGAAATTACATCCAGTCCCCTTCCCCTCTTGTATCTTTACTCCAGGCTCCTCCCGTGGGTTAACCTGGAATTACTGTACTTTAAAATCCTTGAATTACAAAACAGAGAGGACAATCACCTTCCCCCTCCCAGACTCTCTTCCGAGAGAAGACAAGTAATCCTGGCACCGACGATTCAATTCCTTGAACGGCCTCAACAGAAAAAAAATCAAACAGGTCTGTAAAAAGAAAGCCTTTAATAAAAAGAAAAAGAAAAGACATAAAAATTAGTCTCTGTAATCAGATGAAAATACGACAGGTCCGTTACTTATAAAAACAAATGAATAAACAGCCTTATTCAGAAAAAATACAATTTAAGATATTTCCAGCAAACTACACACTTGCAAATACAGAAAAACAATGTAAAAGCCTATATTGTCTTTCTACCTGTACTTACAAGTTGGAAACAGAAGATTAGAGAGCCTGGAGATAGTGTGATCCCCCTCAGAGCCCAGAGAGACAACAGAACCAGAACAAAAGACCCACACCCAAAACTTCCCTCCACCCAGAGTTGAAAGTATCTTGTTTCCTGATTGGTCCTCTGGTCAGGTGTCGTTTGTGCACCCTTGCCAGGTGAAAGAGACATTAACCCTTAGCTATCTGTTTATGACAGCCTTCTTCTGAAGTATTAGGTAGCATTGTCCCTGCCAAAGGTGGGGCAAAAGGGTAGATAAACTGCTGTGATCTGACATGATGTAGGAACTCATGTCATGTGTCAATTTGCATGAGACAATAAAACCAGGAAAATTGCAGTAAACTTGAATGCCACTAAACTGCTTTCAATGAACATCTACAATGGAATTAAGACAACTAGTAACAATGAAAGTCCGATGTTGTACTGCTAGTGACATTTATGAATGTGACAGATTTTGGACAATGATTCCTCTGCTTTTATATATGGGCTCTTTTCATGCTATCTCAGGTGGCTTTCATAAATCTGAATTACAAATGCAGAGTTTTATAGACTAAAATGTGGTTCCATTGGGGAAACTGAAACAAGGTTGGCCTTTCACTCTAATTGTGCTCTGAGGGATAGTTGTTCTATGGAAAAGCAGCCTTTGCCAGGAACTGCTGCTTATTGATAGTGCTGTACATCTAGATTAACATCAGATTTTGCATGCAATGAATATGATTATTTACTTTGGAATTCATCTTTTGAAAATCATTTGAATACAAAAGTCAACATCAGTTATCCTCCACCACATCTAATAAATGGAGATAACGACCCAGCAAGTTTTGAAACCTTGTTATGTTGGTATTGTACCTTTGTCACTGGCAATAAATTTCATGTGAAATGTTTGGTATCATTAATTGATTTATGGGTTTTGGTCATATAAATAATAGTTAAAACTCACTTGCAACTGTTTTGTTGAAAATTAATAACTTGTTTGTAAGTCGTTTTTATAATAGGTTCCATAAGAGGAAACAGGTTGTTACTGTAGATACTGTTTAAATATTGAAGATGAATCTGAATCAACCCTCAGTCCAAATATTTCTGATTTGGGAGAGATCTGGATCCAGATTCTAATCCTAATAGTGTGACTGACCACTGTATAATGGCAAAATCTTTGATCTAAACATACCTCAGCAGTAGGAAAATTCAACCCCCAATCCTGAATTTTGTATCTAGACCCAACTCTATTGAACACATAATTAGCAATATATTGTAACAACAGTTGAGACATCATTTAGCTTCCTGCGTTCTTGAGGAATTTGAGTTCTAGATTTCCTGATTCCTTTGCCAGAAGTAATGACATCACAGTCACAGGCCAATAAAGCTGAAAGAATAATTTTGCTCTAAACCCATTATCACACCTTTGTAATTTTCCTTCTGGTTGGCATTTCTGCAGTTTATTCTCAATCTAGATGTGAACTGTTTAGGAACATTTTAATAAGATTATTTGTGCATTAAGTCATGCCAGAATGAAAAAAACCAACAGTTTTCTTCAGTGTCCCCTATCTAATGATCTCTAATTACTGTATAAACAATGAATTAAGCCTCACAATTCAAGTACCATTGGTAAATATCATTAACTCCATTTTACACATGGGGCAACTGCAACACAACTAGTGAAAACTGACTTACATAAATTCACATATGCAAATAGAATATAGATGGTGGTCACCATTAAAGAGTCAGTATTTACTAACAGAGACTATTCTATAGTTTCTGAGATACTGCACTGTGACCACAGGTTGGTCACCCTGAGAATGCTGCACTCAGGGCAGACTGCAAGAAACAGGGCAGATAATCCTCAAAATGCTGGTGGTTTATTTTGTAATTACATTCACTAAGCCAGTAACAAAACAGCTTCTGCAGTACCGCATTAGTAACCTGATTCACTATATGTGAGGTTCTTCTAATCCCAGAGGATCAGCCACTTACACCCAGGTCAGTATGTATCTCGCTGTCAGCCAATCTTTAGTAAACGAACTAAAGATTTATTAATAAAATAAAAGAATAGAGTTAAAATGGTTAATATATTATATACATACAAACGATTGCAAAGTCTGTATATCTGTTTTGTAGCAGTGACAGAATAGATTGCTGATTTGCAAAAATCTAATAGCTTCCAAAAGATTGGAAGGTCCTCAGTACATAGTTTAATATACTTCTTTTAGTTATAAATCCACAGTCCAAAGAATTAGAGCAGGCAAGAGGCAAAATGGAGATGTCTTGGGTATCTTTTATATCCTTTACCACGTGCATGGCAATTTACTGTCCCAAACAAAGCCCACAGCACCTGTGTATGGAAAGTTACTGGCTCAAGATGGAGTCTAGGATCACATGAGTATATCACATGTTCTTACATGCTTTGCTGACTCACAGGGGGGTGGCCACTGGCTACTTGTCCTTGCTGTATGAGGCATACCCTCAGGAAGACCTACTGGGCAGGATGTGATTCTTCAATGGCCCATTAGGAGAGCTGAGTGTCCTTCATGGGCCATCAATACATAGCCATCTAGCCCTGATGTAAATCTGTATAGGGGGCATCACCCAAGAATACAACGTATGTGTAAGATACAAGTACATAGCTAATATTCCTAACTTCAGGTACAAACATGATACATGTATATAAACAGGATAATCATACTTAGCAATTCCTAATTTTTCTATTGATACCATATATGACGGACTTTGTACAACATTTAGGGAATTTGTGTGATAGTGGTAACAACAGTGATATAAATGGTCACCTTTCTGATACACAGCATCACATGCAGCCTTCCTTGTACAAAGAATAGGAAATAGCTTTTGACTGTTAGCAGTTGTCATCAAGAGCTAACTTTCCAATAATAAACCCTACATCTGCCTTTCCAAAGGATTCAATTTGCTGATGATCTGAAAAATGGCAACATTCTAAAGATTAAGTAAGGACTGAGAGCAAAAGACTTTTACATTTTTTAAAAGAATTCAGCAGAGGTCCAGACAACAGTTTGCCTATGTCAATGAATGTTCACAACCATCAAAAACAGCATGCACTCTGGCCTCCAAAAATAAGTAGTATCAACAATATGCAGAATGTACAGTACCCTTAAGTAATCCTCTAGTATAGCCTTGTTTAATGTCAGGCCTGGTCTACACTGGCGGGGGGATGGGGGGGTAAGTTGGTCTAAGTTATGCAACTTCAGCTATGAAAATAGCATAGCTGAAGTCGACGTACTTAGATCTACTTACCACGGTGTCGTCATTGTGGTAGGTCGACTGTTGGCGCTCCCCCATTGACTCTGCCTACGCTTCTTGCTCCAATGGAGTACCGGAGTCGACAGGAGATGCTCAACAGTCTATTTATCGCATCTTCACTAGAAGCAATAAATCGACCCCTGCTGGATCGATCGCTCCGGAGGTAAGTGTAGACATGCCCTTAGTCACAAACATTTCCTTTAGGCAGGAAAGTAACAAGAATCTATTTGCAGTAGGCAAGAAAATGCCAATTTGGGATATATCCATGCATGTCATACAGGAGTACAGTAGGGTCAGACACTTAAGGGAATTCTTGAAACTGTATATTCCTTTAGAATACACCAACCACACTTTCCTTTCTCCAGTACTACCAGAAGAATACAAGAATAGGCTTTTTTTTTTTTTGTCTTGTCTTGTCTACCTGGTTAGAAATTGCATGCACTGTTGTTGCAGCCATGTCGGTCCCAGGATATGGGAGAGAAGCAAGGTAGGTGAGATAATATCTTTAATTGGACCAACTTCTGTTGGTGAGAGAGATAATATCTTTTATTGGACCAACTTCTGTTGGTGAGAGAGACTTTCGAGCTTACACAGAACTCTTCTTCAGGTCTGGGAAATGTACTTAGTGTCACAGCTAACTACAAAGTGGAACAGAATATTTAGCATAAGTAGTTAATACATATTTCAATGGACCATTCAGTCCCCATCCTCAAAGGAAACCTGCACAACACTTTCAAAAGACGAGGCTGGGAGCTGAAATTCATAACTTTGCTAGACACTAAAAATCGTGGGCTGAATAGAGACAGTGAGTTTATGGCTCATTGCAACAATCTACAACTCACTAACACACATTTACACACACATACACATCATGCAGCTCTCTCCCTTCCCCTCCCCCCCATGACTGGAAGGGCGTTAACTGGCTACTTCACCTTGAATGGTCCCTTGAAATGCGTGTTAACTACTTACACTAACCAATCTGCTCCCCCTTGTATTTAGCTGTTTTCCAGACTTGAACAAGAGTTCTATATAAGCTCAGAAGCTTGTGTTGGTCCAATAAAAGATATTACCTCACTCAACCTGTCTGGTTAGAAATTGGCATGCAAGACCTCAGTTTGCAGTCAGTTGTTATTATCTGATGGTTGTTTGGTGGCTTACATGCAAAGAGCCGTCTCAGTTCATTTCCCAAAGGCTGCAATACTTCAAAATCAGTACCCCACATTGGGGGGGGACCCAAAAAAAGGACCATAATAGGATACTAATTGCTCCCATGACAAACTCTGCGGGAGTGATGGGATAAAAGACTACACTCTCTCTATGGCATTGAGGACACTCAGTGCTTTCCAGGAAGTTCTCTGTGCTTCCCAAGATCAGATCTCTTCTGCACTGCTCTTCGTTTCCATTTTCTAATGTATGGGGAAGCTAGAAGTTAATTTTTCTTTGTGTTTTGTGGCTAACATTACCCAGGTATGAACATGAAAGACCAGCACCACATCAGATAACAAGTGCACTAGAGAGCAATACACATGTTTTTATAGGAACACCAACTGGTAAGTGTGAGCCACATCCTGGCACTTTTTCCCACATCCTTTGCTTTTAATTTCCCACCTATTTTCCCACCTCCCTCTGCTTTCATTTCATTTCTCATCTCAAGTGTTAATGCTAGAGATCAAAATAAGCTTCATTCTCACCTCTCAGCTTAAGTGAAAGGAACACATTGCAGATGTTCCAATGCTGGTGTTTGAGTGGGATGAGTTTATGCTACCCTAAGGAATAATTAACTGCATTATGTATCTCTACCCTAAACAATCACTGAGCTGCTGCTCCAGTTTATAAAAGCGGAGGCTATCTCATGCTTTCTCAATCTCCTACCATGTCATAAAAATTTAGAGTGAACTTTTCCTTTCAGATGTAAATGGCTCTTTAAAGCCCTGTTGTGTGTTTCAGTAACTACATAAACAGCAATGACCCCCTTGCTTATGTTCATACATAATAGTGAACTGCCAAACTGAGTTTAATGCCTAGTTTGCTCAGAAGCAAGGTTGACAGATTGCATATTTCATAAATCTTGGGTGTACGTGACCCTGGTTCAACCAATCTGCTTTAAATTATAGAAGGGAAAGGACATAGAATGAAAAATCCTGAGGTTTTCTTCCTTTAACTGTTGGCACTGCTGCAGGGACATCCCTTAATTATTTTGTACACTGGCTTATGCACAACGTGATAGCACTAGGACCAGTTCTGCCAGGTGTTACGCATCTATTGCAGGGTGCTGCAGACTTCCACTCCTGTTGTCTTTAGGGATACTATGGTCACAGGCCCTCTAAAATCAAGATTGACAAGGATTCACAGACAGATACTTATATAAGATGAGATGAAACCGCTGAAATACAAAGGAGTCCAAGAGTTGGTCCGCAGATGTGTATCATCTGAAGAAGTGAGTTATTTTACCCACAAAAGCTTATATCCAAATAAATCTGTTAGTCTTTAAAGTGTCATCGAACTCCTTGTTGTTCAGATATGGTAATTCACCCACTGCTGCACTCTCCAAACTCCACTGCCTTGAGATGGCACAAGGGAATGCAGGATGGGGACCATTTAGCTAAAATCACCTTTTTTTCCCCCCACCAATTTCATCCGCGGTACAATTTTTTATTTTCCATTATGGCTTTACTGACCATATCTGAAATCTGTCATCACATACAAGATTAGTCTGGGGCTGGCTGGATGCCAGTACACTGCAAAATACATTTGGATTTCTTAGCGATGAACAGCATGCAGACACCACACTTCTAGCTGGTTCCACTGAAGAGATGTTTTTACAATTAGCTTGAATAGTTTAACTTCCATGGGTGTCTATGAACATAATTCTCTGTTGAAGAGATAGAGAGATCCTATCAGCCTGTAAATTATATCAAATATTTGCTTCATTAACAATTATCCTTTTAGGAGGCGGGGGAGGGGGAAAGAGGTTCACTTGGAGTCTTCATTAGCTGTTTTTCCAATGTAATTGCATATTTTTCTCTCTTTTATCCACTGTCCGCCTATACTGTATCTGATGAAATCCTTTGATTCCCGTTCCTTTTGCACCAGTGGGGTTGCCATTATAGGATGTAATGTTCCCAGACAAAGGTTTTAGTAGTGGTAATGTGCATTAAACTCTAATCAGATGCTTTTGTTCTTTTATGATTCATCTTTGTTAGTCCAATTTGCATATGCTGTTGCTCTCTGTGGGGACTTCATCTGTATTGTTTCTTTTGATTTTCTTCCCTAGGTTCATATTTTCTATTCTATTGCAGATTGTTACCTACTTTTAACTTTGAACAGCAGGGCCTGATTCTTATGCAAGTCAAGTAATATCTTACTAGTTAAATAGTCCTACTGATTTCCGTGATAAGGGACTGCCTGACATGAGTAAGGGTATGTCTATACTACCTGCCGAATCGGTGGGCAGCGATCGATCCAGTGGGGATCGATTTATCGCATCTAGTCTAGACACGATAAATCGACCCCCGAGCTCTCTCCCGTCGACTCTTGCACTCCAGCTCGGTGAGAGGCGCAGGCAGAGTCAACGGGGGAGTGGCAGCAATTGACTCACTATGATGAAGACACCACAGTAAGTCGATGTAAGTATGTCGACTTCAGCTATGTTATTCACATAGCTGAAGTTGCACAACTTAGATCAATCTCTACCCCTCCACACCACCAGTGTAGACCTGAGCTAAGAGTGGAAGAATTGAGAAAGTATTTATTATTTAAATACTGAGTATGTTACAGAAGTCAAATAATTATGTTACTTGCAGAAAAAAATTGGCAAGAGAAATTTGAGTCTGCATTTTTTTTTGCAATGGAGACAATTTGTCCTCCTCTATGAACTGATAACATGATGTGCACTGGGGGTTTATTCAAGGACTTTTAAAAACTGAAAACCGTCTGAGTTTCTGTGTTAAATGGGAATGTGAGCGGTCAATCTACGAGAGGTGTCAAGGGGCATTCTCCCTAGAAAAACATCATATGTTTATTCTGATTCATCTCTGTTGTTTTTATTGTTAACATTTAAAAATGGATATAAAAACCACAAATACGTAAAAGAAAATTCATGAAAATAACTGCAATTAAATAAAAATATTTAAAGAGCAAAAATATTAGTACCTCTGAGTACTTATGAAAGGATAAGTTTAGAATCCTAATATAGCCTTTCTAATAAGGGACGATGGGGAAGGGGGAAGAGAGGGACAGGTGTTCTGGACCCACAGTGTATCTTCGGTTTCTCTACTGAAAAGGGAAATATTTTCCTTGTACAAGATGAAACCCTAACTCCCCGGATGTCAGTGGGTGTTTTGCCACTGACTTTAATGCAGCCAGGATTTTATTCAAAGCACCTTAAGGCTATATTACACACCCTTGGTGTCAGCCTGTAGTATGCATATAACTGCGCACAGCCGTGAAAAGCAGGCTTGACCACACTGCAGTGTGTAGCGACATATGTCAGTGACAGGGGAGAGAGGAGGCAGCGAGGAATGACTGACACCCGTGCTCAAGTCTTTCCTTGCAGCGGGGAAGGGCTCCAACAGCAGGGAGGCAGCAGGACACTACGCCACTAAAAAAAGCAGTTTTGAAAGGGAGGCAAAGCTTGGGAAAGTAAGTGCATGTAGGGCATGCAATCGCATACATACCCATGCCCTTCAGGTTTGGCTTTACTCTACTCACCTGAGCTGTGTCTCAACACCACCACAGCTATTTTTACCCGTGCTAGGGCAGCTATGTGCTCTACTGCCGTAGGGTGAATCAAGTCTTCAGAGAGGAAGCCAGACAGCTGCATTTACAGTAAAGAATCTTCTTCATCAACCCTTCGAAAAGGTCTATTAACTAATTCTAGTATTGGATACAGGTGGAAATGTCCTCAGCTGAAGCTACACCAATTTACACCAAGACAGAATATGGTCCAAGAAGTATTTCTATTTCTTGGGAACCAAGCTCTTGATCACCCCTTAGGACAGGGGATCTCATAACAAATTTTTTGGTGGCCTCAAAGTGCAGACATTAACTCCTGGTGGTGGCCACGCTCAGAAATTTTTCCTAAAATACTTAATTAACTTTAGGAAAAACAAATAAATATGCATCTGTCCAAATCATTCTAATTTGTTGAATCTTTTTGCAGACTCAATAATAAAAATAATGTAGTTGTCTCTATTGTTTACTGGACCTAAATAGAACAGAAACACAAATAAGATGCTCTGCAGGTTCTTGTCTCATTTGTCATTGTTTCTTTTGCTTTTTTGGTTGCTTTATTTTAAAAGACTTGCTAGCTAGTAAGCCTGCTGGGGTGAAAAGTGATATTAACAAACATACAAACATACACATAAACTTTCACATCAGCAGACTTACTCAGTCCTGGCAAGCCCAGGGACAAATTAAGCCTTGGATGGGGAGGTCACTAGGGAGGATGTGGGGGTGGGGGAGAAAATGACAGGCTGATGGAGGGAGTGAGGGGGGTCAGGGGTGATGGGAGTGTGAGCCTGCAGCTGGGGCTTGGAGCCTGGTGGCCAGAACCTGCTGCCCACCACCCCAGGGCTGGTGCCCAACCCCACCGTCCCTGGAAGGTGGGGAACTCACTAGCTGCCTGCTCCTCTAGCATTTTTGTCTCCAGAAGGGGGGCAGGGTTCAACCCATGCTGGCAGCCCTGTGGGAGGGCTGTCCCCTGTCCCCCATTACTGCCCAGGAGCTGTGGCCACAAGAAAAGCCACTGGTGGCTGCATGTGGCCCATCTGAGAAATGCTGCCTTAGGAGCTTCTAGTACGCACCCTGAATAGCTAGAGAGTCAATCCCAAAAAGATGAAGTCAGGAGAGGGTTCTCAGTTGGAGGGTTGGGGAGCAGAAGTTATTTAGTTTTTCTGGTATTTAAAGAGAAAGCAGGAGAGAGAGGCAGATGTACAGTGTCCATATACATATAAATATATATACCAGCTCTGCCAATAGCAAATAAATCTTTTAAATGTAATTTTACTATACTAAAATATAGGAATACTACTATTTATTGTAGCTATCTAGTTTTACAATCCTAGAAATCCCTTAGATAGATGTGCTGGATACTGATATGATCATTATTAAGGAGGCAATCCTACATTGTGAAGATCTGAGCCTCTTTCTAAATGGGATTAATCCCACACTTGCCACCAGTTCGCAATCTGTTTTTAGCTCCACTGGAGGCATCTGAACAAGTAATATTGTAAATTTAAAGTGGCAAACACTAACTGTCAGACAGGACAGCTGTCATTGGAACACGCGTACAGTGATTTTTCCAGCTGGACAGCTACATAGTGTGAAACCAAACAGATTTCCTGGAAGTTTGTAAACCATTAAACAGAGCTAGTTCATATGTATTGAATTCAACCAAATATATGAACATCCTCTCAGAAATGTTTCAGAATGCTGAAGCCCCAAAACAAGCTGCTTCTAAGAGTGCAAGGTACAGAAGTCAGCAAATAAGATACAGTCCTAAAGACACCACCACTTAGGACTGAATAAGTTTTATACAAGGCCAGCTGAAAGACACATTTGTGTGATTCGTTAACTGCCTGTGTGTGCTTTTTAATTACAGGTTTTGTAGCTCACCTGCACTCAAACACTAAGATTTCTGTCAGCCTACAAAGATAATCTTGAGCTTTTCATAATTAGAAAGAAACCTTCATAGTGTTGCAGAATGGAGAAAAATCAAGATCAGAGAGGTTGCAGATGGAAAAATCCTATTAAGCTATCCAATCCACACTTTCTCCCAATAAAGAATTGTTCATGGTAGAACAGTATATTTTCTAGAACTGTGTCCAGTCCCATTTTAACCCTGAACCTACTGTACTGTTCTGTTCTCCAACACTCTTGATTAAATAGATTCTTCCAAAGCACTGAGGCATACTTATGTAAAGGCACTAAATCCATTTCTTTTCACCTGTCCAGAGTCCCAGGATAAAGAGCATATATTGGTAACTACTCTGTATCATCATTTTGAAAATAGGGAACCCAGAAGCAACTATCTTCTATGTCCATTGAAGAGGCTATATGGAATTCCACACTGATTTTGTGCTAAATTCTGACCCTAGGCTCATGCATATGCTGCTCACTGATTTCATCTAAGTGCAAAATTTAGCAAAAGTTATGAGGATGCAAATTGCTCCCAGGCCTTTGCTGAAAAATAAAATTATATACTAATGTAAAGGCAAACATCTATTTAGCTTATTGAAAAAATATTACTGACATTTTTGGGGGGATGGGAGGATCCCTCCAAAAAAGAGAGAGAGAAAACAGGATTGGAATAAGAATATTAGTTTGTTCATGAGCCCATACATCTCCAATTTTCCAGTTAAATTGCGGTCAGATAAAATAAAATTAGAGATGTGGTAAAGACTGGACAGAATCAAAATATGGATAAGTAAATCAGCATAGCACAGTGCGTATGTAATGGAACGGTCAAGAATTTGGTCAAGCTAGTGGCATTGAATGCATACAGTAGTACAAATTAAATCCGACAAGCTATAGTGTAAAGTCACTGCAAATCCCAGCAAAAAAAGCTGAGCTTTGTATAAAATGCAGTATAATAGGATGAAGGGGGTATGTCAGAATCTGACAGAAGTATACACGAAGAATGAAGCAGGGAAAGTCAATGCGGCTTTTCATTCTGTAACATAGGTTTGATTGACAGGGGAGCATTTCAAGGCTGCAGATCTTGCAAAAAATAAATTAAAAAACCATGAAAAGACAACAACATATATCGAAATAGAAGAAAAATCTTCTAATACGGGTACATTGCAAAGAAAGTAAATTGTTACCAAGTATCTGAAGAAACTCATAAATTAGGGGAGAAAATAGAAAGGAATTACAGCAAGAGGAATAGTGTATGCATAGTATTTGCCACACAAAAGTAGTGAGAGACAAATGAGTGAAGACACTAAGTGGGTGTAAAGAAGAAAAATGAACAGAAGTGGAAATAAAAGAACTTCTGCTATGGGAAAACAAAGTAAGGATGGCAAATCACCATGCTAAAAAATTATTTTGCTGTGTTGCCAAAAAGTGTGTCTGTGCATCTACTTAAATAGAAAAGTCATAGACCAAAAGTGCATTTCAAATAAGTGGAACAGCTGTGATGGTGAATGTGGATATTTTTGATTGTCCATAATTAATATTTTTTCCTAAAAGGCAGAGGAATTTCATCCTTGTATATTTTGTTGCCCAATTACAATCACAAAGCACTTAGTGTCACAGTTTCAGGGCAACTGCACCTGCACTGCCCTTCCATGGTTCACCAAGGATACCTGCCTAAGACTTCTGGCTTTCAGCCATCACCTTTCTTGGGCAGAGACCCACGTTTCACTCAGTCCTGACCATGGATTTTAAGGCTGCGTAGCTCACTCCCTTACACTCTGATATCCCCAGCAAGCCAGACTGCTTAAAAAGGCCAGGGCCTGCACTTTGCTTTCTCTCTAAGGGCTATGAACAGCGTATTGACCATTGTTATAAGTTACCACACAGCTCCCTCTAAGCAAGCACATTTATTCTATTTGTACAACTGTACTATTAGTCAGAAAAGCATCAGAGTCCCACTGGCCCCTCTGGAGAACAGGAAGGTGAATTTGTCATCCAGAGTTTGTCTTCAGATTAAGTCTTGTGGGGATCCAACTTCCTGTTGGGGAGCAGAATCGCCCTTCTCCAGTTCTCTATTAGCTTGTGCCTAGGTTCCACTTTATTCTTCCAGTATTTCCCTAGAACTCATCTTTGAGCATTCTAGGATCTCATGCAGGTGTCTGTCGAGATGGGTCATCTCTTGGGTGCCAGACTGCTGCTCAATTCCAATTTGGCATATAATGTACTCCATGATGCCTTATGGTAAGGCCTTACAAAAACTAAATTTTGATGTATTCTGAACATTTTTACCGATATAATTTACTGGTTGTCCACTCTTTCCACTCATTGAGCAAGTCTGTTTGCCAATCAACCAGATAATTTGGTCCATCTCAGTGGACTTAAACAACTTTAGTACTAACTAAACTGCCATCTGCTGGTGTTATTAAATGTGATACTGGGACTGAGGAGCCAATACTGGGAAAAAGGAAACAAAATATAAATTCACTAGGATGAATCTTAAATCATCTTCCATGGATTTCCTGACATGAATGCCTCCAAGAATGATTAATTCTTCTCCATGACAGCTTAGTGGAAAGCCATAAAACCCTTATTCCCTCGAAAGAGGTGGGGTATCCTTTTATTTTTTCACCCCCACCCCAAAAGGCCTAAATATAAGATATGAGAGAGATCTCTGCCTAGGAAACTAACTGCTTTGCATAAGAAATAAAATGACTCAGTGAGAACTGCACAGGCTGTCACAGAGACTGTAGTAAGAAAAAATGGTGGGATGAAAGCAGAGTTAGCTTGGGACTTTAAATATCCTTTATTTTCCCATTGTCCAGATTCCATCCCAGTTTTGCATTCATCATCCTAGTAACTATAATAGTACAGAATAAACTGCCAATGATGTAATATGAATCAATCAATCTGTCCTTATATAATGCTATCCCTAAAAGCAGCACATCTGAGCACCTCACAGATCAAGAAGGGAAACAAAATGTTAAAAAATCAAAATCAAAATAAACAAAATGAAGAAACCGACATCTTAGACACTATTTTTGTTATCTTTTAGTAAGTGTAGACCTTGCTCAGACATTGAAATGTGGTTGATCTGTAGTTATGTGTAAAGGCCATCAAGTCTGACATTTAGATAATTGGATAAACTGGCAGACCATAAGGATTCAATCTATAGTGTTATCCAGACACTGCTACTTGGGGATTTTAATCTTAATTGAAGAAGCCAACAGAGAAAAGCACCTTGAAGAAGTCCTCTCGTCAACATAATCTTACTCAAATAATTAAAGTATCTACTTATGTTGATTATAGAAAACAAATAGAGAGCCCTTGCAGACTGACTGAGATAAACTTCATCTCTAGTTCAAACAGACCAGTTTGCACTTTCAGGCTCTGTTCTCCAACCACCCAGACGTAACAGTGCAAACAACTAAATTTATTATTTGAGTATATACATTTATCAGCCTAATAGTTATTATTATTAATAATATTGTGATCATAGAATGGCATAATCTATACGAGGGCTGAAGGAGCAATCGATCAAGGTTACCAAGCTGAATATTATTGTGCTAGGTGCTGTAGAAACACGCATTAAGAGACAGTCCATGTTCCAAAAATCTTACAGGCCAAACAGATAAAGGGTGGATTAATGGGAGCATTATTATTCCTGGTTTACAGATAGAAAACCAAAGCACAGTAGTCCTTTCTGACATAATTTCATGGTGTATTCAGAAAACTATTCAAGCATGACACTGTATCGTTAGACATAATGCAGCCATTGCAAGGACACCAATTACTGAAATAAGAACTCATTCTCTTTAACAGTATTTAAAATTAAGAATGAATACAAGACTGGTTCAAAACCATAACTTTAAAAGGGCAGACTATAAGAAAGTATGAAAAAAAATTCCAATAACTTTCTAACGAGGAGGGAGAGTATAAGGCCTAATTTTCAAAGCTGCTGAGCACTTGCAGCTGCATTGACTTCAATTGAATTGGTCAGAGTTTAGCACTTTGGGAAATAGCTCACTAGCTCACTTGCTGAACCAGCTCTTTTTTAGAAAGTGAAGACCCACTCTGGTACTCAGCTTGGAAAACACAGTATCTCTTATCTTATAACTGGCTATGTTGTATGTAGAACTAGAGCACAGGGAATGGATATTCATCTCAAGAACAAAGTATGTAACTTGTAAATTTCTTAGGCTTCCACTAATACATTATTGAGGGAAAATGCCATAGATCAATTCATTCCAGCACTATATTTAATTAAATAAGGATCAGCATAAACTCCATGAGTAGAAACATTCGATTACTCTTCTAGGGCAAAATGAGATATCAGCATGTTGCCCTGTTTCCAGTATTTCCAAAGATATATCAGTCAAAAATGAAGCTTTCATAAACTAATGTGTATAAGCAAAGTAGTTTGTGAATGGCTTATTTTCTGCTATCAAAACAGAATCAACAACATTTATAGAAATAGACCTAGGCAGATTCAAAAAGTTTATAAAACAAACGAATTCCACTGACCCACATATATTTTATTCTTGTATATCTGCCTTTAGACTCTCCTTTTTCATGCTTAGTATTTTTTTAAAAAACTTTCTGTCTCTTGTAAAATAAGATACATTGATTCAGAGGCTAATTAGCATCTAATGACAATGTATGACACTTAAAAAATGGGAGTGGCAGCCATTTCTCCCTCATTAAAGATGGAAGGGTGGTCCAATAATTAGGGCAGGTTACAATTCCCTGCTCTGCCACAGAATTCCTATGTGATCTCAGCAATTCACTTAGTCTGTCTGTGTCTCAGTCTCCCTTCTCTAAAATAGGAGTAATAGCCCTTCCCTAACTCACAGACGGATTGTGAGGGCAAAGACATTAAATATTATGAGGCATTCAGATACTATGGTAATGAGGGTCATAGAAGTGCCAAAAAGAGACATATTTCTGCCATTGAATCCAACTTTTTTTTCAAAAATACCCTTCACTATTATCACGTACAAACACTTATCAATAAACAAGGGGTGATGAATAGTTCTGCAGACATTCAAATACTTCTGAATATCAAGGGGCCAGTGATCTGAAGATAAAGGAATTATTCTCATACTTGACCACCTAATTACCACTGGGAAATCTGGAACACCCCACCTCATACCTTTCTTCTGGTACCTGGAGCTACATTTGATAAATGTAATTTTCAGCTACACTTTATATTCAGTAGTGTGTGCTCTGTACGGCACGTCACATTGAATTGGAAATAATCTGTGACTGCTCCCAGTACATTGCGTTATATCAATTGGCTTCTGCAGAACTGATTGCAGGATGAAGGTCTAATGTATGAAACAGAAATACCCATATTGTTCAGTTATCTGTATCTACAGTATGAGTTATTACAGAGCAGCTAAATCTTTACTTTAAACCCATTCTAATCTTTATGATAATCATGCAGCAATGACCAATATAATAATCTCCCTAAACTTCAGGCATATCAGATAGAAGGTAACAGAGGAATGAACAAAAGAAGAGAGAACTTGGCAAAGACTAGTTGTAGAAAGGGTTTTCTAATGCCATCTGACCTTCATGAATCAGATATACTTAAGCAGCAGTGTTAGTTATACCTCTAAACCTCTCCTTTTCTCAGGGTATGGCTACACTTGAAATTTCAAAGCGCTGCCACGGCAGCGCTGCAGGAGGCTGCCGCGGCAGTGCTTTGAAGTGTGAGTGTGGTCAGAGCGCCAGTGCTGGGAGAGAGCTCTCCCAGCGCTGCATGTAAACCACATCCTCTACGGGTGTAGCATGCAGCGCTGGGAGCCGCGCTCCCAGCGCTGCCACACTGATTACACTGAGGCTTTACAGCACTGTATCTTGCAGCGCTCAGGGGGGTGTTTTTTCACACCCCTGAGCGTGAAAGTTACAGCACTGTAAAGTGCCAGTGTAGCCATACCCTCAGATTAGTTGCTGACACCAAATCTAAATCTTTGCTGGTGTAAACTGTTATAGATCCATTGACATGAATGGAGTTGTGACAATTTTCACAGGCAGAGAATTTGGTCCACTTAATTTTCTTTCTCCTTGTACAAAGGAATGCTGTTTGGATGGCTCATGATGATATTGGGGAGGCTAGATATAATCCCTGATATGGAAGGAAATTCTAAAAGGGACATTTATAGTTGTGCTCTGACAACAGTTTCCTAGCTGGTACGTAGCTTTCTGTCTGAAAAGGCAATTCTGTTTCCTACATTCTGGTTCTCACAATGTTTCAGTCTTGAAAATTTCACAGGTTAATGAGTGGAGAAGTACAGTTTCCAAAAGAGATTGTGCAGCAAATTTAAATAACTACAGAAGAGACTACACAATTAACATTATTTTACAGCAATGCAAAGCTGATTGAATACACAGACCCAAGGTCAGAGCTGTTGTAAGCAGGTACACCACCATTAGGACTGGAGTCTGCCTACAAAATTTTATTAGAATTCCTGATTTCTCTCAATTCAATTTCCCACAATTTTTATGCTATCCCGTAATTCTTAATGAGAGTTATACATTCCAGGTAGAGCTGAAATTGTGAGTTAGTATAAGTACTCATTAGGAACTGCCCCTGTTGTAAATTGAAAGTAACATCTTTCAAATCAATGGAGTCACGCTGGTATAAAACTAAAGTGAGATAGAATCAGGTCCTTAGTCTATATAATTTGCTTTTGAACTGGTTCAAATGAATTCAGAGGTTAACTTGTATTAGACATAAATCAAATTTTTCAGAAGTGGCCGCTTGTTCCAAGTGCATCAACTTCTGCATGCCCAACTTGAGACACACTGGTCCTGATTTTTAGAAGTCCCGAATACCCGCAGCTTGATGTAATAGACCATTTGAAAGACATTTGCAGTAATTATCCTGCAGAAACTGTTTCTTCACAGTAATTATCTAGAGGTAGGTTCTCTGATCTCTGTCAGTTAACCAGTTTCCAAAAATTTCAATGATATCTAAAGGAACGCCAATGAATCTGGCTGAGTGTAAAGAAAAGAGAAACACTATTTTCAGGAGCATCGCGTGAATTTCCTGCTTCACTGCTCAATACCCAGCTCATTTCTAATTGAACTGGGAAGAAAGAAAAAACAGAAACCACAGAGACGATGAAGGACAATCCTCAGTGGGGGGTCTCTGGAGGAGAGTTCCATTTCTGTTAACTTTAACTCTTACCACTAATTCTGGTAGAATCCAGATTTTAATTGCTTAAGTGAATTGTTCATGACCTGCATTTTGGCTATGTCAGATTTTTCTGCAGGGGTCATACATTTATTCAGCCATGCAGCTGTTCCAAGACTGGTATCACTGCTTCTACCACTGTCAGAACAGACAACATGTGTATTATAACTTCTAGGGTGACTCTGTCTGTGGGAGCATCTCTCTCCAGGATGCCTTAGCCTTAGGACATACTTCATTTTTTATTGGGCCGGTGTATTTATGAGTTAAATTGAAATTATTCTTCTCATCTTGTCAAGTCTTGGTCACGATAGTTTTAGCCTATTATTTCTCATATATACACTCACTGTATACCTCATCTCCCCCAAGTATTTCTTCCTCTCATTGCTGGCACCACACCATTGATTCAAATAGCACGGAAGATAATTAACTGTATGTATAGCCAAATACCATCAATACAATTCTTACTTGATTGTTGCTGAAACATCCCTAGCACATCCACAAATCCTCTAATTCTCACCTACTGTGCAATCCATTGCCAAACCCCAATAACGTGGGACCAATACACTATAAGTTTCCCCATTCAGTTATATGAGAAAATTATGAATTTCTGCTCCCCTCACAGAGCACTTACAAGTTCCCCAACAACCCTTATGTAACAAAGTGTACTATTTCTAAGGTGTTTGTCTTGTTCAAAGCCTTACAAAACAAATTCCATAGTAAAATGTTATTACATTGGAAATTATTAAGTTCCTATTGACTGCAATGCATACAATGTATACAATGATGTTAATTATTTATCAGTTACTAGTCTGATTTCATTCTGGGTAACAGTGATCATGGATTTAATAGCTTGATTAAGTATTGGGCTGGAATAAATCATCCTTCAAAAATGTATCTTACAAATAATATGTAGCACACAGTCATTTATCATGATGGAGGTGGACAATGGAAACTCTATAGCTTTGTATATATATGATGATATCCTACCTTTGAAGAAACAGTCTTTGCTGTGGATAATGTAGATTTTCTTCCTCTGCAAGCATGAGGCTCGGTGGACTTCACAGTGATTTTCATAAAATTTGCCATCAGATCCACATACTGGCATATAACTGGGCTTGCAGTCTTCTAGGCATTTGCATTCAGGTTGATTAGTCTCCTTGTTAACAACACACTTACTTCCCCGGCCACAGTACTTTTTTTCACATGATGCATGTAGGCCATCTTGCCCATAAAGCACTGAAAAAGTAGGAAGTTTAAACATTAACTATATTTGCTTAACAGGATTTAATTGGTCTTTTGTTTTAGCATGTACACTGCAAGCTTAGAGGACATAAGGATTCCAAGGATACATGGGCATCCTATGGACAATATTGCAACTGTGATATGGAGAGTATCTTCATACATAGGCTAGCAGTTCTACAGCCCCCATTCAGCAATGCATTAAAGTGCATGCTTAAGTAGTTTGCTGAATAGTGATGGGCATAAGCATGTGTTTAAAGGTAAGTATGTGCTTTGCTGAACCATGGTTTTCAATGACTAAATACCTATACTATGTTTATTCTGCAGTTCTGATGTAGTATTTTAAGACTTTGTTGGGATTATATTCTTCCTTCCCAACTTAAACACTGAAAAATCAATGTCTATTGGCCTGTATAAGCATCGATGCGGACCTCTTTTTCTAGTAAAACTAAAGGTTCCTGAATTCAAAGAAGTCTACTCAGGTGTCACTCACTTTAACTCTCATCTGACACTGGCAGAACCCACAGTCGCTAGCAATGACACAAATAAGACTCTGAGAGCTGGTGACAAAAGAAAAAAGAAAGAAAACAATGTGTCGGACCGACCCATAGCAGGGGTCAAAGATTAATCATTTTTGCATAGGGGGGGATTAATCATATTAATGTGCAAGCTTAACTTTGTGGCTGATGCTTTGGTTCACATTGGCTGTACCATATATTGGGGTTGGTTAGTTCTTTAATTTAATTCTTGTATTTTGCATTACTTAGTTATATGCAGGATAGATACCTATTGCTAGACCTCTTATAAATGTATTAAATAGATACCAATAAATAACTCACTCTCCAAAAACAAAACAACAGATATTTATTAACTATTAGTTAATCCATTGCTTTTTTTTTCATTTTTATATCATAATAAACAAATCACTCAGATATTCTAACCAGGCAAACCTCCATTTAGCACCCCATGTACTATGGGTCGAACACACTGATATCCTTACCTAGATAGGCTATCAGCTTCCTACATGGGTAACATTTTCAGAAGTGCTCAACGTTGACCTAACTCCGCTCCCAGTGAAGTCAACGATAAAACTCCCATTGACTTCAATGGAAGCAAAGTCAGGCCATTGCTGAGAGCTTTTAAAATCTCTCTCCTGCAAGGAGTCTCATTAGAGTCAATGGACTTACTAATGGAGTTCAGTGCTTCCCAATATTAGTGAGGCCATCAGCGTCTGGCCCTATGTAAATATAACAATAAATAATGTCTAGTTTCTTATAGGTATTAGCACAATATGATGAACTGAACATTACTTGTATTTTCTACTGTTTTATATTATTATAATCCTAGAAAATTTAATTTTGGATTGTAATAGCACTGCACCTAAAATTTCTGCACTGAACGGCTTACAACAGACCTGTTATTACTATAATTTCTAGAGGATGGGGTATTTTGAAATAAGCCACTGTACAAAGAGCAATAACCAGCATTACACTTAATTATGAGTTTGGGAAAATTAGAAGATTACTGGGCTGCATTAATTGTAATAAGCATAAGATTGAGAATTACAAAGGGATGTTACAGAAAGAATAATTAAAACATGAAGGTAATTTGGTAACCAACATTTTACTGCAAGCTTTAATTAATCTCCCTTGTTACCCATTTATGATTTCCCAATGCTACATGCTGATAGAAAATGCAACAGTGTTAAAAGCAAGACCTCCGGATCCACTGCAAACACCAAGGGGTTAAAAATAGTTGTACAAAATGCAGGTCAAAGTTTCCACATGTAATAAACTCATTTTTGCTAGCTCCTTGTTAAGTTTGTTTTTATCATTGTAAATTCGAAAGAAAAGAATCTGTTATTGGAGGATTAACTATTTGACTCAATAACTCATTAAAATTCCTGCACCTTGGCAGGCTAAGAAATATTGACTTTTCCCCAACCCGTAATAAACTAGAAAGTCAAAAGTGACTCTGAGCAGTTTAAAAAGTACAGTCCCTCAGAGGGATATCTGAATATCCTTTATTAAGTTCACTAATTGTTCAGCATGTCTCTTCAACCTATCCACAGCAATACACATACTGTGACCTCTTACATGACCTGCTGTCAAGGTCACCTATAATTACCATATCTATTGTACATTTGTCAGAACAAAGGTCTCGATGTCTGAGTGAAGAAACTGTTAAACTTGCATTATTATAGTTGCTTAGCTTGTTCAACAGAATGTGGCACACTAGGAAATGCATGTCAGCATTTGCTGGTGCAGTTTAAGATTACATTTTTTGTGTTTTGTTTGTTTGTTTTTTTGATTCTGATAAGATAAATGACCTCCCACCCCTTCTGCAAAAATCATAACTAAATTAGATCCGTTTCTATACTTTCTTCTTAGATCCCAGATATCTTAGAGTGTGACCACCCACACGGAGTCCATGGACATTCTTTTGTAGGATGGAAAAGGTTGAGTTCCTCCAAACCCTGGTTGCTCGCTTAAGACTGTTACATGTCCCGGATTGTATGGATGTGCTGAGTTGTGGAGGGGATTTTAGTAATCTTAAACTATCCACCCCTAAACACACACACACCCCCACCCCCACCCACCCCCTTCAGCTAGGCTGGTTTCTAACTAGTACACGAAGCAGAGCTAGTTACTTTGCTCTCTGGTGTATGTTCCGCAGTATGTTGCTAACACTAGCCAGGAGCTGCATACTGCCCTTTTGGAAGGAAAGCACACTGCCCCCATTGTATATTTATCTCCCCTCCCCTTCCCCACCCCAATCCATCCTTCCCTACTATAGCCACTCTTAAAACACAGCAGTAGCTGTGTGCACCACCCACCTCATCGTTATGACTGGACCAGCAAGGAAAAGATTTCTGCCTTAGCATCAGCTTTATCTTGATCTTTTTTTTGTCTTTTGTTGGTTTCTGTCACAACATCTATGTTCTTGAAAACAAAAATTTGTGTTCCCATTGTAATGCAAATATTACTGACCTTTAATGCTGTGACCGTTTGGGTAAGTAACAAGATATATAAGACCTCTAGGTAGCTCAGGCCTTGCCCATTCTACATACTATGAAATTATCATTTAAAACATTTCTGGTTTTTAGTGCCCTATGGATTTTGTTCATGGATAGATTTATGTGATTCTACTGCCCACAGAACTCCTGATGGTAACTTTAGTGCAGGCTAGATTCCAGTAACTGCCTGTACCCCAAAAACAACAAAGGAAAAAGCTGTTTATTTTCCATTCAGTAAACCAGACATGTCTTTAGTGGTCTCACATGTCTGGAAGCTGGAGATCACCAAGGTGAAGTGTACAGATATGGGAGTCTCTTTGGCCAGAACCTGAATGAGGTTGATATTAACAAATTCATCAACACTAATTATTAATTAAATTAATATTTGTACAGTCCTTTGAAGGTGTGAAGCATCATACAAGTGTCACCAATCAACATACATGGATGACATGCAAAAGTGACAATAAAAAAGGATATGAAATATAAGGACCCAATAAGAGAAAAAGCCCCAAGATGTTTGACTCCAAAAGCACAGGCCTCTTTATTCACTAAGGCCTGGTCTACACTATGGGGCAAATGCATGAATAACGTAGCTGGAGGTAATATTGCTTAAGTCGACTTATGGAGATGTCTACACCATGCTGCATCGATGGGAGAAACTCTCTCATTGACGTACCTTATGCTTCTCATTCTGGTGGAGTACCGGAGTCAATGGGAAAGCGATCTGCGGTCAATTTAGCGAGTCTTCACTAGACCCACTAAATCGACCATCGCCTCAGCGTCGATCCCCACAGGGTAAGTGTAGACATACTCTAAGTTAACTTAGCACTACTAATAAAGAATAGTTATGACCAAGATCTAGGTCCATCAAACATGAGTAAGTAAACATTGAGCAGTCATGGGATAAGAGAGAAGGTCTTCTCATGGCTCAGTAACTGGTTAAAAGACAGAAGACAAAGGGTAGGAATAAATGGTCATTTTTCAGAATGGAAAGAGATAAACTGTCATGTCCCCAGGGATCTGTATTGGTACCATGCAGTTTAACATATTAATAAATGATCTGGAAAAAGGGGTAAACTGTGAGGTGGTAAAAATTGCAGACGATACAAAATTACTCAAGATAATTAAGTCCAAATCAAACTGCAAAGAGTTACAAAGGAATCTCACAAAACTGGGTGACTGGGCTAGAAAATGGCATATGAAATTCAATGTTTGTAAGTGCAAAGTAATGCACATTGGAAAAATAATCCAAGCTATACATGCAAAATGATGGGGTCTAAATTAGCAGTTAACACTCAAGAAAGAGATCCCAAAGCCATTGTGGATAGTTTTCTGAAAACATCCACTCAGTGTGCAGCAACAGTCAAAAAAGCTAATGGAATGTTAGGAATAATTAGGAAAGAAACAAGACAGAAAATATCATAATGCCACTATATAAACCCATGCCCTGAATACTGGGTGCAGATCTGGTCACCCTATCTCAAAAATATATATATTTGAATTGGAGAAGGTACAGAGAGGGCAACAAAAATAATTAAGATTATGGAATAGTTTCCATTTGAGAAGAGATTAAAAAGACTTTTCAGCTTGGAAAAGAGACGACTAAGAAGGGATATGATAAAGATCTATAAAATCATGAATGGAGAAAGTGAAAGTGTTATTTAGCTCTTCACATAACACAAGAAACAGGGATCACCAATGAAATTAATAGTCAGAAGATTTAAAACAAACGAAAAGAAGTACTTCTTCACACAACACACAGTCAACCTATGGAACTGATTGTGGGGGATGTTGTGAAGGCCAAAACTGTAACAGGGTTCAAACAACAATTAGATTATTTCATGGAGGATAGGGCCATCAATGGCTATTAGCCAAGATGGTCAGGGATACAACCCCATGCTCTGGGTGTCCCTAGCCTCTGATTGCCAGAAGCAGGGAGTGGATGACAGGGAATGGATCACTGGATGATTGCCTGTTTTGTTCATTTTCTCTGAAGTACCTGACATTGGCCACTGTCAGAAGACAGGATACTGGATCATTGGTTTGACCCAATAAGGTCATTCTTATGTTTTTGTGAGTAGGAAGATCTCAGTCATACAAGAGGAATCCTCACAAAAGTCATTAATTGTGGCACTGGAACAATGGTCCTGGTGGCACAAATTTTTCCTTGTTTCAGCTGTGATATTTTCTCTCATGTATTTATTTATAATTGGGACATTAATATTTATTTGCATTATAGCAGCATACAGAGACCCCAGTTGGGAGCAGGGGACTATGGTAGGCACTGTAGAAACATAAGAGAAGACAAGGTCCCTGCCCCAAAGACCTTACAGTTGAGTGCCAAAGTTTGGTCACAGGGAAAACTTTTACATACAATTTAGTTAAATCCTTGCAAACAGTGCTGCAAAATGGAAATTCTGAAACAACCTTCAGTGCAGCAGAACTTGATACAGTCATTATTTTACTTTGGTTACCTTTGTAAATGGCTGCAAATTAAGTATTTGTTTAATAACAATGATGCCACTGGGACATTTCCCCACTTAGGAAATAATGCACCAGAACTTCAACTGTATAAGTCGGCATAGTGCTATTGAAGTCAATGATCTGCACTGATTAATATCAGCTAAAGACTAAAGCAAATTTAACATCATGCTAATATTTGTGAGTTTGCCATTCCCAGCAGTTAACTTGACTGAAAGATTATGTAACTGAAGGGTCCATATGGGGAAGCTACTGTGGTGCTACAGACCCTTTAGCATACGGACTTTAAAGATAAAGTCTTAAGATACACTGAGCAGTCCAGAAGCCACATGGAGGATTTTAAAAGACATTCTTAATTATTTAGCAGCTAAGGTGAGTAAAAGTCCCCCATTAAACTTCTGACTTTGGTCATCCAGTGTAAAATCTTTCCGAAGTCTCAGAATCACAGGGAGGGAAGGGCCCTCGAGAGGACATCTAGTCCAGTCACCCACACTCTTGGCAGGACTAAGTATTATCTAGGCCATTACTGACAGATGTTTGCCTACCACTTTTCTTGCTACCTCTTGTGATGGCTATGTAGAACATACCCCATAACTACCGAAAGAGCATTCAATTGTAAGTAAACATAGAATTTCCATGGCTTGTCAGCTAAGATCTGTGCTGTAGTAGGGCCAGATAATGCTGGAATGGCATAATGGCACTTTTGTCACATGGGGGACACCATTTTGTTCTCAAAATGGCATCCTTCACACAGTATGACCTCGCATGCAAGGTCAAACTACATGTAGGACGTCATTTGGTAGAGTGAAATGGAGTCCTCTGCACAGCATGACGTGTGCAAGGTCATGCTGGGATTGTTATTCCAGTAGTTGCCCGTTCAAGACCACACCATTGGTTAAAACACTGAACTTCTCTGCTTTTGAGACAAGAACGAAAACAGGGATGCAGTTCACTAACTAAACTTAACCCCTTACAATATTTTTCTTTCATGTTATGAAAACTGAATGAATTTCTCACTCCTACAAGGATTATAAAACACAATAATGGAAAAGGTAATCAAGTGAAACTACCAGCTAACTGCTTGCAGTATTTATGAGCCCCACAGCACTGCATGAAAAAGATATAATTCGTTTAATTTATTAGTCATAAAGAAAGTCATTTACCTAGGTTAAAAAATGATCATCTTGTAAAACAAGCCACTTTTCAACACTAATTAAATTTACCAAACATGGCCAAAGCCTAAGTAGTTATATTAAAGTTAGTATGAAGAGAAGTGGAACTTCATTTGTCTCCATCAATGACAAGATTATGTTCCTCAGAATTTTGGCTAGAAACGTGAGAATTTTGGGATTCTGGTTGAAAAACAAAGGCCAGATGTGGTTGGTAAGACAGGTGCAGTTCAGGAACTGTGTCAAGTCTTTTAACAGGGTTTTGTTTATTTCAAAATAAAAAATTAAAGGCAAAATGAACATGTAATTCCTATCCTCAGACTTATGAGGCTATGCATCCTCCAACCACCGATTAATTCATGAAGTTCAAGGCCCTTTCTGCCTTTTATACATTGCAGAAGATATTACAAAGTACAGTCAACTTTTCATAATTTTCTCATCCCTAAACCCTATTCCTTACTTTGGCAACACTCCCAAGGAGTTCAGTTCAAAGTTAGCTTGAATAAGGAGCAATATAATAAACAGGGCATCATCATCACACCAGCATTAAAGTCACAGCAAAAAATAGATACATTATATCAGGCTTCTGACCAATTGTAATTATGCAATTCTGCACTTGTAAATTGCAAAAACAAAAATTATAATGTTTGCATAAATAAGAAGATGTCAAATTCTTTGAGAAGAACACTGGGCTAATTAACATCCATAGACACACTTTTGAAAGTTGTTAACTAATCCTGATTTACAATGCAGGAAACAAAGCCACAAATCGCACAGCAAGTCACTGTTAGAATCAAGATTAGATACTTGGTCTTCCTGTTCCTCAGTTTTCCCTTATTTAAAAGAGGGACTATCGCATATTCCTGCTTCATAGGCAGTGATAGGAAGTCAGTGATGTTTGCAAAATGTTATATGATTTTAATGTATTTTTATTGTACCTGCATGAAAATCAAATCCTCAGAACTGCAGAAACAACTGCAGTAATTTCTTATGAACCAACCTGGTTTGTCCTTTAGATCTCATGGAAATCTAAAAAAATTAACAAAATTAATTCAGCCACTGCTGAATTATGTGCCTGATTGAAATATATAGACAAGGTATATTTATATAGACAAGGTAGATTTTTTTTTCTTTTTTTTAAGCAAACACGCGGAAACCAACACAGCAGAAATGATCTGATAATTTAGATGAGGAAGATCCACATACTGAGCTGTGCCTAACCATGGAAAATTTACACCCAGAAAGAATTCATTTGAGAAAACACAAGCAACCTTAATTGCAGTGGTTTTCTACTACTAGAATATACTAGATAGAGGGTGGAAAGAAAAAAAATATAACCTCTACTAAATAAAAAACCTGCAGTAAATCTACTGGAAATGTACTACTTCACTGCAGTTTCAAGTTCAGATTTTTTTGTATATCTTGCTTGCTACCTGCAATAATCATGTACGATCCAGTCCTGCAAAAATATATCCCATCTCTGTTAGACACAAATTTTTTGGGAAGAATACAGATTGCAGATACATTTGTTGCTTGGAACTCCCCATACACTTGACTTAACACAATAATTTTGCTTGTGCTGATAATAAAACTGCAAATACCACAGCATGGGACCTTCCACCTTCTCTGACTAGCACATATTTATCATATGTTCATAGGATAATTCACGCTTTGAAGTAATATAAGTTCAGACATATGCATATTTCTGTTGCTAGTCTTTGCTGCTCTGATTTCTTTCTTTCTTTTTTAACAAGATGGTGACTCATCCTGGAAGAAGAGTATATATTATTACAGTGCACCAAATACAGTATAGAAAACGGGACGTACGCTTCAAGCTGTTTTGCTACTGATACAACCTGCTCAAGTTTAAGTTTGCTCATGACATTTGGCGCTACTGTACTGTTGAAAAGATTAACAGCTTTTATTGTAACTACAAGGACTGCCCACTCCTTCAGGTAATAATAAGGTTTGGAGATCATGTGCATTATTCACAAGCACTTTCTAGGGAGGGAAACACACACTTCTCACTCACCATTCCAAAAGAAAGAAATACAGTAGCCTCGGAGGAAAAAGACAGAAAATTATCATCCACTACATTAATCTTGAGGCCTGTAGCAGGGCAGGGGTAAAACCCCTTTAAAGCCCTGCCAAAATGCTGGCTATAGGGTGCTCTCTGGCCGGTAGGCCAGGGATAGAGATGCAGGTACTCAGTAGGGAGCCCAGCTGCAAGCTCTAATGAGGACTGGCTCAGACAAACCTGCTGGGCTAAGTAGTGACAGCTGGGCTGAGGCAAGAGAAGGCTGTAAAAGCCCTGGGCAAACCTCAGTGGGGAGGCTAGCCTGGGAGGAGACAGGAGGGCAGTATCTCTGTCTCCTTGCCACTAAGGAAGCCTCAAGGGCCAGAAGACCCTGGGGAGGGTCTGTGGGGCACTAACTGTTGAGAGCTCTGGGCACTGCACGAGCACTGTAAATAAAGACACTGGAGTGATTCAACAAAAGAGGAAGTGAACACTCTTTATTAAACCAGCCTAAACACAGGGTGCAGGCATAAAAGTAGGAGAGCCTGCGCTCACCCTGTGACAAGGCCCTATCGGAAAGGGAAGAAACGGCATCTAAATGATGACATAGAAATATTGTTCAAAAAGCCATAAAAGATAAAGCTATAATTGTTTCAGTTATAATACACATTCACATACTGTGGCAAGGCACCTTCTCAGTCTCCCCAGCCTCTGCTGTTTTTAGGCCTGGTGAGACAGGCTTGGGTAATGCAGTCCCCCTTGGGACACAGGGGAAGTCTGCTCCCCATTTCTCCACCAGTCCTGTTTAGAGCATTTTTACTTCCTTGTGGGAGAGAGTACTGCCTCTCCTCCTGGTGAGGCTCGCTGTCTTGCTGCTCCTGGCAGCAGAGCTCCTTCTCTCTCTCTGCTCTCCTTCCTCCCAGGGAAGGGTTTAAAAAGGTCTCAGGCAGCCCTAAGTTGAAATCAGCTGATCCTAACTAACTTCAGGTAGCTGTCCCTCAGCTGATTCTAATTGCTACCTTGGTAAACCTTTCTCGGTTGAACCTGATTGACCTGTAGTTGCCTCCCAGTTGATAGGGAGGAGGGCCTTTTAACCCTCCGGGACTGATTCCTACCCCTCCCTTGCAGCCGTCTGTCCTGAGTTTATCACAATACATATCAAGAGACACACACCCTCTTTCTAATCTTTATACATTGGCACCTCTCTAGATAGCTACATTATTTACGAGTGCCAAAGCCACAGATGGGTAATGCAAGTCATTCCAAAAGAGTGCCAACAGAATTTTATACCAAACTGCACTATTTTATTTTCTGAGGATGCCACATATTAAATTATCAGAGGGGTAGCAGTGTTAGTCTGAATCTGTAAAAGCAGCAAAGAATCCTGTGGCATCTTATAGACTAACAGATGTTTTGGAGCATGAGCTTTCGTGGGTGAATATCCACTTCGTCGGATGCATGTAGTGGAAATTTCCAGGGGCAGGTATATATATACTAGCAAGCAAGCTAGAGATAATGAGGTTAGTTCAATCAGGGAGGATGAAGCCCTCTTCTAGCAGTTGAGGGGTGAAAACCAAGGGAGGAGAAACTGGTTTTGGAGTTGGCAAGCCATTCACAGTCTTTGTTTAACCCTGAGCTGATGGTGTCAAATTTGCAGATGAACTGAAGCTCAGCAGTTTCTCTTTGAAGTCTGATCCTGAAGTTTTTTTGCTGCAGTATGGCCACCTTAAGATCTGCTAGTGTGTGGCCAGGGATTAAATTAAAAACAAAAATTAAATTAAATTAAATTAAATTAAATTAAAAACCAAAAACAAACACTTCCAAAATTACCTCACTATTTTAGAGATTTGTTTTTATTGATGCTCTTGTTAATATATCACTGCATATTATATAAGGTAAATTAGTTAGTATGATTCCAACTGAAAAAAGCTCTGATGGAGACGATAATGATTAGGCACAACTTAGACATTTCTAAAATTGAACAAAAATAGCTCTTCTTTATGTAAGAATGTTGTGGTTTTCTGATCCAATCTTTCAGACTTTCCAGGCCTACAAACAAATACTGTCTCCTAATGGAAAAGTAGGAATCTCTCCATTCCAGTGGTATAAAGTTTATACTTCTAGGTCCTGACTTTGGATATTAAACCTGCCACCAGCACAGAAAGAAGCAGTGTCTTTACTGTGCCCCCATATACAGTGTTTTGCAGAAATGCCAGATTGGAGTAGAAGGAGGAAACATTTCTCTGGCAGATTTTTTACTTTACAGCAGCTGTTTGAAATTGATCAGTTGTTAATAATGTTTGAATAAGTCCCAGCATGGATGGAGTGGACTATGACCAGACCCTACACTACTGAAGCTGATGGGAATTTTGGTACTGATTTTTATGGTGCAGAATCAAGCCTCTCGTGGGCAAAATTCAGGGGAGCCAGTTCAAGGTGTCTTTTAAATCTAATGTATCAACTCAAGAGATGACCATGTTCTACATAGCATATATAAATTTTAAATGGAGAATATGACAAAAATCAAGAATAGCAAATAAAGCTGGCAGCCATGAACACAATATTTAGCTACACTGTCATAAAGTGGATGCAGCATTATGAATCAGTGAAGGCAACAGCTGCTGATACAAGAAGAGATGAAACAAGCTTTGGATTGACAGAGTTGAAACCTATAAAATAAGGACAAATCAGTAACAGAGAAAAAGTCGCCATAATCGGTATGCTTCTATGGAAAAAAAGAAAAAATTGCATTTGTAACAAAAAGGCAGGATACAATCTGTTCCTATAAAGTGTCCAGTTTGAACCTGATCAATCCTTTAAGAGGATTTCCA
This sequence comes from Chelonoidis abingdonii, assembly GCF_003597395.2. Classification (NCBI taxonomy): domain Eukaryota; kingdom Metazoa; phylum Chordata; order Testudines; family Testudinidae; genus Chelonoidis; species Chelonoidis abingdonii. The sequence goes on from NC_133775.1 coordinate 98,023,424, forward strand.
GAATGTAGCTTTGAAGATACAGATATGAATTCACTGAACCAAGTGCAATTCTCTTCCCCACTCTCCAGACATATAAGTGGATTCCAGTTATGGACAACCAGAATAACTGTTAGAGGATGGACTCTTTCCTAACAATGTATAATCCTCAGAATCATATATCAAAGAAACTGGTAGTAGCCGGAGAAAGTATAAAATTGCTACAACAAACGGCAAACCTATCTTGAAAAGACTTTTCATTATAAGTTTTCTGTGACTGAACTGCAAAATCCTGAAATCCCAATAATGTGCACTGAGGGAACTGTTTAATTTGTGTGAGTATTGTAATTATTTATCCATATAAAATTTGAGTTGTTGGTATTCAGCAACTGTAAAAATTAGGCCAGAGGCACCCAAAGTTAGAGAACACTTATGAAACTGTTGGCTTTAAAACCTTTCTGTGTCAATTTTTGCATTGTAAAAAGGGGATTAATACAACTTCCCTACCTGACAGGACTACGAAAAGGATTATAGATGACATTGTGAAAAGGCTTTGAAAATCTCCAGTGCTATACTGTGTTATTATGAGTATAATTTGGACGAAGTTTTGCCTAATTTCAAACCCATTCAAACACTATGGGATCAAAAGGTTGGTGCTAACACACATTATTGACATGGTGTTTTATTTATGAGAGCACAAAACAAGGAATAGAGGGCATGGATACCAACAAATCAAAAGAGTAAATAATGTAAATTATATCTGGAGATAATTGCAGAAGAAAAATGTAAATCTGTGTTTGAAAATCTGTCCAAAACATCCATACTATTAATGTGTGACAGTGAAGCTTTTGGGGCCATTCTCTTCTCTTTAGCAAGAAAAACCTGAAGCAGATCAGTCATCAAGACTTGCTGGCTTATTTAGAGGATTATATATCATAGGTACTTAATAGTGAATGTAATTTTATTATATTATTACAATGCACCAAATACAGTTTAAAGTCTAAACTATGTGTCATTGGGATTCATATTGATCCAAGGACAGAATTTGGCCCTGGGTTTGGTGACTGGAAATGTCATGAAGGAGATGACAAAATCCCTTTGGAAAAAATCACAGAAGTAATGAGACACATTACTTTACGGTTACATCCCTCTCATCCATCAGAAGGTCTTTCTTTTTAAAACTTAATTTATTCCAAGGTACCCAAATTTAAAGCTTAGTGAACAACTCAATGGGCCAATGCAGGAGTTAATGTGAATATCTTTCTGTTATGTTTAGGTCTTTACTCTCCTAGTGCTTCAAAATAGTGTGAAGCACAAAGAAGTGAAGAAACTCTCCAATATCTGATTGGTAGTATCTGGTTCACAGTAACTGTGGGAAACAGAACCATTAGAGTTCAATATCCTATACACTTCTGAAAGAAAGATATGAAATCCACATAGGGTGTTGCTCAAGGTTGGTCTTGTTGCATTTAATTTCTTCCATTAGCCCTTCTCACTGCCCCGACCTTCAATCTTACTTTCAGGACTATCCTTCCTTTCCTCTTGTTTTCAGTTGTCTTTTATCCTTTGACCACTGCAATGAGTGCTTGCATTCTATGGGCTATTGTAAAAGATTTGAGCAATCAATAGTTCATGGTCATGTATCCACCTGCTATTCCTTAAGTGAAATTCCTGTGACAGAGTGTACGAAAAGGTTGGAAAGTGATAAAGCAATAATTAGAGAGGACTTGTCTGTTTTCATAATGATTTCTTCTATTATATTCCCAGTGCAAAGAGCAGAAGTGAGTTGGAAAGATTACTTCTGTCTGATTGTTTATCTTTACTTGTTGATGCTTTTCTATTAAACTTTAATTTTGATGCCAACATTGGTGGGTTTGGTGTAAATTATCCACATAGAAGTTTCCCTTCCCCTCTTCTAATGTTTTCCAGAACCATATTTGAAGACTTTTTTCAAGTCTTGATTGACCATTACATTGCTCACACTTTCCACTTCCTCTTATACCTCATAGGCATAGAGTTATAGACTTTAAGGTCAGAAGGGACCATTATGATAGTTTATATATTTCTCCAAGGAAGCTAACTTTCTTTCTCTAAAAGTTGCCTTCTTTCTTTATAAATTGCTGTGATTCCATATACCTCCACATATAGCTTTTCTCTCCTTCCCTGGAATCAGACAGAGTTCTCGCTTTACACTTTGTGTCAACAACTGGCTCAATAATATTTTTTTTCAGTGGTAGAAATGGATCTGACCTAGAACACCAGATCTAAGCCCCCATGGCTTTTGAAGAAGTTCAGATCCAGATAATTTCTCTCTTTCTATTGGTTCCCATTAGAACAGTAAATCCAAATACGTCTGAACTTTGAAAGAATTTGGATTGAGAGACCAGTCTGTGTTTGAAATCCATGGCTCAGGCCTATCTCTGCTTGGAGAAGGATCAAAGCAATATCCATCAGTATGTTGCACCACACTGCAGCAAAAGGTGAACCTATCAACAGCCATCATTGTATGATCTCTATGTGTAAACAACTCATTTACTGTGAAAATTCTTTTTTCTATTGTATTAGCAGCCATGGTTCAGAAACAACAGAAGCTAAACTCTGATATGAGGAAGGACCTTACTGTCTTGCAATCTCATAGTCTCTGATTTTGGTCATCCACTGCCCCACTTTGTAGTAAACTCATTTACAGGGGAAAAATTACTTTTCTCATTTATTTTATACATAGTTCATCCTGACACATACATAAACCAGATGGCACTGCATATTGGATAGACTGATTTTTCAGTTTCCTGATTATTCATTTTCTCACTCAGTACATCAATTTATAAAACTCCACATAGAACCAAAATAGCTCATCAATGTATTTGACCCAGAAATGGAAACATAGCTGAATTTAATTTATTTTATTATTTTTTGGCTGCAGGTTGAGTAGGTGAAGAGATATCTTTAATGAATACTCATTTGGCCTCTTATTACATTATTCTCAAATGCTGCTCTTGGGGAAAAAAGATAGATCCTTCCTCATCCCGAGCTATGCTAATACTCTGTGAGGTTTAACTGATGTGATTAATTATAAAGAGTTATAGACTTCATGATAGTGAAGCCTGTGTCAGCATTTCCAATATCAACTCCTTATTTTAGGTTTTGTGATATGCAACTGTGTCCTGGCATCAAACGTCTCACTCTTGGAACAATATTTTAAGTGCTCTCGGGGCAGGCCATACAGGTACAGAATGAGTGGGAGTGCAAGCTTCCACACAATGCTCTCACTGGTGGAGAAAGAAAGAGACTAGCATCATGACCTGGCCATCTCCTTACTAACAAAATAAAATAAATACTATAGCTTTCTTCATTAAATTATCCTGTAAAATTCATTAAATTATCCTCTATTCAGTGGGAATAGAGCATACACGGTAATTTTCAGGAATGAAAAACAACTTAACTGCACAAACAAGAAAGGACAAAGGTTTATAACCTGAACATTCACATGAATCTCACAAATACGTACATATCTTCCTGCTCTTATATTTTAGGGTGGTCTCAAGAGAGAACAAGGATGGCTTCTTTTAGAAGAGTCAGATCACAGTTCATTTCATGTTTTCCAAATTAGATTAAATTTCAGGTCGTGCGTCTAGGGAGACTAAACTAATAGTTTTAAATCCCAGCAAATAATTAACAAAACCCATTAAGGAAATGTTCCACTTAGTTTACTATGCGTCCTATGAATAACTAAAGATAGATAATGGTGCTAAAAGATAGATTGAGCATATACAAAGTTTTATTAAGAGTCTATTTGTGGGCTTTAATATGTTTGGGTGTAAAAGTTGCCAGTTTCAGAAAATAAATGGGCAGGAAAAAAAAATAAAGCCATTTAGCTATAACGGGTTTGTATTAGTGCAGGTATTTCAGGTGGGCGCTTACTGCTCAAAGCATACTGCAGTTTGACTCACTACTGCATTACTTGATTGAAGAGGCATCTTCAGAAATGGGATTAGTATCATTCCTATATCACATCCAAATCAGAATAAGCTTCTTGCTGAAAACTGTTGAGGTTACACAGTCTTTTCAGATTTTTTTCCCCCAAGAAATTTCATTTATGTTTTCTTGCTGAGATGCTATACAGCCTCATACCTTATAAGAAAAAGGCCTTACTATATAATAGAAGTGTGAGGCAGGAGCCAAACACTTCCATTACAGGGAGAATTAAATCATATAACTACTGAATGAGGATGTAATACATCTGTGTGGGACATAGAAGGAAAGACATTTTTATAAATCAATCTTGAGCTGTTACTCAAGAAGGAAAATAACTAGTGGCAGTACCTACTCACCAACTCAGTGTAAAGAAGTCATTGCCTGCCAGTGTACATTCCCTAACCTCACCCTTAATTAATCATTTTATTCCAGTCAATACAATTGCAGTATGTAAATGAATTGAGGGGAAAAGTAGACAGATGACAGAAGAGTGGCGGTTCGTATCTACTACTCGACCATCATTTGTGATGTTGGGAGGGCTGCAATGTGGGGACAAAAGTGGACGAAGAGAGAAACAGAAAGAGAGGAGAAGAAGAAGAGAGAGTTTCTTAGTCACCATGGTAGTACAGACAGAAAGACAGACCAAACACTAGCTCTTTCAGACCACTGGCTCTGTCCAAATAGACAGACAGACCACGAGCTCTTTCATTACAATTGTGGGCCTATGACAGTAGAAGTCTATCTCTCCTCTATTTCCTTTTCCCTCCAATTATTTGATTTTGTCAACCTTCAAAATGTAGCAGTTAAGAGTCTAACGTAGTTAAATGTTCAGCTGTCTCTCTAAAAGGAATCACCGGGCCAAATTAATCTCTGATGTAAAGAGGCACCTCAAAAAGGAGTTCCAATAACTTACAAAAAGTGGAAGTATGGACCTGCCATTTCAAAGGGTCCATCGGGGGACAAGAAAACTGTCTCAGCAGGGACAGCTTACCAAGGGACTGTAACATTCTCAACCTGAGGAGTAAGCCTAAGTGCAAAAATATCGTGAAGGACCACCAGAGAAATTCAAATTTCAGGGGAGTCCAGAGAGTTCTTACAGCACTGCCTGAGACATAAAATAGCATTCCAAATGAGATTGCTGCATCATGACCTCATTGTATACATTATTGTTTGTGTGTGATTGAAACTTCAAGATCTGAGGGTTTGGCTACACTTGAGAGTTACAGCGCTGGTGGTGGCTTTACAGCGCTGTAGCTTACTCCCTGTCCACACTGGCAAGGCACTTACAGTGCTGTATCTCCATGGCTACAGCACTGGTTGTACTCCACCTCGACAAGAGGAATAAAGAGAACAGCGCTGGTGCTGCAGCGCTGAAGTGCCAGTGTAAACAGTGATTAATCTTACTATGTTGTAACTGACCTCCAGAACCTTCCCATAATGCTTTTAAGGTAAAGATAACACTCTTTGTTTTATTGTGATGCCTCTCTTTGTTTTGTTGTGAACTTAGGGCTCCCAGAGCTGCTTATCTAAAAAACAAACTCAGCTACTGTTTGCTCAAGCAGAGGCAGGCAGAGGGATCCTTTTGGAATGTTTGCTTGAGGAGAGAAGCAGCACAGCGTGCGGGAGGGAGGGAAGGGTCCGTTTGGGAGCAGCTGCTTATCTGGTCTGTGAGGAAGAAAACAAAGAGGGCTATTTGCATTTAGCGAATGAGAGAGGGGTGGGGAATGGGTCGGAACTTGCAAGGCAGGGAGCTGACACAGTGTCAGCTCCAAAAATCCACTCTCTCTGTCTCCCCCACGCTCCCTGTCATACTCCACCCCACACTCCTCTTTTGAAAAGCACATTGCAGCCACTTGAATGCTGGGATAGCTGCCCATAATGCACCACTTCCAACACCGCTGAAAATGCTGCAAATGTGGCCACACTGCAGCACTGGTAGCTGTCAGTGTGGCCACACTGCAGCGCTGTCCCTACATAGCTGTACGAAGACAGCTTTAATTCCCAGCGCTGTACAGCTGCAAGTGTAGCCAAACCCTGAGAGAGAAGGGTAAGGAAGATGGGCAGTGTAGATTGGGAGCTATTGCTTCACTGGTTTACAAATAATAAACTACTGCAATTCATACTAAATATTTAATTATTTGAAGACCTTTCCCAGTTTCTAAGCCCAAAAGGAACCCTTCATAGATCTCTTCTTTGGGGATTAGGGAATTTCAAAAATGAGGAGGCAAGAGAGAAACCAGGAATTCCTTTAAAAGAGAGATTTCGTTAAAGTTTTACTGCTTTTGATACATATTTTAGAGCCCTTCTGAAACTAGAGAAGTAAAGGAAACCATGTGAGTCCAGTCAGCCTATAAAAAGCTCTATAAAGTGAAGAAAATTGAAAACTAATTTCATTTAAAATAACAATAAAAGAGAAACAGGCTGAATTAGAAGAAAACATTTGCAAAGAAAAGGAAAGTCACATAAGTATGTATGTGCAGATATTTATAACAGTGAAACATGTCCTAAGCAAAGATTGGCTGCTTAGTAGAAGTGGCTTTTAACTAAAAGGTTGAACAAAATTGTATTGGAAACTGCATAGGGATCTTTGCTAACCAGATGTACAATCCAAGTTAGATGCATCCCTTTTCAAACTGAACTACCTGATTTTATGGAAACCATTGAAACACTTATTAAATACATGACACAAAGTTACAAAGTTCATGGAATGGATGTTATTTTGAACACTCCTAATGTTCTTAAAGGTATGAGACCTGAGCAGCCATAAGCTTTTATTTCCATTTTGACCAATATAGTGAACATTCAATATACCCTGATTTGAGATCAAAGAGAAACGCTGTCAAGCTGCAATACAATTAACAAGGGCATTTAAACTCCTCTCTTTAATTTCACTCATATCTTTACTAAAGCTCTGTCCCGGGCTAGTGAACTTACAAAGAAACATTATTTTCAGAATAAAACCATCTAGCTCTGTTGCTCGTCACGCTAGTGGTTTTTCAAACTCCCAGAGCTGCATTTTGTATGGGCACCTAATTACAATAGAAAATGTTACTCCACCACTATTATACACCCTATGCATTTCAATTTGGTCCTCTTTGTCACTGTCTGACACATTTGGGGGCTTTTGTTATTTCACAGGGTCCTTTAGCTATGATTAGACAAACTGTGACATTTTGACCTTTCTACTGGATGTATCTCAAAGCTAACAGCCTCTAAGCTAATAGTTGCCTTTTACAGCTTCTTCTCTGGGGCATTACAGCTAATCATCCCCTCTTCCTAAAGTATTGCACTCTCTCCTCATGAGAGGAAATTATTCTGATTCTCTCATGGAAGATTTCTTTCTGTTTTTAAGGTTCTGTTTAGTGGTCCCTAGAGATCTAACAGTTAAGTACAAGACTCCTCCTCCTGAATAGCAACTGTGGAGCTCTCTTGATTGCTCTTGTGGATGTGTAGGGACAAAGTTCAAGGCTGGCAGAGAGGCTGAGAACATGGCCATCCTAGTAAAAGAACATCTCATTGATTCCACTGAGATTTCTCTGTAAACTTAAACTGTCCAGTTCTGGGGTTTCTGAAAAATTCTGATAACTTCTCTTCACCATGTATTGGCTCACATTTTATCAAGCCTCTGAAATTTCTGTATTTGGCCAGAACCAGAGGTGGAAATGTGGGGACACTGAGAAGCCTTTCAAATATACTACGCTGGCAAAAACAGAATATGTAACACCACTTCACCAAGCAAAACAGCAGCAATAACTCTTCACCCGTATTTCTTCTCATCACTCCTCACATGTACACACTTCTCAGTACACAGGGAAATGGAAAGAATTAAAACTACTGCTGTTAGATAACGAGACTTTTTCTTTATTTTGTTCATAGCAAATATGTATTTGCCTGATGGAACAGTTCCAAGTTGTTAAAAGATAAATGCATTTTTTCAAAACCTCCTGAAAAGTAATTTTAAAAAATGGTGGGGGTAAAAGAACCCTTAAGGTTTAAAAAACATTCATGTGGTTACATAAAGTGACAAAATTCTGAAACTGAAAGTTAACACTGACACACCATCCTTAGCTCCTGCTGCTTTTCTTTTGTTCCGGTTTTATTCACAGTCATAGGAGCTGGGGATAAAATGACAGCCTAAATTCTGAACGTCACGGCTTTGTCAAGTTTTGTTACACTCTTAATGCTCTTTTAAACATAGTCTTTGGGTTTATAATCCTCTTCATGATGTAGAAAATTGAGGGGAGGTTGAGATGGACAGAACTTGCCTACTGTAATAACTTAGTGTGTATTTTATAAAAATCAAGCATAAGTAGACTTCAGTGGTGTTACCCCAACTTACATCAGCTGAGGGTATGGTCCAATTTGTATGAAAACAACATTAGACTGGCAAGAAAACTCTAAGTTAAGGTTACCTCATGACCGTTCCTCTTTCTAGTCCCACATCACTAAGGCTACCTTTATGTCACAGAAGTCATGGAATCCGTGACTTCCAGGGACCTCCTTGACATTTTCTGCTTCAGCCCCTGGGACTGCAGGACCGCAGCTGGCAGCCAGCGGGGCCCTGCAGGTTTCCAGCGACAGGCGACAGCCTCCTCAGGGGGCCCTCCTCAGGGTTCCAGCAACTGGGGACAGCCTCGCAGGAAGGTAGGGGGAGAGAAGCTTGCAACTCCCAGCCACCATGTGGCAGGAGAAACCATGGAGCCACAGAGACAAAAGTCACAGACAGGTCACGGCTTCCATGAATTTTTGTTTATTGCCCGTGACCTGTCCGTGACTTACTAAAAATAACCGTGACAAAATCTTAGCCTTAGACATCACTTATCTACTAGTGAACTGTAATACTGCAGTGCAAATGATAGAAACCAAAGTTCATTCACACACTCACTCTGTGATGGTGAAATACCTAGTTGTATGTGTTGTTGGAGGGGATAGATGTAGGACCTCCCTTTTTTTTGCCTAGCCACTCCTCCCCACTGCCACAAAGTGACAGCTAGAGTAAAGAGGGAACATGGTCTGGGGGCTAAAGCACCACAGTGGGAGTCATAAGGTGTGGGTTCTACTCGCGGTTCTGCCATTGACTTGCTGTATGACCGTGAGCAAAACAGAACTCCTCTGAGCCTCAGTTTCTTACTGTAAAATGAAGAGATCAATACATGTTTATGCCCCAGTGAGTATTGGGGGACTAAATGCATTAATGTGAGTAAAGCACAGAGAACCTCATTTGAAAGGTAATATGGATAGAGCAATTATATACCTATGCAGCACTCTCCCTTTCAAAATGCTGTATACAACAGAGTAAAAAACCATATGATAAAAAACATAATAAGGCATCACGCCCCTTAAAATATAAATACATTAAATCAAATGGGGGGAGATACAATTTAAAAAGGGAGCAAAAAGGATTGGGCTAAAAGGTTAGGAATAAACAGACATCATCAATCATCGTAAAAACATTTCTGTGGGAAAAAAAGCTTTATGGTGATTTTTAAGAGAAGGGACAAATGAAATAAAATGGATTTCAGGACAGGGCATGTTTCACACAAACTGAACAACAGCAACTTTGTACTCACTAGATGAATTGAGACACACAGGATAAAAGCCTAAAAAGCACATCATGCATATATAGATACCCAGGAGTAGAAGGCTCAATGAGTAAGTCTCAAAGGGCCAACACCATTACGAGCTTTAAAAAACAGAAGTCAAAGATTCTAGTCAACCCCGACAAAAGGAATGCTGTGTACATGAGGATAACATGAGCACAAAAATGCAAACATCTATGTTCTGCATTCTGAACAAGCACCAAGCAACTGAGCAGTCCTACCCAGAGACTGAGTTACAATAACTGAGCTTCATGCTGCTATTTCAAGATTGTGATGGTGCAGCCGACGCACATTGCAGAATTGAAATAAAACACTATTCTACCATGTCCAAACAATGGCATTCCATGGAAAAGGCAGGGTCAAAAGAGGAGTAAAGATTCTTAGAATGCCTCCCTCCCTTTCGCCTCTTCATAAGGAATAAACAAGGAAGAATGAGACATCTAAATGACTTTTACACTCCAACAGTGACAAAAATTTCTAAGCATTGGTATTATTGCAGGTGCCCTTCACTCTCTGCTTTCCCAAGTATTAACACGATTCCTCTTTTCTTTAAGCAGATTATCAGAACTGCTAGTTTGTGTGAAGATCAGTGAGGACAGCTTTTAAGATTACAGCTGTTGCTGGGCTGTCAATTGATGCATTTTTCTTACTCTCTCTCTCTCACTTGGCAACTTTATTAATTGTGACAGAAAAACATCAAGAGGAACTATGTAGCAACCAGACTACATTTTCTGTTAATATGCAAACTATAAAGTTGAGCAAAAATTAGCAGCAAATAAGCCAAGTGTGGACAGGGTTTTATATTTAAGATTTAAAGCTGGAACTCATCAGATTTCTTATTAACTTGCAGTTCAAACTAATTCCTTGGTGGCTCACAAAAAAATGAACAAATCTATTTATTTTAAAATTAAGGGACAATGCAAGTATCTACTCAATTTGTCTTTTCCTGTCAATGCCATTACAGTTAGCCACATTGATTTGATTTCCAGGGAACATGTGGGGAAACAAGTGTTGATGACTCAGACAGCGGTTTATATAAGAAGGACGAGTGCCCAAGGCTGTGTCTGTACAGATGCCTGAAGCATAAAGTGTGTGTTAGTATTTGCAGTAAACTTCTTTGACTTGCAATATTTGCAAGTCTTTTGTGGTTGTTGTTGTTGTTTAAGCCATGGGTTCCCCAGGAGCAGGATCAAAGACATAATATGGGAGGACAGATACTAGAACATGCTGCAAAAGATGTGCATTAATTATAAATGATAAAGGTGTTTTCAGCCTCGCTAAAATGAAATGACAGCAGTTACTCCAAGTTAAGGTAGCAATTGAGTTTCTGTCACCAGCTTAGTTTTGCTGTCTCCATATCTCTTCTGCCCATTCCCATCCCCCCAGAATAACTGGTCTTAAAACAAGTAGGTTATATCTAGTGATGTGGTAGAATGTTTGCTACAAAACTTGAGTGAACGAAAGAAGAGGGCTCCTGAAAGACAACAACCTAACAACAGAGTTGTTAAACTAAGTTCCCAAATTCTACAGAACTTACTGAGGGGTGGTGATCAGAAGGTAGAAGAGAGATTTATCCATTTTACTGGACTCTACTGGCTGAGTCGACAGGACTAAAAGTTCTTATTGATTAACATGAAATTACAAAAATCATTAACGCTTTCCTCAGTTACATCACCAGAGAACATAACTCTAGTAATCTAAATACAGGAGTCCAAGAATTTCTATAGAGCTAAGATTTTCAAAAATTCTAAAACTTCTATTGACTTCAATGAGATCAGAGTTATGCCACTCTCAGCACTTTTGAAATTCCCTCCCTAAGTCTCTAGTCCTTTTCCCTGCAGGAAGAGAGCTCAAAGTCTAACCTTGTCACTAGGAAGACTTGTCAATGGGGAAAAAAAAATCTTCTCAAAATGTTAACCGGGGGGAGGGGGTCCTGCTCTGGCAGACTTCAGGAGATCTACAAGAAGGCCCCTTTATCTCATATCGCGTAAGCCTCCTCTCTTCCATCCAGGCCCTCACAGGTCCATAGGAAGGGAGCCAGGCTTCCCTTAAAACACATTTACTTTACTTGTTGCAAGATTTTTCAGATTAAAAAGCTCAAACTAAGTTATTAGTTTTTTAAACAGAAGCATTTGTTGTCAGTTAAACCCCAAAGCAGGATCATATATTGCCCTCCACCCAGGCGGGTGTGGTGTGAGGTGTGTAATCCTCATTGACACCAGTGGAGCTGAGTATGCAGAATGAGGACACTATGTGGATCAACGAGTACAATTTGTAGGTGTTCTAGATAGTTGCAGAAATGAAGTGAACTGGTTTACATTAGTTAGCTGCCCTTAGAAACAGTCACAGAGCACACAGCAGTCTGTTTTTGAGTAAGGAAAAACAGATCAAAACCCAAGTTAAATGTGTGACTAGAAAGAAAAATATCCTCAAATTGTCATTATTAAATTGTGTTAATTAGTGGTTGGGAGGGACTGAGAGGGAATTCATTGGATAAAGAAAGTGAGTACATAATTCATTACAACATGGTACTAGGAATGGCCCTAAATGCAAGAATCTCTGAATTTTGGAGTCCATATTTAAAGTCAACATTGGTGCTAAATTAGCATTTTACTTAAATATGTCCAAAGCATATGGGTAACCACCACCTGGGATTTACCAGTTCCTGGAGCTCCAGTCTGAACCTCTAGGGGGCTACCAAAATGGCTACAGCTAAGTTGGCTGCCAAAGCCCTCTGACACCAGTCTCAGCATGCCTAGAGTCAGGTATGGGGACAGAAGAAACTAGAAATCCCTTCTGGGAACAACAAAGAGGCTTCTACATGGAGTGAATTGGGAGAGAAAGGGGAAGAGGCTACATATGGACATTAAAAATAAGCAACTACTCTGTGCAAATGAATCTGCACTGCAACCACTGCTCAAGTAGCTGAGGAAGGGAAGCGGGTTTTATGAAAAACTGAGCCTTTGGATTTTTTATTTTTACTTTTTTACTTTTTTGTTTAAAGTGAAAATTAGGCCCCAAAGAATCATTGAAACCAGCAATTTCCTCCTTTCTTGAATACCAGAGATATTGAGTCCATTGTAAAGATGTTTCTCTTAATCTTTGGGACTGAGTCTAGCACAGGTTCACTGCTGCTAGAATACTCCTTCTGCAAACAATGAGGCTAGATGCAGAACAAGCAACTGATCCATGAGCTGACACAGTAGAATTGTGCTGGAAAGCTGTTTAAACCTTCTTCTGATGGATCGACATGAGCGCTGTGCTGATGATTTAAACTGATGTTACTTTAAAATATGATACGTGCGTGATAGGTACAACCATGCTGGTACTGTATGGGGAGATTTTGGCAAACCAGTACAGTGTCTGAAACCACTATTGTTTATTGCTAAAACAGCCAAGTCAGCGGGCCATAAAGTGGTCATGCAGCAGCCTCAGCTTGACCAAGGCAGGACTGGTGCGGGGAGGGTGGGAGCGCTGGTTGGGGTTCCACAGTGTAAAAGTTACCAAGAGCTTTGAGTTGAAAGAACCCTGGGTAACAGTACAGGTGCTGCTGTCTCTGATGTACTTGATAACAGAGAAGCAGTTTTGAAGTATGAGGAGTAAAATAGAATAAAATTATGACAATTAAATATTCTGATGGGAAAGAAACACAAACTTCCAATCTGCAGTCTTCAGCACAATTCTACTTCATGTGTGTAAGTCACATGACAAGTGCACAAATGTCTTTGAAGACAGAAAATGAGATATGGCAAAGAAAGCTGCTGATGCTAAACTTGAATTGCATCATACAGGGAGCACACAGAAAAGTTCATGCAAAGGACAGACCAGAATGCATTAATTCTCAATTAGATCATAGTATACAACAAAGCACAGGACATTAGCATCAGATTTGTTCACCCAAGGAGTAAATGGTTCATTTCACTTCAGAGAAGTCTAAACTAATGAAATGTCAAGGGGACTAAAAGACTCTGCTTTCCTGCCTGCACTGATTTGGAGCTGCATGCTCTGCTACTTGTTCTGACCTGCTCATGCTGTTTTTTTCTGAACAGACAGATGTACTGTAGGGGATATTGCTTCACTTGTACTTTCTGCTAAATAACTTTCTAAGAACAACATTCAGTATACAAACATATAGAACTAGAGATGCCCTGTAGGAGATATAATCCATTGGATCACTCTCACTGTTGCTTCCTAACATTAATCTGTCTCTATCCATTGGCAGAAGGTTCATACTGTTACAACTTACTCCTTGCAGGAGCTCACCAGAGCCTAAGTTTGGTGACCTGAAGGGCATGCTGAAAAGTCTGTAAATTCAAGCTTTTGAAAGCTTATTCCCTTGGTTCACATAGGGGATTGATGTGAGGAGCATGCATGTGTACAGGACGGGGATTGCCCCTTGCTAGACTTCAAGATGAAAGATTAAACTTTTTAATGGTGTCTTATTGAGGAGTAGAATTTTCAAAAGTGCCTGAGTGACGTAGGAGCGCTAGTTGCAGTGAAAAATCAATAGACCTCTACTCATAAGTGACTTTGGCACTTTTCAAAATCCCACCTGGGATTTTTAGATACATAAAATTTATGTTTTTAGATACATAAAATTAATCCTCATATTTCCTACATAGACCTTGAAATACAGCAGAGACTCCACCTACATTACTTATGGCCTTTGCTAATTAAAACTTCATAGACATATTGATGGAGAATATATATAACAACAGAAGGAGGATTTTTGTGTCTGATATTTTAAACAGTCTAATGTAAACTAAAAGAACAGCAAGGATGCAAAGGGAGCTTTCTCTGTGCCCCCTATTTTGTGATAGTAGTGGAGAATATAACCGTTGCTGGATAACTGCGCCACTACAGTTAGTTGAATTATTTATTGTAAATAATATACATTGTGAATTCGGCTCTTTATTCTGTTCATGAATCATTCATGAACCAATCCAGATTTCTACAGCTGTATCAGTAATTCATAAAGTTTCATCTAACAGTATAATAGACAAATTTTAGCCTGTGAGTAGTTCATAAACTGTTCACTTTGTCTTTTTTTAAAGTGTGATTTTTCACCTCAGTCACATGGTATCGCAGCTGCTCTTTGATTGCATGACTAAAGCCTTTTAAAAACATAGAACACTGAATGATGAATAACTTACATTTGGTACAATTTTTAGATGAATAATCATTTGTGCTAATCTTTGAGCAAATATCAGGCTTCATAAAAATTTTTTACAATTACCTGTTGACCTTGACAAATTGGAGAATTGCTCTGAAATCAACAGGATGGAAGTCAATAAAGACAAGTGCAAAGTACTACATTTCTTTTACTACTAACCTTAGTCCCAGCCATAAGAGGTCAGCTCTTTGAAACCTTTTCCATTCAATCTGTCTTGAAGCAGTTCCTCAGAAACTCCCCAGTTAATCAAATCTTTTTCTATAACATCTATCCATCTAGTTTTGGGTCTTCTAACCCTTCTTTTACCCTGCACTTCTAAGTTTAACTGCCTTTCCTATGGATTCTCTCAGCTTTTCTATATTTGGCATCATGTTCACACTTCCCCTAATTCATTTGTTTGAACGTGATCCATCCTTGTAACTCCAAGCATCCATCTTAACATTTTTATTTCCACTGTATTCAAAATCTGCTTCTGTCTCTTCCTCAGTGCCTGGCTTTGGGAGTGATACAAAAGTGCAGGCCAAGTTATAGTCTTGTAGCCCTTCCATTTGAGAGGTATTCTACTATTGCAGTTCACTCCACTCACTTTTCACCATTTAGTCCATGCTTTTCCTGTTCTGATTATAAGTGTATCATTGAGTTCACCATTACCGTGTACTATTGAAACCAAGTACTTGACCTTGTGTACCTGTTGTAGTGGCTGCCCCCACCCCAGTCTCATTATCATCCTGCAAGATATCATCAAATCTGCAAACCATGTATTTATTCTCTTTTATCTTTGCTGATTTTCACACCATTTCTTTCAAGTATGCACCTCCATGTTTCTAACTCATCTTCCACTTCTTTGTTGGTCTTCCCCACAAGCAGTACATCTTCTTCAAAAAGCATGTAACAGGGTGCCACTCTCTGGATGTTTTCTGTAAGTGCATTGAGCAACAATATGAATTAAAAGAGGACTTTGTTCTGAGCTATAATGTATTCCAGCTCATACTAGAAATTTTTCAGTTTCTCCACATGACCTTCTAGCTCTGGTTAGAGCACCCTCATACATTTCCTGGAGGAGTCTGATACAGTCTGCAGGTGTCTGTTTCATTCATTCTCATACACTACCAAATGACTTTTCTCAGAACATGGTCATAAGCCTTCTCAAGATCAATGAATACTATGTGCAGGGTTTTCCTCTTCTATCTATATTGTTCCACCAGCAATCTCAATGCAAAGATAGCATCCATTGTTGAATTGTCTGGCATGAATCCACACAGATTCTCACCGATCTCTACTTGTCTTTGTCTTCTATCAATAATTTCCTCTCAAATCTTCATCACGTGGCTATGAGTGTAATGCCACAGCAGTTATCTTGCATGGTTCCTTTTCTTTTAAATATTGGTACTAGTGTGCTTTCTCCAGGTATCAGCATTTTTTCAGTCCTAATGATTAAATTAAGCAGTTGTGTCAATATGTTCTTGCCTATTTGCCCCAGGTACTTCCATTCTTCTGCTGGTGTGATATTTGGAAAAACTTCCTAACTGTAAAGGACACAAGGATATTTAAGCACTGGAATAGTCTTCCAAGGAAGGTAGTGGATACCCCATTACTGGAGATCTTAAGAACAGGTTAGACAAACACTGTCAGGAATTACATGACCTCTCAAGATCCCTTCCTGCCCTACATTTCTATGATTCTATTCCAGTATTCATGGCTCCAAAAAACAGTAGTCAATTGAACTCATTGCTTTCATATTTGAAAAATATCCAAGAATCATTTAACTTTATGAGAAAACTTTCAAATGAGTACCTCTCTCTCAAGTTACAAGGTCCACAGCAGGTCTGCAATGGATAACATTTTGGAAGCAGAAATCATCTCAAAGAATATTGTTGCAGATTAACACCATCCAAGTATAAAGAACAAGGAGTACTTGTGGCACCTTAGAGACTAACAAATTTATTTGGGCAGACTAACACGGCTACCATTCTGAAACCTGGCACCATCCAAGTATAAAACTCAGGTAAAAAAATCTGATCCTTTAATTATCCATTTTTTAAAAAATCACATGCTCCATTTCCTAGTTAAGAGATTCCATTTTCTTCTAAAGGTTCGTCTACATGGGAAGTTAAGCCAAATTAACTAAAGGTGTTAATTTAAAGTGCATTAAATCTCTGTGTGGACATTCTTTCAGAAGCAAAAGTGGCCTTAGTTCACTTTAGCTTCAATTAATGTGCTTTAACTAATGCACTCATAAAACTCATACCTGTAGTTAATTCAGCTTAAATCTCCTGAATGTCCCCATGTAGGCATGCCCTAAAAGTCTAATTGCTGTAGTGGCTCATGAATGCAGCTTTATCTCTTCCTTTACAATTATTCTTTCTTGCCAGTCATCTGGAGTTACATCTACGACAGAAAAAGTACTGGGTTTGTCCCAGAGACTTCAATGTACCTTCAGTATATGGATCAAGGGCGTGCAATATACCCAAAGTGTATGCAGTATCACTGGCCCCTAGCACTGAAAAATCATGAGTTAGACCACAACATTATGAGATTAAAAAATCCTGATTTTTTGGCCTAAAGTAATAAATATGAGGTTCTTTATTTACCTTATGACTTTTGAGCCTGTAGGCTGCACTATGGTTATATTTTAAAGGTTTTCTCCACAACCATGAGGGCTAGAAACTCTCTTTTATGAAAGCTGAGATCCTCACGTGTTTAGAACACCCCATAAAAATATCAAATAGCCCAAGACTCATGATAAAATATCAAGTGCATGTGTGTGTGTGTGTGTACACACACGCACATGCATATGGTTACCTACCACAGATGGAACCATCAAGAGATGCTGTTGGGATCAATTATTCTTACTTGAGTCCTGGGGCAAAAAAAAATAATCTTGTGTAGTGGATGTAGGGGAGCAGCAACCATCGCTCCAGAGCATAATTTTGAACAAAAGTTACAGAGATGGGCAACTTACAGTTTGGTTCTGAATTGTATCAGAAGATTACACAGCCCATTTATATGGACAACATGAGGAAGAGGCAAATTTCACCAGTTTCTTGAATCTCATCAAGATGGCTTATTAAAAGAGCAACTGCAGTCAGAACAGTGACTATATATAACTGATACGGTGCAGTTCCACAGTGTCTCACTCTTTTCTTTTAGCAAATGCATCCAGTTGGCAAATCAAATGAAGATTTTTCTAACAGGCAGCTTTGCAAACTCAACATGAGATCTGAAAATGAAGCTGAGTTCTTTCTTCCTGTGCTCATTACCAGTAATAAACATGCTGTAATTTGGTATTAGGTAATAATTTTGTTAATATGTACCAAGCAGAATGGAATCCGGATATTTCCCCACAGCTACTTTCGTTTCAAAAGGAGCTTGCTTTGTCAATAACAAAAAGGAAGATATGTGTCAAATACTCGCCTAAATCAAGGCATTGTGGAAGAACTCTTCATTTTTACATAGTCACTTTTATGGCTTTAACTACACTTTAACCTCAGCAGCACTTCATAATGATTATCTCCCAGTTAGCATAGCACGTAGAAGACTGCCAACGGAATTATGCACTGCATCATTCTAGTTTTGCCTTGGATACTTAGGTTAGATGGAATTATTTGGGGGCAACTCCTGCAGTGGTGATAATTGTTGGGTACAGTATTTTAAAGTATAAATGACAACCTGAAAAACTGAAACATAAAAGGAACATAAGATCTGTCATACTGAATCATTACAGTACAGTACCAGATCCAGTGTCCTGTCTCCCACTATGGACAATACATGATGCTTTAGAACAAAGTGAAAAATTCACACACACTCTCCCAAAAGCATCTTGCCAATTGTGGGATTCCTCCCTGAATCCAGTTTATTCCCTGATCATGATCTCTTCCTGCATATATTAAATGGTGTACTGGTCCTAACATCGTTCAACTCTTTCTAAAAACCACCTATATAGTATTAGAACTTACTGCATCATCCTGCTGGTATGGAATATGCTATGCAGCTTGAGCACTGAATGTAAATACATATCATTAGTGCTGATTTTTCCTGAACATAGTTAATCTCCTTTGATCTTTGAATTAGCCCTACCCCTGCTTATGTGTAGTTTGTTTAAATGCCAATAATGGCTTCCACTGATTGATTGTGACCAAGACACAGCTAATATTTTGCTGTGTTTAAAAATACTATGACACTGATGGACTAGCAGCAAAGAACTTTCAAATACTCACAAGAAAAGAAACGTGCTTTTCTTCCTTTTGATGGTAGGATGTCTTAAATATTAGTACTGAGCTCGCTGACTTTGCAGTAGATTGGCAAAATGTGCCTTTTGAGATGGATTAGACATCTCAGCTTCACTTTGTTTATTAATTAATCTCAGCAGGCACCCATTGCTTTGTATACTACATGCACTAGGGATATTTAAATCATTTACAAAAGTACCCATCTCTGAAATGACACCTGGGAGAAGGGAGAGGAGGAAGGACATCAAAATAATATTGTTGTTTAGAGATAGTCACTGAGCCTGTGAATTATCTACATCAATGTCCACTACCAGTTTTCAGCCTTCAACTCCTGCATATAAGGTAACAACTGGAAACAGAGAGCTAAGTGTGCATGAAAAAAACTGACCCAAACAGGACAGACTTCCCCCAAATTTAGAAAACTGCCAGTGATTTTTGGCAGCAGTCTTGAGTGCCTCGCATTCTCCACACTAGTTGCTAAACTCTTTTCAACAGCAGTTCAGCAGGGTCCATTGTGACAAATACTGTCAGCAATGGGTCTGTTTTCTAGTGTAGAAGAGGCTTGAAAACAAACTCTGGGACAACGGCCCAACCGATGATAAGATTCTGTCCTTTTGGGTTCAGAATGAACCTTGAAAGAGCCCGAAAGGACAACCCAGCTGATATAAATTGTTTTGGAAGGATATAGAATGGGATTTTCAAAAGAGCTCCAAGCTGGCCTAGCTGCGGTCAATGAGACTTTTATCATTCAGTGGGAGCAGAGTTAGGCCAGTACTAAGTGCTTTTCAAAGTCCTATGCATAGACTTTTTTAAAGTGAAAGAATCTGGAAAGTACCTTAATCCCAGGTTCCCAAATGCCTGGATACACCATTTGTTTTTCCTCAGCCATTTGCATCCACATTCAGTCCCGAACCACAAGTTCATATGAAAGCCTGCCCAATTTGCAGATTTAAAAGAACAAGACAAGGCCCCATCCTGTAAACCCCTTTTCATACAAGGAGTCCAATTGGCCTCAATGGGGCTCATTGCATTGATAAGGATTACGATATTCCAATGAGAAGGTGTCTGCAGAATTGGGCCCAGATGTATGGATAAGCATCAAGTCAGAAGTTTGAGTCTTTAGTCTTCACTCAGTGCTAGTGACAGTACTATGGCATAGCATTTATTCTTCTAATATGAATACTTATAAGAATACTACTCTGCTAAACTTGCTCCCATTAAAGTCAATGGGAATTTTGCCCTTAATGTTAACAACAGAATAGATTCCCCTTGTTAATACACCTGACTGTACTGTATTCTATGAAGTATAATCCAATAAAACAAACTCTAACCACATTGGTGTTCTACCAAAAACAACAATAGCCAGGAAAATTAAAATTAAGGAAGATAATCCATTCTTACCTTAGACAAGGGAGCTTTTTTATTAATTCTTTTTGTTGTTGATTTTGGCTTTTTTACACACCATCATAAGTTAAACACAAAAGTGCGAGCCTTGAATTTTTATTACCTGGTTATGATTTATTTATGTCATAATCTCAATGCTAGTTAAACAAAAGGCTTGTTAATGCATTTAACATACTTGAACGTTAAAAGAACATTTTAAAAAGAGAAAAGGAAAAGAAAAAACCCAAATAAACAAAAACCCTGCAGCTTCTCTGTGAGGTTATAAAATACATAAAATTGACTTAAGTGACCAGGTAGCTCCATGTTTGTGTTATACGCCCTGAGTTATATATGTCTCTAAGCAGATCTCGAATGTATTGTACCCACTGAAAAAAAGTTTTATAGTTGAATTATTTCACAGACTTTTGTTTATCTGACAGGTCATAATGGGTTAAATACACATTCTGATCTCTTATATTTTTATAAGTGGGTCTGGACTAGTATATCCCAAATATAGTCTACTAGTTCATATCTAAATGTGCCTGATATCTAAAATAGTAATGTATGTACAGTATCAAGGAAAATTAGAATTTGAAAAAAAAATTCCTTAAGACCACATTATAAATAAACATTTACAAATATATGCATTTTTAAATGTACCAGGATTAATAAGCATCTAAACCCACATGCTAAATGATCTATCTATAGTGCTATAAACACACATCGTGTTTTCCAGAAAAAATTGCTAAGCCCTTAGGTGAAGAAGCTTACTACATACGGACCTATCAGTTTTATGTGGATCCAGTTGTAGGGATCATTGGGACTACTCACATCTGTAAGTCACTGTAAGAATACACAGTGTTAAGCATCTGCATAATCCTTAAAAGACCAGGCCTAAATTGCAGGTTTTATGACTGCAAGGGACCCTTGCCTCCCCAAGGAAACCAGTGGTGTCAGTAGAGCTCCTTCTAGGCTCAAGGGTCTGCCTACGTGGATCTGATTACAGAGTTGGAGCACGAGATGTCCATTCTGCAGAGATTTATTTACTTCTATGTGTGCATATTTTTAGTTCTTTTAAAAAAATATTAAAAGATGGAAGAGTATCCAAAATGAAAGGCAAAGCAGAACTGTGCAAGATATTTACCTCAAACCTCAAAATCCCTTCCCAAATCCAAGATTCACGTATTCAGTGCACATGTCCCTGCCCATCCTCGCAAAAGCTTGCCAAGCAGGGCTGCGGTTGTTTACACAGCTAGTGAACTTCCCTTATTCCAACCAGTCTCCCTTGCTCCTTAAAACAGCCAACTCCTTCTCACTAGAAGCCCCAGTGCCCACCAACTCTAAGACATCTGAAAGAAGAGAAGGCTGGTCGCAGGGGCTAGGATAGGGGGCCCAGATGTTTTTGGGGGTGAGGAAAGAGAATTCATCTCCACCTCACATAACCTGAACCCTGCACAATTTGCACAGCCCTAATATAAATTCTTGACAACTTCCCTGAAATCCCTTTCTACTAAATTGCGTTCCTTCCTCAAGTGAACTTTTCCATAGTACCTTCTCCCCACCCCCTCACTGCTTTCTTCCTGCATCCAATTATTTCCCACCTGAAACTCTCTGCTATCTCTACATTATCCCCAACTTTTGCCTGAGATCTCCCAACATCAAGCACTTTGAATGATATCAGCAATGATAGACTTTATCCAATTACCCAGTATGAGCAGTTTGTACTTTACTCCTACAGATTAGCTAATGCATTGAAAAAAGTCAGAAATATTTTATTAAAGTGATAATGCCTGAGGAGCTATTGAAATCAATACACTATGGAATAGAACTTACTATTTATTTTTAAATTATAACCCTTTATTTTAGTGGCAAGTTTATAATATTTCAAATAAATCTTTACTATTGAAAAATGTTTGTACTGTAAATATCAGATACAAACATCACAGACTTTTGCACAATACTAATACATGTTAACATGAATGGGGATTGCTTTAGTAACCTTTGAGCAGAATTCAAGCATAATAGTATTGAAACTTAATATTTATATAGTGCTATAAATGTTCTACATGCTTTGCAAACATTTGCTAATTAATACATTTTAAAATAGGTACTAATTCAATAAACAGTAACCACAAAGTAGCATAAATATGATCTATGTATTGATTTGCTTTTGCAAAAACATATGCCATCTATATAGTATATTAAAAATGTATTAAATGTGTTTACTGTTACTTTAAGGAAAAGATATATTGAGCAAAATCCGTCTCCACTGAACAGAACTGGCAGAACTTCCATTGACTTCAATGTGGCTAGGGTTTCACTTGTTGCCTTTTGATTGTCCTCATATAATTCCCATTTGTATTGTGAGGAGTCGTATGCATACATTGAAGGCTCAGTTGACACTACTGACTTCAGAACAAAGATTCTTGGTTTCTAATGGCAAATCGGGACTTGGGCTCATACCTGATTTTGCTGACACAGGGGTGCAATACCCACCAGAGCTGTTGCTTACTGCAACTGAACCAGAATGCCAACCCTCTTGAGGCCACCCAACCCTAACTGTGAATGTAGACACACAATGTTCCAGTGTCCTTTACTTATCTCCATATTCACACAGCATTCTAGATATGCACAGCATATTCTGACATCTAACCTACTTGTCAGCAGTTGTACAATAAACTACATTTCAAACCATTGCAAGTCATTTTGAAACTACTCTGTAAATGGGCGATCAGTGCTAAGTAACAACCTAGACCAGGGATTGGCAACCTTTGGCACACGGCCAATCAGGGAACTCTGCTGGCAGGCCAGGACGATTTGTTTACCAGCAGCATCCACAGGTTTGGCCGATCGCTGCTCCCACCGGCTTCAGTTCGCCGTTCCAGGTCAATGGGGGCCGTGGGAAGTGGCGGCAAGCACTTCCCTTGGTCCACGCCACTTCCCACATCCCTCATTGGCCTGGAACGGCAAACCATGGCCAATGGGAACTGTAATTGTCTGAACCTGCAGATGCTGCAGGTAAACAAACCATCCTGGCCTGCCAGTGGATTTCCCTGACAGGCCGCATGCCAAAGATTGCCAGTCCCTGACCTAGACTCTACCAGGTTGCTTCAGAGCAAACTGAGTTTAGACTTTTGAAAACATGACATCAGTACACAATCAAAGTTATTTGTTGTTACACTTCTGTGCGTTAGCCAGCATGCGAGCACATTTAGTTAATCAAGTGCATGACTTTTCTTTCTAAAAACAGATCTTGACTGGCATTAGTGTTGACTTAAACTTGCAAGGACACTGTATAAAATACCTTCATTAAAAATATGTAGCATTGTTTTGAAGCATAAGGAAATTCCGAAGGCAGTCATTCTGTTTTCTCTATAGTGTATTGGTCTATCAGGGAAGAAACTGTTTTGGTTCTCAAAAGTACATTTATGTGGGACGCAGAGTTCATGTTTCTGAATCGTGCTGTCCTTTCTAATTCTAGGCTTGAAGTTTTCTGCACAGACCTAGCAGCAAAGTGTTTTTTCTCCTTCAGAGGAAATAACCACACTAACCAAAAATAACTTGGGAGCTTCAGATGTAAAAGCTGCCTTAATGGTTAGGATACAAGCTAAACGGTCACAGCACAAATTACATTATGCATCCCCTGACTGCACACACTGAGATTATGACTGCTCACTGCACTCAACACATGGATGGTCACAAGGGAACACTAAAAGCAAATTCTGGCCCTGTCTATCATCCATAATTCAAGAGAAATCAGGGTTAAAAAAAGTGCATGAGCAATTGACATAATTTATATGCTGCCATTGGGAGAGTTGGCAGTCTCCCGCATCATAAAGTTTAAATAATGGTAGTTTTAACACCACATGTATCCACAGCTGTCCTGAATGTAACACCATTAGCTCCATTACTGCATGAAGTAATAGTTTTCTTAGTTCAGTATCCCCAGGAAAACATCACACCTGTCAGCCTTACTTCACAAACAGCTGACTTCATGCAAGATTTTACCAGTAACTTTGCAAAACTAATCAGTCAAACACAGACAAAAGAAAGTACTCAGAAGGAAAAAACCCTGAAAAGTTTTATGAAACAATGGTTAGAAAGGATGCTACATGTAAAATTAAAGGGGGGAATCTTTGATTAAAAAAATTACAAAATAGTCTTCTATGGATGGCACATGACTTTGAAGAGGATCTCCATTTACATGAGCCCTTTTTGATTTTTGTTCATCTGGACATGGTCTCCTGAGAAGGGCCATTTCCCTGCCCCCACTCCCCCCCACCAATTTCTTCAGACATGACATTACTCAAAAGATGGTCAAACGAGTTCAAACAGTAAGAATGAAGGTGATCATTGATTTGTTCAATCTAAATTAGCTATAGGCACAATGCTTCAGTTTCAAAGTCTGACTGAAACCATAGATGGTTAGGTCCACAGATGTTTAGAAGAGCATTTTTTTCCTCGAGAATTTTAACCGGAACTTTTAACACTGAAAAAGTAAAACTTGCCATTAAATGGAATTCTTTGGACCATAACTTGTCCAGATGGCAAAGTACTGAAAGTAGAACTCAAAGAGGCAACATTTACAAGAGACTGTAAATTAGCCTTTAGTAAAGCATTCTTCACCTTTACTATCCCACTGAATTGACCTTGGAAAAACTATATACACAACCTCAAGGAGGGAGAACGCAGCAGATACATGGAGATGGAATCAAATTTATGCTTATACAGCAAACAGTCACTAAAGCAGGCCTACTTTCTGACATTCTGAAAATGGCTGCTGCTGTTGATCTGAACCCTGGCTTTGGAAAGAACCACGTCCTGCATCCTGCAAGATGCCAAGCAAATCCTGGAGGTCTTGAGTGCTCTCAACTCTCACTGCAGTTGTTGGATGTTGATGAGAATTGTCATCCCTGTTAATTGCTCAGCACCTTGCAAACTCGGGCTTCATCTGTTTTGGAAAGAAAGGGTACACCTTCCAGAAAATGGTAGCTGTAGATGTCAGGATGCCTTCACATTGTTAACTTGTCAGTTCCACATTTGTACAGGTAATGCTTCAATACTGGATCCCCCCTTCACTCACCCCCTTTGGTTTTTTGCTGTTATTGTAGGGGTGGCGTGGGGTGGGGGGCTTAAACTCCACTTAATCAGGATGTGCAGCTAAGTTGTATAAAGCATAATGTGCAGTGTGAGAATACCACTATGAACTAATATCTGTGACAGGACAGAGAATGAATCCTTAATCAAGAAGTCAATTTTCTACATTCTATGTACAGAGATACAAAACCTCTATGACATAAGCAAGACGAGATGTTTTCTGACTTATTTTTGTACACTAAGACTGATGAACACATTGCAACAACGAAAGGATATTTTATTTTCTCTGGTTCAGATAACAAGTGACAGCAGCAATAAAAAAAAAGCAACCCAAACCCAAAAGCTCAGGAATTCTAGGATCATAAAGCAGTTTGTACCATGGGAACTTATAATGTGTTTGCTTCTCTCTTGTGTAACAACAATAGACTCTCGGAGGATGTAGAGTCTAAACAAACTGCTATCTTGGTTGCTCAGGCATACACAAGCAGCAGAGAATCCTGTGGCACCTTATAGACTAACAGAAGTTTTGGAGCGTGAGCTTTCGTGGGTGAATATCCACTTCGTCAGACGCAGGACTACACAGGCATACACAGGATATCACTTGCAAATAATGGAGACATTAAAAATATGGTTGTGAGGATCCCTTATTTTAACATAAACACACAAGCTCTCAGTGTAAAGTGCTTCAGGTAGAATTGATAAGTTATATTTTCCTACAACATCAGGGGCAGGGGGATAGCAAAGACGAGGGAATAGAATTTAAGTTCATTTGTGATTTCTCTCTCCCTTTCCAATAGCAAGAGAAGAATTTAAATCAGATCTCTCCATAGCCTGCCTACACACCTGCACCCATATACACAAAGAGGCGAACATTTTTCCTTTTATGTTTAATGGACACTATCCTCGGTTGTCAAAATCTTTTTTGGCTCTTGGCCTGCAAGAACTGAAAAAGAAGCAAGAAGCAGATGAATTACTGAGTCAACTCGTGATTCACTGGAAAGAACACTGGATAAAATACACTAAATAAGAAACCTCTGTAAAACCATATTGGGCAGTTTCCCGGGGTCTTACCATAAACCAAGTTTTGTTGTGAAAGGGGTCCAGTCTGGTTATTCCTGCATCACTGCAACAGGAAATCCTTGACAGACTCCATGAAGAACACCAAGGCATTACAACATGTGGGGAGAGAGCTAAACAGTCTGTTTGGTGGTGGCCTGGACTGAACAAACGGCAACCAAAAGTTGAGAAATGATATATTTGTGCTCGCATGAGAACCAGTCCATCAGAACAGTTACTACAATCTGCTCTATCAGACAGATAATGGCAGAAAGTCAGGATTGATCTTTTCTGTCTAAATAACACAACCAATATTTTGGTTACTGATTATTTCTCAAGATTAACTGAAGTTGTCAGGAAGCTCAACACAACATCAAGTACAGTTGTGGAGCGGCTAACCCTATCTTTGTCTATTTCAGGATTCCATAGCAAATCATCTCTGACAGTGATCCTCAAGTTTCCTACAACACCTTTAAGAGATTTGCAGATAACTATGGTTTCACTCAGGTCATATCCAGTCCACAGATCCTCCAAAATAAATGGTGAAGCAGAATGTACAGTAAAGACAATAAAACAACTTCTTTCAAAATCCTCAGCTCCTCATCTTTTCCTGTTGGAATCCAATCAACACCTCTAGCAAATGAATTCAGCTCTGCAGAACTGTTGATGGGAAGGAAGTGGAGGCCCACTCTCCTAACCATCCCTTCCAGAATAGATCATTGTTGGCTTCCTGAGACCACAGGAGAAGGAAGATTAATATAAAAGCCATCAGAAAAGAGACTTTGACAGGTGCCATAGAGTCAAATCCTTGGGAGTACTGAATCCAGGAAGTTATGTTTGGGTGATAGATTCTCAAGAAAAGTGCCAGGACACCTTGATCCTACTTGGTTAGTATGCCAGCAGAAATCATCCATCAGAACTAGTGTCATCTTGTGTCACCAGGCAGCTAGCTCTCCAGTTCACCATGATCACTATCAAGAGACTAAACCTGTGAACAACACCCCATCTACTCACATAAAACTGCCACCAGTCCTACTGCCCCTCTCTCTGCAAGGACAGAAAAATAAAAACACCCTCCTGCATTCCTGGTGAATTACAGAAGATCTTGAGAATTCAAAAAAGTCAGAGACTAGTCACCAAATGTTTTAAAAGGGCAGAATAAAACCCTGACACAAGACCAAAGGTTCAGGCAGTCTACCCAGTCCTTCATGGCGCTGTTTATTCATGTTAATATTTTATTCTTGTTGTATGTTGTTGTTTAATATAAAATTTGGATAAAGGTTTTACTATCCTTCCCCCTTCAGAAAGGGATGTGATGTTAGCTGTGAATGTTTAGAACTGCCTCTAACAGGCAGAGAGCAAGGAGGTAAGGGTCTGTGTAAATGGAATAAAGTCAGTCTTGCATTCACTCCAGCCGTGGTGTGCTGGGTCTCTGTAATCTCTACACCTGCTGGGGGATTTTTTCACTACTGGCCCGGAGGAAAGAGTCCCACATAGTAGGTCACCAGGAGTCCTTGAAGTACTTTGATTGCCCTTGGATATCTCCTTTCCAATTATTGACTAGCCTCAACCATACTTATTACATCTGACACAATCACAGCCCAAGGTGGCATAGCTGTAGGTTTTCCTCTAGCAAGACTTGTTGTATGGATAAGTCATTTAACACAAACCTATCTCAGCTTCATTTTTGATTTTTTTTCTATTTGAGGAGATATAGAGGGGCACAGAAAGGAGGATAAGCATTATCTGTCCATTCCAAAAGTTTCACATCCTCTTTCCTACCCCCTTTCAACTTCCCTCTTCTGCCTTTAAAATATTACATATAATCCCCTCTTCATGAATATGGTGTCATGGTTCAGGTGAAAGTTGCATCTGTTATTTCTCTCCAGGGGTGAGCTTTCCAAGTGACAGCACTTCCTCCAGAGTAGACCCCACAGTTCACCCCACTTTAGACTGGATCACCAAGCTACGAAACCTTCTGTTTTGCTAACTGTAATCTCATAGCTACAGGGCCCTCTCAGCTTTGGAAAACTGACTGTGTAATTCTGGCTGCTGTCTGGAAATATCATCTTCCCGGTTAATGTTCTAGCCTTTGTTCCCTGAAACCCCTTGTTGTTATTTGTCCAAAGATGTCTTACTTCTGGCCATTGTTTAGCTTCCTTCTTGTTCTTCATAACAACCCCTTTTTGGAGTAACTCCCTGTACTCAGATGGAATAAGATCAAGCAGATAAATCAAGGCACATATAATATTCCCCATACTCCACACATGGCTACAACTAGATCATATGAAAGAAATGTGTTTCCCCCTTATCCTTACTGAAACAAAATGTTAAACTAAATGAAGCATGACAAAGGATGGAATATAGCCCTTTGGAAATGTCAAATCCACAGTTTTGTGAACCATAATGTTTAGAGGCAATAAAAAGTCAATCATAAATGCTTAGTGATGACATATGGTGCCTGCAGGATGCTTTATTAACTAAATGAGATGCATTTCTCTCTCTGGGCCATGTAGAAATTTCTTAAAGGTTTGAAGTATTTTCTCCTTCCAGTGAGTAATAACTCCAATTAAGGACTTGAGTGCTGCTTCACTGGACTGAGTGCTGCTTCACATACCTGGTACAGAAGACAAGACACATATGGGGTCCTGCCCCATGTACCACATTCACTTTGAATGTCAGTATTTCAAAACGAACGCTATAGTAGAATTCAGTAGCAAAGGGGATAATAGCACTAATGATAGCTGGGCATTCGAGTCAAAGGGAGAATGCAATGCCACGTCTCTATTATAATCAGCGTGCCTCTACAGTACCCAAAGCTGTGATTCTTCAGATTACATGGAGAAGTCAAACTATCCACTTGTTCAAAGGACAGCACAATAAAACTATCATTTTTTCTGCTAATGAATAACTTGCAAGATTGAAATAAAGATACACTCTCCAGCAGCTAAGAGGTTCTGCACAAGAAAAAGGTTTATCTGATGCCCTCAAAGAGCTGATACTGGTAAAAGCTTCAGTGTTAACAGAGGGACAGGAAGGCTGATTTTGATGTTTTTGCTTTTTGTACTCCAATTATTTTAAAATTTTTCAATGTTGGGAAAATTAAAACCAAATTCTCTCTCTCTCACACACACACACATCTCCAGTGAGTTCCTGTGCACTTGGTACCTAGTGCAACTAGTAAAATTCCATATGGGCTGATGTCTAGTCACCCAAAAGTGGGGTGATCTACAGTTACCCAGATACACAGGAACATCTGAGGGTCATTTTGGACAGCAGTATCCATAAAATGAAGTGCTGCCTCCTTCCAAGGAATCAGGGCTTTGACTGGCCCCAAACCATCCAGATACTACAGATTCATAGCAAGAACAGCCTATCTTCCAACTGGTTGGCATCCCCTCCAGTATTTCTGGGCACTACTGTAACCTTCCCACTCTTTTCTTCAGAAATACATATTTCGTTGTATGAGTGGCAGAAATCATATATGGGGTATTTATATCGTCCAGAGATGTTCATAACTAAGCATTTTGTAAGAAGCTGATTATTTATTATATCCCTTGGTCAGCTGTGAATAATGCATTAAGCAGAATTTCATTACAGAAGTATATTTTCCCAGGGTATAAAATAGAGAGAAGCCCCCAGGAGTCTTATTTGCCAGGTGAGTAATAATTCAAACATGTAATAAAATAGCTTGTGAAATTATTTCCCCACTCAACAAGGATGAAAAGTGATTGATATTTCAGTCTATTTTTGAGGCAGTTAAATCATTTAAGAGCAACAACTTTCGTTATAATTTGAATGAAAGAGTTGTAGGCTGATTTGCAAATGTAATGTAACTTATTGGGGCTGTGACATGCGACCGTTCCTTTGCTTTTTGACTACCCATATACAAAATCAGTTATTTTCTTGAATGCTTATGAACTTGATCCTGGATGAAACTTTGTCATTGCTGACAGCAAATATTGCAAAAATCAGTGCCAGAGAAAAATTATACCTTTTCTCCAGGCATCCCCCCCTTCCCCAAACACACACACATTTTCATAGGGAAGAGTTACCATTTTGGAATAAAAATTGATGGGGTTTTGTGGGTTTTGTTTTATTTTTAGGTGACTAAATTGCAGGTTTCCACCCACAGAAACTGCCTTTCATTTTCATGTAAAGATTTTGAAATTAAAATGGAATAGATATGCAACAAATATTTCATGTGGCATGAGGACTGAGATGAAAAAAAAAATCAGCAATATTATTTAAGGCCATGGGCTAGATTGACTAAAGCTGGCACAAGGAAATGTTTATTAAACATTCCAGCAGCAGCCAGAATCCTTCTACCCTAGCTACTATTGTATTTCATCAGGGTTTCTGCGTGGGAAGGGCAGCTTTAAGTTGTATCATGCCTCCACAGGAATCAGTGTCCCCTCTATTGTTCCTGGCCACACTTACCTTTAAGGGTCTGACAATCTGGACCTTAATGGCTATTGCACAGTATTGACAAGTAAGAGTACTCTCAAAATACCTTTTCTCTACAATAGCCACTTTCAAACTTCATTGCACCATGACCCCTCTTCTGACAACAAAATTAATACAACCCTGGGTAGGAGGCAGGTGAAGCCTATGCCCTACCACCCTGGGTGGAGGGACAGGGGGCCAGAGCCAAAGCCTTGGCACTCCAGGTGGAGATGGAGTTCAGACTTCAGCTTCAGCCCCAGATCCCAGCAAATCTAATGTTGGCCTGGCGACCCCATTAAAATGGGATCGCAACCCACTTTGGGGTCCTAACCCACAGTTTGAGAACCACTGCTCTACAAGAATTACTGAGGGTCCAGTCCTGAGCCCATTGAAATCAATGAGAATTTTGCTATTAATTACAGTGGGAGCAGAAACGGGCCCTAATGTATTTATTCCCTTCCAGTCTGTCAAGCCATGGATAAACTCACTCCGTCTACAAAAGGGAACTTAACTGAGTTGCAAAAATTAAATAAATAAAATCTGTGCTACTTGTTTTGTTTTTCACTTGTCTGGCTGCACATTAATGCTGTGTCAGATGCGATCAGAGTCAGAAGATATATCAGTGTTTGCTGGAACTGTAGCACTTTCTGAATGAAAAAAGAAAAGAGATGGACATTCTCTAACTGAATTCCTCCCCCCCCACCCCCACAGCTCTCCTCAGCTGCTGGCACACAGTGAGCAATGCAGCTGCCTTTACAGTGACACAGATGTGCATTTCTAGTACATACTGTTCCTGTCCAATCAGATTTGTTATATAGTCTGTTTTAAGTTTTCTTTTTGTCCGAGTCCACCACATTGAGGGATTATCTTTGTCCCGCTGGCCACATTCAGCAGACTTCTTCCTATATAAGATGTTCAAATGTTCCAGACCACTATTCTCACTTGTAATCTATTGCTCTGTCATAGTTGGATATTTTCCCTTTCCCTACAGTTGGCAACTCTTGGTTGTTTGTCACCAGTTAAAACAATCTCTGAGAGGTACAGCTGGAAGGAGACAAGCTCTTTAGTCTTCGTTAGCGATAACAGATCTTTTTGTGATATTTTCTTTGGATAAGGGAGAAAAAGTAGACAATTGACCATGCAGTGGGTTGAAGCCTGTGACTGACAACTCTGCTCCTCTGGCGCAATGGAACTCTACGATAAGGGTAAACAAACTGTCTCACAGCCCGCCAGTGGATTACCCTGACGGACCACGTGTGGGCCACTAGTTGCCCACTACTGATCTAAAGAGTCACAACACCTTTAAAGCTGCTAGGACTCAGAAGCTAAGCATCAATATATGTTGGATGCACACAACACTTCATTTGCATCTGAAATGTGAGCAAAGAAACTGACAAATTCTAATACAGTGCTGCTTACCCAGGGCCGGCGCAACCATTTAGGCGACCGAGGCAGTCGCCTAGGGCGCTGGGATTTGAGGGGCGCCATTTTCTTCAGCAGTGACCGTGGCAGCCAGATCTTCAGCCTCCCCGGTCGCCGCCGGCATTTAGGCAGAGGGAGCTGGGGCAGGGGACCGCGGGGAGGGTCACCTGCAGCAAGGAAGGGGAGGGTGGCACACAGGGGAACTCCCCGCCCCAGTTCACCCCTGCCCTACCTCCTCCCCGAGCACGCCGTGGCTGCTTCACTTCCCCCACCTTCCAGGCTTGGAGCACCTAAGCTGATTGGCACCGCAAGCCTGGGAGGCGGGAGAAGTGAAGGAGCTCACCCCTGCTCCGCCTCCTCCTCGAGCACACCGCAAGAGAGGCGCCTCAGGGCAGAGGGGGGTAGCTGCGGTGGGGGGGAGGCACCTTGGGGGAGGGAGTGCAAGGTGGAAGTTTTGCCTAGGGTGCAAAACATCCTTGCACCGGCCCTGTACTTACCCCTTACAATTCAGCTTGTGTCAGTCATGCAAATTTAAAAGGTGACCAAAGATGAACAGGTAACAGGATTTATGCTGCTCTGAGTACACAATTTATATTTAATCATATCTTCATTACGCTTTGCAATTTATGTGCTAAAGCAAGTCATCAAGATGCAAGAATATTTTCAGGCTTGGATGCCATCATCATCAAAAATTGCAGTACTGACAAATCCTAGCAATCAAATATCAGGCATCAGATCCCCCAAAATCATGAGATTGTCCTACAATCATGTTTTTTTAAAAAAAAAATAATTCAATTTGGGTTTTTTTTTTACTTTCTTTCTAGGATTTGAGGGTTAATGTTAACATTTAGGGTTAATCTTTTTGATCTCTCATCAACCATGAAGATCAGAAACTTACATTTTTTAATGAATGCCAAAATTTTCACATGACTCCCAGATGGGGTTTTAAGAAGACCCCAAATATCAGAAGAGTTAATATGATATAAATAATAATATAGAGAGATATACCTATCTCATAGAACTTGAAGGGATGCTGAAAGGTCATTGAGTCCAGCCCGCTGCTTTCACTAGCAGGACCAAATACTGATTTTGCCCCACATCTGTAAGTGGCCCCCTCAAGCACTGAACTCACAACCCTGGGTTTAGCAGGCAAATACTCAAACTACTGACCTATCCCTCCCTCAAGTACTGCATTGGCTGATGTATCTCTAAATTCCTCCCTGAAAACCAAGCTAGAGCACCAAAATTAAGATATTTCTACTTGCAGTTGAACAATCTTCTGATAAGTAGTATTGGTAGATGATACTCAAATTGCTTCTCTAGACATAGCATGTATCTCCAAAGTCACTCAGTAGATTAATACCATCTACACTAATAAATATACACTTTTTAACATTACTAAGATTTTTACAGGGGAAGCCGGAAAGTCTCTATCATCCCTTTCTGACACAAAGGTCTGAACTTTATAAAAATCAAGGATACTCCCATCAGATACCTTCTACAGCCTTAATTCAATCAGTTATATGACTGCCAATGGGTAGAACATGGAAAAATAAACACGTATTCCCCACGAAAGGATGTTATTAAGAAGTTCAGTGACAGAGGGCACTTAGCAGACATTGAAGATAAAAGATATATGTGAAATTGATTTACATTATCTTGTAGCCACAAGAAAAATGGAAGGATAATGGCAGTACATCAGAATTAAATCAAATTATCTTTACACTATTTTTCCAGAACAAAATCTTAAATAGATTTCATTAGACTACACAAAGTTGGTACAATCAACTACAGTAAATGCTGAAGATGCCAAACAGCAGCTAATCTGTTCAACATGATTTTTCTTGCAATGAATTAAAAATATAAAGAAGCAGTTTATTCTAGTAATTAATATATAGATATGCATGGCTTCAAAATCTGCATACTAGAATTGGTAGATGAATTATATCTGCCAATGGACACCAGAAATATCTGTTTGTAGCAAAACATATATTATCCAAAAAATGGACATCTAGAACACTTTAGAATGGTCAAACCCACCTGTAATGGAGAAAATAAATTACATGGGCAACAAAAGAGAGGAAACTATACTATAATTTGCATAAATGTGGTTGTGATAAAGTAAGATCTTATACAAGATGTCATTACTAAAACCAGCATCATCGCATTTATGGCCCGATGTTGCTCTAATTGCTTCAATTGAAGTCATAGGAAGTTTTCCCATCATTTCAACGGGAACAGAATTAAGTTAATGCCGAGCACATACATGTGAAAATCCCACTCTACATTTTGTAGCTAAGACACACTGATCTAATATGCTTGTGCCGGATCATATATTAAAACAAACATAAAAAAGTCAAAATGAGTGAACATATATTTAACACACAAAATGCAGATTATTCAACAGAATAATGTGGTATTTAGAGATCAAATTCTTACAATTAGACTTTTGGTCCATCTCTTATATTTGACTAGATGGTCCAATTTCTTTCCCTTAGCCCAGCAAGAGTTTTTGTCAGAACAATCTTATCCTGGAATTTATCTGGTTATAAAAAGAAAATGAATTATATGGAGGGATTTTTTTTAAAAAAAATAGTTTTGGAAACTTTTGATTTGATTTTTTAACAAAAAACATGGTTAGCTGAGCCTGAAATCATAGTCTGTTCTGATTTGGAATCCTTGCTCCAAGAAGGAAGCAGATTACCAAAAAGGGGGTTGTATATCAGAGGACTTGCCACTTTGGTTTCCTTACACCTGAAAACCCACATTTTATCTTTGGAATCAAAATGTCAGGGCTTTCAAGGGCATTTTAATTTTTTTCCTAAACCCCAAATTTTAATATTAATATTTTAAAGTTAAAGTTAAATGTTTAAAATTAATGTTTAAAATTAAATGTTTATCCTCCCCCCACAACCTCCCCATTTTATTCTTAATCATTGTGAGAGTGCCTGAAAGAGCAAATTGATCTGATAGGTCTTCAGTTCTCAATGGCTTATTTAAATATTTTGGGAGATTTTAATGTTTGACTAGGTCCTCCAGCAAACTCATTATTAGGGGAAGAAAATATTAAGATTTTTTAACTTCCCCCTTGAAACTCTAGAGATCAGGTTGTTAGCCATTAAATTAAAGGCTTTATTAGATAAATTTAATCTGATATCTGTAAATGGAAGGGTGAGGGGTAGAGAAGGACATTGTACATATATTTCATTAACTCGCTGAAATTCTAGGAAACGATGTCCCTCTACCAGGATTTCTCTGTACTTTCAATACTTTCTCACCCAGATAGTGACCATCAACCTCTCTCTAGAATTATGAATGATGTGCTCTTTTTAGAGAACATTTTATTCCCATGGGTGAGGATGCCTTGATTACCCCTTTTGCAGCAATGTGACTGTAAAAGATAAAAATGGACCCCATTTGTGACAAATTATCTAGGAGATTGGTGGACTTTGATGTTAGATTTCTCAGAGATGTAATTATTAAATCTGAGAATTCCTCTCAAATGTGAAAGATATGAGTTGCTTGTAAAGCCCTTACAACACTTGTCTCTAAACAAATTGATTTTGGTTTTAATTATTCCAAAAATGCTTTCAGAGATGAGCATACTTGGATTGATGTGGACTGTGTGAAGGAAAAAGTCTGCTGTGGTGTGTACATCTTATAGGATAAGATGCAATTTCATTTCAGAATTTAGCAGCTGCCAGAAGATATAAAGGTTTATCATAAAAACCAAGGATACCTTAGATCCTTGTGGAAGGATTTTGAAGTAGCAGATAGAGATAAAAATTCTTCCATGTTTTGGAAGATGGTGACCTCGGGCTTTGGTGGATATACTCCAGTTGAGGAGCCCCATATTAAGGATGAAGTCTGGATAGCATATTTTGGCCAGATCTTTAAATATTCCCTCCAACCATTTTTTTTATATACGTCTCCCATAATTGATGCAATAACAAATCTTCTCTCTGATTTACTATTCTGGCCTTCAGTAAATGACAGTGAAGTCCAGTCATTTAATTTAACCCAACAGGAAAAAAGCTCCAAAGGAAGATATTCTACCCACTGAAGTTTTCCAGGAGACTCTTGATAGGGGGTATCTAGTCGTGGCTTTTATTGCCATTCACTGGATGGATTTTGTCTGGCTATAAGTCTAGTATTATAGCTCCTATTTTTTTTAAAAGGGGGCAGAAAGAATCCTGCATTATACAGATCTACAGTGGAACCTCTGAGTTACGAACACCTTGGGAATGGCAGTTGTGCGTAATTTTAAAATGTTCATAACTCTGAACAAAACGTTATGGTTGTTCTTTCAAAAGTTTACAACTGAACATTGACTTAATGCAGCTTTAAAACTTTACTATGCAAATGAAAAATGCTGCTTTTAATCATCTTAATATAAATGAGACAAGCACAGAAAAAGTTTCCTTACCTTGTCAAATCTTTTTTTAAAACATTCCTTTTTTTTAGTAGTTTACTGTATTTGCATTTTGTATTTTTTTTTTATTTTTATTTTGGTCTCTGCTGCTACCTGATTGCGTACTTCCAATTCCAAATGAGGTGTGTGGTTGACGGATTACCTTGTATCTCTAGTATTCATAACTCTGAGGTTCTACTGTATGAGTCTGTTTGATGTGGCAGGGAAAATTAATTCCAGATTTTTACTATCTAAATTTGAAATATGGGCTTTAGGGCTGATAGGGCCACAATAGATAATTGTTTCATTTTATCCTATGTGATTTATAAATACACCTCTACCCCGATATAACACTGTCCTCGGGAGCCAAAAAATCTTACCGTGTTATAGGTGAAACTGCGTTATATCAAACTTGCTTTGATCTGCCAGAGTGCGCAGTCCCCCCAGAGCGCTGCTTTACCACATTATATCTGAATTCATGTTATATCAGGCTGTGTTATATTGGAGTAGCGATGTATACTGTGGGTAAGGGTACTAGGTTGTATGCCACTTCTACAGATCTAAGATGGCATTTGATTCTATTAGTCAAGACAAACTTTGTGTGAAATTAAGAAGGATGGATATCGATTAAAAAAAATTATGTATTCTGGAGGCACTACACCAGAGCAATATGGTTAGGGTAAGAACTAAAGACAACGGAGGACATATTAACATTCTCCCTGCTTCTAGTGGAGTATCCTAGGGATGCCTTCTAGCACCTTTTCTTTTTAATTTATTTATTTTTGATGTTGTGTATGTCAAAGAAAGGTAATTTCTTTCTGCTACAAATTAAGGGTAGACCTCTCTCAGTTTTATTATATACCAATTAATGGTAGTTTTTATCACAGATTCCAAGAGGACTCTGTTGCTTATCTTCTTTTTCTTCTTATTGTAATTCTCAAGACCTGATTCTCAATTATAACAAGACCAAGATCATGATTTTTAGGAAGAATCTTCCATAAATTGAGCGGAAGATAGAAGGCCTCTTTGTAGAACAAGTCTTGTTTTTACTTATCTACGGATAAAATTTCATTATTCGGACCACGGTCCACTTCTCCTAAAGGCTTAAAACAAAAGGCCCTTTGCTCTGCTCATATGGTGGGTACAGAGTTGCCCCAGAATGAAGAATTTCTATTTCTGATAAAATAATGTAGGAGATGCTTTCTAAGGCCAAGGTTTGGATTATCATTAGAGAACAAATTTTGGTCTTAGAGATCATTCAAAAATTTTTTGAGGAGATGTAATTGTCCCAAATTCTACCCCTGCCTCATTTTTACATGCCAAGGTGGATATTTTTTTCTGTAAGCAGGAAAGTTTGTATTGTTTTTTTTTAAATTTTGGTCTAAAATCTCTGCTCCTCCAGATTATAGATTGCCCTCTCATTCAGGAGATGGACCAACAGCCTGTGTACTCCTTATTGCCATGGTATAAGACCCTTCAATTTATTATAGTTAGGTTGGATGTTTCTATTAATCACTTATCGTCAACATCTTTTAATCATTGTAATCAACTATTTAAACAGAGAGTGACAGATTTTATCCAACAAAAAGATTAATGATTCTAAGTTTTTCTTTTGGTTTTGTACTTTGAGGACGGCCATGATTTTGTCCATATTTGAATGAGTTACCAAATCCTCATTTATATAAGACATATGTTAAGTTCAGATTCCAAACTACAGAAACAGCTGTTAAAGGTAGATATGAAAAAGTTCTTTCATATCTTTGGTTTTGCCCATGTAAATTTGGAGTGTTGGAAAATCTACCTCATTATTTTTTGGATTGTAGAATTTTTCAGGTGCTGAATTCTACCTCTTTTGTACAATTTTTTTTATCACCACCTCAAAAGATAATGTTTTACTGTTTTCTCAATCCCCAATAGTAATTCAATCAGTGGTAATTTTTGCCTTTTTAGAACTGTGCCAAAGAAGAGAGTTTTTATCTAATTCTAACTGGTATTTTAATGCACTATATGTATTATATGTATATTGCTGTTGTTTCGTATTGTGTATGGTTCTTGTTGTGTTTGCAAAAGATGTATGTCAGATATGCTCTAATAAATGAAAATTGATACTTGATTCATAAAACAATATATCAATTATATGTATTTTTGCCTTCCTTTGTACTGATGCTGGTAAGTATGATTGTATATTTATTTAAAAGAAAAAAATCAAAGATAAAATATGAAACACCTCTGTATCATATCAGAAAAATCTCACAGAACCAGTGTACTGCCTGAGAATGACCTCCTGGCTTCTCACTAAACATGACAATTGCTAATATAATGTTATAAGTGTGCAGACACTTCACAGAGCGTGCTTCCCAGCTCAGGTAGACAGACACATTCTATAGCTGCTCAAGCTAGAGTGCTAAAAATAGCAGTAGAACCAGAGGTAGCACAGTCAGTGGCTCTAGCTAGCTGCCTGACTATATAGCCAAGCATTTAGGAAGGTTTATATTCAGCTGCAAGCCTAGCTACATTGCTATTTTTAAAATGCTATCTTGAGCAGAGCTCGTGTGGGTGTGTCTACATCAGCTGGGGATCACACCCTAGCACCACGTGTAGACATTATCTTACAGTCCCTTGTTCTTTCTGGGTAAATCCACACTAGAGAATTCGACATATGTACAGTTTAACTAAAAACGGATAGGTTAACTTGTGTAGCTGAAGGAGACAGGCCAATTATTTGCATTTACCACTTGTAATTTACCACTAGGCTTCAGGTACACTACTCTGTGGAATGTATGAAGTTCCAACAGAAGCAGCAGCATTAATACCACTTGTAAATTACCCGTGCCTAAGTAATTTGGACAACTGGGAATACATTTAAGAATGTTTAAGTTTTAATCAATTCCTTCTCTGGAGCATTGTAGTACAACAGCATTGCAATTAGTTTGCAGACTGACTATCAAAGCCCTACATTTGAGCTAGACTCTTACAGGATTTAAACCAGTGTTTTTTTTTGTGGGGGATTGTTTACTTCTCAACATTTGGGAGTGTCTCTCAATTTGCTGCTTTTATATCTGCACCTAGTTAAAAATGGTTTGAATACCTCCAGGGGTTTTAACCTATTTTCCCAAGTATATTGCTCTTGTTTGAAACATTTAAAAGTTTAACTAATTGTTTTTGCTCCTGGCAAGTCTCAGGTGACGGTAGCTTTTCTGAGATTGTATAATAGCACACTGAAATAATTGTTTCTTCTTATTATTTACGTGATCGATTTATGGAATAACAAACAAACAAATTATAGTCCTATTGTATGACAAAACATATCTGGAGTGGTTTGTGTAGGATCCTGAGACGGAATTACAACCTCACTATGACAGATGCTATTTAATTTTTTTATATATATATGACACAAACATGGTACCTTTTTTATCATGCAATCTTTCCCCTACTTCTGAGATCATCATTTCTGGTCTGAAGAACGAGAGCCCCAAATCTGTCTAAGGATGAATGTTCCATCTCAGTACCTATAAATACTACAGAAGAAACAATAGCTGATGTAGGAGGCGGGAATAAGATGGACAACTGAAGTCATTCATCCAGGTTGGGTGGGTCCATGGGAGAGAGAACTACCCTCCAGGAAGGGAAGAATAGGATTGTGGGAGACACGCTCAAGGAATTTGTGGCCTGATGTTGTCATGCATCCTCAACCTAGGAGACGAGAGCTAGAAAAGGCAAAACAACAGAAGGTCCTAGGCTGTAAAATGCTGATTCAGATCATGATTTCTCCAGTTTGGGGATGTTTGTATTCAGAAATTTGGTACTGGCTCATGTCCAGAAAATCATAACACTTAGCCCTCTACTTTTTCCAAATACTCCAGAAACATTAGCTAAATACTCCTGTGATATGAGGCAGGTATTGCAAATGCTGTCACCATTTTGAGAAGGCCTAAGAAGACTTAGAGGAGTTTCCCAAGCAGCCAAATACCCAAACACAGCTAAACAGCCAAACCATTTAAGTTTTCCTGCTGCAACTTCTAAAGTATTGTATTGGATTCTGCAATAGAAAGATGAAGGGGGAGGAAACATACATTGTTAAATTTTAAACAAGTGTTCTCAATCACTTATTCATATCTCACAAATATCTTACTCAAATAAGTTTAATACACAGTGGATTCATGGCATAGTGATGTATTTGGAACCTGTAGTATTTGAATACAATAGGAACTATTGTATACACATTAAACTCCCATATGCCACAGTACTTTTATAGCACAGAATTCAGAAATTTTCTCCCTGTTTAAGCAGACAGCAGGGTATTAATGTTCATAAATGAGTTGAAACTACATATTATTTGAGAAAATGGATTATTATACATAATTTTCTATTGATTCTCTAGCACTCAGCAACTTGCTAAAGAGATGTGGTTTTGATTTACACATCTCACCTATCCAATGACAGAGAACCACAATGATTGCATCAATTCGACATTGCTGGGTCCTAAAATGCTGGGTAATGGTTCGGATTAATTTCTGTTGGCAAAGAGAGGTGTATATTGCATCCACAAGACCCATTACATTTTTTGTTTTTGTTGAGGGTCAGAGAAATCCCTCATGTGGGATAACAGATGCAGGCACTCTGCCCCAGGAAGTACTCCAGGGAACTTCTATAGAAGCTGTGCCAGCAGAGACTATACACTGAATCAGCCCATTCCCAAAATATGCTGGCTATCTCCCTTCCTCAACCAACGTCCCTACTCTCTGGATGGATCAAGCCTCTTACAAGACCCTCTAAATGTTAAAACTTTTTGCCACACTTTACTTTAGGAAAAGCTAACAGGTGTAAATCAGGCGTGTTTCTATCATCATAGAGTTCATGACTGTGTTATAGAATGTGAAAACCTCTGGAAAAGCAAAATGTCAATCAATCTTTCCCATTTATACATATTCACTGTCCATTGGCTAAGACCTCTATTAATAGAGAACATTGGTCTATCTTTTATCTGACTTTACAGTAACAAAAATGAGCTGTGTGCAGGCAAAAGCAAAAGACAGTGAGATCCATTATTTGTTTTCCCTTAAAGAATCCCAGCAGTTTCCTTTCTGTCTACTTTGGCTTCAATTTGATTCAGCCTCTAATAACCTATTAGCATGAAAGTGACAATCAAGTCAACACAGGCTTAGAAGTCTTTTTGTTTAAAGATACAATTTCCTTTCATATTGCTGAGGTACTATTCACAGCAAAGCAGACAAGGATGAAAAAAATCTTTGAAGTGCTCTAAAATGTATCAAAATGTTTGAATGCTTTTCAAAGTGAAGCTTGGATTTTTCTCAGAGCATATTTAATACAGCCTCACCCCCAGTTAGACACACCAATGTATTTCTTGAGGCATAACTAATAAAACCTTGGCTAGAACCTCTTTATGGTGGGACTGTGCTTTTTCCGCACTCTCTCTTTGTCCATGCCTCGTATTTGTATCTCCTTTTGTTTTCCTACACAACTATCTTAGGTACCATGGGTGAAATTCTGGCTCCGCTGGTGAATGGGTATTATATCATTGACTTCACTGGGGCCGTATGCCAACAGAAGTACCTTTCTCTTCCTGGATCTATTTCTGTTCTCCAGCCATCTGTGCCTCACCT
The DNA here is from genome assembly GCF_003597395.2 of Chelonoidis abingdonii. NCBI lineage: Eukaryota > Metazoa > Chordata > Testudines > Testudinidae > Chelonoidis > Chelonoidis abingdonii. Next base: position 98,065,816 of record NC_133775.1, read on the forward strand.
CAAATTACTAACTCAGCATTTCCAGGCCACTGCCACTCCTCACCTCACTATTCAATATCCTTTTCTGCTCTCACCTGGATGCTGTTATCTATCCTGTTGTGCCCTGTGAACCACCATAAATTGAAGCTGTGTGAACCCCCTGTTGTGCTAGCATTTCAGTATGATATTAGGAATCCTTATTACTTTGGTGTTGCTACTAACGCTTACCAGAATTATATTCACAAATCCTATTATAAGATCTGTTCAGTGATATGTTTTGACCTTACGGAATCTGAATGAGTTTAAAAAAAAAAACAAAAATTTAAAATGTTCCACGAACCTTGAATGATATGAGTTTTCCTGGTTTGCAAAACGATCAAGTTATAGCACCGTAACTTACTCATTAACTCTGCAATTCTCAGGAGGAAAATGTTTGACTAATTTCAGAAATAAAACCATTGTAAACTGTTTCCACACAATTATTTGGGAGCGGCAGCAGCATTTAATAGCATTTTTTCCAATGGACGCAGATTTTCTCCCAGTGTGAGCCACTTAAGATACACAGGAGACAGGTAGCCCCTGACCTTAAATATTTTTGTAGATTCCAATTCTCTCTGTGAAGCATTTGCTGAAATGTTAATAGGACTGCTTGAATTGCAGCTGTCTGTGCCAGCTCTTGTGAAATAGAGCATTCTTCAAATTTTTATGTCTACTCCTATGTTTATGTTCAGAAGTCCACCCTTCACTTTCTGGGGGTTCTGATTTTTGTAAAGAATATAGATAAAAGTTTACCCGTAGAACTGACCACCGTATTCTCAGATACTGCAGCATCTCTCACATTGAGGGCATTGCACATAGTTTCATGCTTCAATTACCAAAAATGTTCCTTACTGTCAGGCTGACTCAATTTCAATACCAAACGACAGCCGAGACAAATATCAATACAGGAATACCAATGCTATACATTTCTTTCTATAAGGGGACTGTTATCTCCTTACTAACATTCAGTGGGGGTGTTTTGATTGCTAGCTCCCAGCACTAAAAGGAGAGGGATCAATGGCAAATCAGGACCCTGAGACTGACAGTCCCCAGGAACAATGGTGAGAGGCCAATGCTCCAGGTCAGCCTGATTGACAGGGCAGGCAGGCTAATCAAGGGGATGGAAGTCTAGGGTGGGTCCCATCCTCCATGTGAACTGGAATTGCCTGGGTCAGATGGAGTAGGGGCCCAAGCTAAGCTGTTAGGAGCACAGCTGCAGCCCAAAAAGCCAGAGCCAAAGCCCAGAGAGATCAGACCTGCCCTGGGAGGGAAGCTGCAGCAACCAGAGCCAGAGGGGCCAGACAAGCAGCCCAGGAAGCAGGTGAAAGCTCAAAGCAGAGTCACAGAAGCAGCCTGCAGGGCAGACCTGCCCTGGGAGTGGAGCTGTAGCAACTGGAGCCGGAGAGGCCAGAGAAGCAGCCCAGGGAGCTGGAGGCAGAGCAGCCGCCGTGCTGAGGCAGAGTGGAGCTGGGGCTGGAGCAGCTGGAGAGCTGGGTGCGGTGAGCAGCTGGGAAGAGCGAGGGGGACCCTGGGCAGTGGGCCCAGCACAGGGAGACACCTCAGCCAAGAGGCTCTGCAGGCCAGACTTGGAGGGGGATCATAAGCCTGACAGAGCAGGGGTGACACTGGGGAGAAGGGTCCTTCCACCCAGAGCCTGAGAGAGTGTGGCCACCACCAGAGCAACTGTCTGACCTGCAGCGTCCCTGCAGCACAGCCAGGGCCTGAGAAGGAGGCCTGGGACCTACAAAGAACAGACTGTGAAGTGCCCTGATGTCCAGAGACACTGTTTGTGATGGTCCCTGCCACAGAGCGGGGTGATGTGTTTTCCTTTAACTTTCCCAATTTTCCTTATTCTTTTTTTTTAAATTGTTAATTAAATAACTTGTATTTGCTTTAAATTGTATGATGTGATCAGTGGGTCAGGGAGGTGCGCAGTGCAAAGAGAGTACCCCGGAGTGGGGACACCCTAGCCCCTGTCCTGGGTGACCACAGCAGGGTTGGGGGTAGAGCCCCCCGGGAATCCTGGGCCCAGCCTTGCTGGGGTTACGAGGACTCTGCCAGACAGGAGAGTGGAAAGGGAGTCCTCAAGGGCAGGGAGGCCTCTGGGTAAAGGAAGTGGGAGCAAGGACTCAGATCCTTTCACTAGCCCACTTCACCAGGGTAGTGCAGAAGCCAGGCAAGTTCCCCACAATAGCGGGACCATTCCCCTGTTTACATTTCTGAACTTTCAGAATGGAACTTGCTATTGTAGGAGATAGTTGGCTTGCCAACTACAAAAGCAGTCTCTCCTCCCTTGGTGTTCATACCTCAACTGCTAGAAGAGGGCCTCATCCTCCCTGACTGAGCTAACCTCATTATCTCTAGACTGATCCTTCCCTGCATATTTATACCTGCCTCTGGAAATTTCCACTATGTGCATCTGACAAAGTGGGTAGTCACCCACGAAAGCTCATGCTCCAATACGTCTGTTAGTCTATAAGGTGCCACAGGACTCTTTGTGGCTTTCTAGAGACAACTTTAGACTCTCAAAAATTATGTTTTTCCTTTGATTTGCCATGAAACAAAAAAAAGCAATTACTTCTTTCATGAATTTCATTAATTCAAGTGGAGTTGACCTGAATATTCAGTTTAGAGGCTTTTCTTTTAATCATATGTATTAAACTAGCTAGCAGGCTACGTTTTAGCTTTCCAGACAATAACGCTGGCAACTTGACTATCTGTGATGCTCACACATACACACACAGTTCATTCTATAAATATCTCAAGTAGATGTTTGAATCTCTGACTTTATTAATGAGCAAGAGAGTGTTCTGCATGTCAGCCTGTCTGTTTATTTAGCGAGCTGACACTGTCTCAGATGGAGAAGGAAAATTCTGTACTTATTGTAATGTACCTAGAATAAATTATATATTTTCAGGAAATGATACCATTCCCTTTCAGCTGTTAGAATGCATTTTGAATATCATGCACTTGCAACTTTAATAATAATTTCTTCAGTAGTTCTCTTTTTAAAGATTCGATTTAGATCCCTAGGGCTCAAATAAATACACAGTTTATCATTCCTCTTATCAACAGTGACTGAGTTCATCCACTGAGTTACTTCATCAGTTTCCTTTATGACTTTCATCAGACCAAGTCTAGCTTTTAATTTTTCATGAAGAACAAAGTTGCACCTTTTTACATGGATGGATAACTGGGGTAATTTACTTATCTACATTTAAACTGTGTTTACCTAGTGACAAACCACTGATCCTTTCAAGCCTCACATGATAGATGTGAATTAACTTAAAAAAGATGCATTCACTTAAAAAAAAAAAAAAAGAAAAAAAAAGAGCCATGGTTGCTTTCCCCTCCCCCACAAACACATTTTCTTAATACAGTATTTGAGATGGGTCTGACATTTTATGTACCGTATGTTTTATGAAGCACACTTCTTATTTTCCACAGTGCACATTCCTGTGTAGTTGGAGGTCTAAGTGAAGAGACTGATCACCACAGCTAGGTGAAACTTTTTTGTTTCATGCAGATTTCATGGTGCAACTGAATACTTCCAGTTACGGTGAATGAATGCAAAAGAATCCCATGCAGTGTCTCAGATTCATCATAAGCTATTCAGAACAGGTACTAGGTCCTTTCTCTACATCCACACAGTATCAAACACATTGTGGATGCTACTTTCAGTCTTTACATGAAGACTAAATGTCTTTCTAAAATATATGCTCTAGTTCAACCATATAAATTATAAGTCATGGCAGCATTCACTTACAAAATTGGAAAGAATAATGCCCTGCATTTGCATTAGGTGAAATTCCATGACATGGGGGTTATGCAGACTAGATTATCATAGTTATCCCATCTCACCTTATAAATGTATTTATTTTAAATTGGAAGTTTTCTATGCAGATAATAAAAATTATGTGATAGGAGCAGCTATCTTAAGATATATTGAAAGTAACCTATTCATATTGTGCAAATCCACACATTACATAGTGCTATTGTTTCAGCTTTTCATAATGCAGAGAGAGAGAGAGCGTGCAGGTGGTTCATTAAAGAACTAAATCTTGGATGCTTGACACCACATTGGGATTGCAAAAACAACCTTTGGGCAAGTAAGAGAGAGCACAGTACATCTGGGGAGGGGAAGTGGAGGTCTAGTCGTATAATCAGATCAAGGGAAGAGAGAGAGATTGATAAGACAGAAAAAGGAAGGGCGGATGTGAGAAGTCAGACTACACTTTGAGTTGGATGTGTAAATTCTAGGTCAAGGAGACGTATCCACACTAGCTCAGATTGAGCTACTGTGTTAAAAATACAGCATCGCAGCAACAGTACAGATAGCAGGAAGGGGTAGTCATGACTGAAACACTAGGCACAAACTGAAGGTTGCTTGCCCCTCCTGTTATGTGCTTTGCCATGACTACCCTCTCTTTGTAGCATGCTAGCTAAATCAGAGCTACCATGGGTATGTCTCCTCGACCTAGAATTTATATCTCCAGCTCAAATGTAGACATACCCTTGACTGAGCCCATCATCAAGCCTAATGTGAATCTTACAAGGACTACCTGAAACTGGTGATGGACCCAAGTTGCAAAGTTCTAATCTGAAACTAAATTAACCCCAAAATTGGAGGGGGTTGTCTAGTGATATTTTAGTTCATTCCTATCTCTATATGCTCCAGTTGGGCATACTCCTGTGCCTATGCAGGGTCCTATTTAAATCACTGTAGAACAGGGATCTCTTCATGATGAACCAGATGCAGGATAAAGGCCCAAATGTCTGATTTACAGTTTCTTTTCCTATCACAAAGGGCACCTCAAGGAAGCAGTTTTTAATACTCACTATTTTTATACTTAAAAACTGTGTTCTTCACATTCTAATTTTTTTCTGTATGGTTTTGTCCTGTAATTTATCACCAGACTTTTCTGAAATTGAAAACTGACACTTACTAACTTGGAATTCATGACCCTGATATTTCCCCAAGAATAATTCTTACTACCTATTTTGCACTTACATTTTTATTAGGTTTTTTGATAAAGTGAACATAAAATATCATCCTGTTTCTTATGAACTTAAAGTTTATATTTTGAACAATAGAATGAGCTGCAGAAAGAGCAGCTTTATTGGTTAAAAATGAAATTTACAAGATACTATTTATTGCACCACCAAAGTAACATTAATAACACAAGCTCAGTAGACCTCACAGGTTCTCCCATCATTCATGCACTGGTCTGACTTTGAAAAGAAATGTCATAGCTGCTTTTGCTTGTATTGTGAGGACAGTGGTGGATTTAAGAGGCAGCATATCAGTAAATTCCAACTTGCTGTCCCATGCAGGTAAAATAAACAAAGGGCACCAAGGTAGGTAGGTACAGTAGGAATGTGGGAGGGGGAGGACTGAGAACCAGAATGGGACATGATGACTTGCCCTGAGAGTCCCAGAACAGGGGCTGGTGGTGAGATAGTTGGCTAATGTGATGGCTGGCATGTTGTATGTGAATGGAACACAGTAGTGCATAAGTGGATGTTTGTATTCAAGGTAAGTAATGGGAGTTAGGGCTGAATTTTATGGACTACTCAAAACATAGTCTAGGCTACTGGGGTTTGCTAGTCACATCCTACACACAGTCACTTGAGCTGGACAAGCCCCCAAAAGTGGGTAAAGAAAGAATTCTTTGCATCTCTGATAACAATCCATGGAGGAGGGCATGGGGTCTGCATCTTCTCACCTACAGCAGCCAGCATCTCCAAGATGCCTAGCTTCTCCTCCTATCCACCTACCTCTTGTATGCCTCCTTTAGTTATGGCAGATCTCTTCCTTCCTCTCAACAAACCTTGTTGGGCTTCCCAGTGTTCTCTTGCCCACAGAGCACTTATTTTCAAATCTATCCTGACGACAGGAAATGCTAGTGCACAAATGTAATACTTCATTATTAGCTTTTGCAGTGTTTCCAAATTTACCATCTAAGGTCTGATTATGGGGAGAAAACATGCCTTGTCTTTGAGTTATTGAAGACAGACTGGAGCATCCTTGCTGCAGCAGCTGATCAGCACAACCCTTCAGCAAAGTACGTAAGCACACACTTAATTTCCAACACCTGAGTAATCCCATACAAGTCAGTAGGACTACTCATGTGCTTAAAGTTAAATACGTGCTTTAGTACTTTGCTGACTCAGGGTCTGTATGATTTCATTATGGCCTGATCAGGTAGCTCTTATTATGGAAGGAGTCCCATGTATTCTACAACAAAAAAGCATGTTTAGATTCTGTATACAATTTTAGTTTGAAACACAGTTGCTAGGGAAAGGATGGAACCCTTATTAACCCATCAACTAATCAATTTAAACTATTTTCTCAAGGTGGCCAGAAAACTCAAATTAAATTCCAGTTCTGATACCTTTATGTAGCAAATCCTCTCACAATAAACATGGAGACTGTTCTGCCATTGCTTTGTGAGGATTTTCTCAAGCAAAACATTGCTCCACATTTGTGCAAGGCCTGACATATCTGAACAGGTTATACCAAATTCTACAGGGACATATGATGCAATATATGCCCAATCCTATAGGGCAGGGGTGGACAATCTGTGGCTCCTGAGCCATATGAGGCTCTTCAGAAGTTAATATGTGGCTCCTTGTATAAGCACCGACTCCAGGGATGGAGCTACAGGCACCAACTTTCCAATGTGCCAGGGGGTGCTCACTGCTCAACCCCCCAGTTCTGACACAAGCCCTGCCCCCACTCCACCCCTTCCCACCTCCTCCCCTGAGACTGCAGTGCCCTCGCTCCTTCCCTTCCCCCCCCCCGCACACAGAGCATCCTGCACGCCACAAAACAGCTGATTGGGAGGTGGGGGAAGGAGAGGGAGGTGCTGATTGTTGGGGCTGCCGGTGGGTGGGAGGCACTGGGAGCAGGGGGGGAGAATGATGGGGGGCTGTTGATGTATTACTGTGGCTCTTTGGCAATGTACATTGGTAAATTCTGTCTCCTTCTCAGCTCTAGTTGGCCATCCCTGCTATAGAGTATTAAGATGAAATCAATAGGGGTTGAAAACTCTTTAGCATGTCTCAGGAAGCACTTAGTCCCTTTTCAGGATCCAGAAATTTTACAATGAAACGGGAGAAGGCATGTGGAATAACATTAGCAGATATGGCTGAATTACAAAGTCCATTTACCAAGAGGACTAGAAATGGCACATTGAAAAATTACACTTATGTTCAGGCTTTTCTCTGCACCACCACCACAAGTGGAATATTTGATATCTGTGACAACCAGTCATCAGTCCTTCAAATGCAAATTGTATTTTCAGTTAACAGCGTTGTTTGTAGCAGCTGATTTTATATTTATGGAATGTATTCCTTACTGGAAACGTTTTCATTGCAAGTGAAAAGCGTCGTAATCTTGACTGAAAGCTTAAGCAAATAGATTGTGACACTCAGGACATCCTCGAATCAATTTGAAGGCACTAGCTGAAGTATTGAAACCTATTTCAAAAGGACATAGCTACAGATGCATTTTAGGAACTTAACAATTCTGACTGCCCCAATGCATTTTGCTTTCATTGGCAATGTCATGATGTTTACAACATTCCTACTCAGTTTAATTAAATATCTCCCATCGTATTACTCAAATCGCCCTTTATTTAGAGATCAGTACACATCATAAATGTTGAATGTAGTTATATGATGATGATGATTAGTGTTGGTGTAACCTCACTCTGGAATATATTTTACAGCCTCCTGTTTTACAAATGATTAAGCATAACAACTCCAATATCACAAGTCAAATAAACAATTTATTTCTGAGTCTTTTCATGAACCCTCATTTTTAAAAATTATAACCAGGCCACTATATAAAAGCAAAACTTAAAAAGTTAAACAATTTTTTAATAAAAAACACATAAAACAGGCAATTAAGGCAAGATTATAAAGAAGTCCCAGCATACCCTGTGCAATTACTCACACAAACGGGCGCATTATTTGCATGCACTGTGATTGCAACTTGTACTTGCCAGTCAGGATACTGTGTGTATAAAAACACGGAGCCAGAATGTAGCTGGTCCTTGTGTGAATGAAAGAGGGCACATGGAACCGTTGTGAAACATCGCTTTATGAGGCCTGCTGTCTGGGTTGCACAGAGGACTGATCCCTCCCTACAGCCCAGTGACAGTCAAAAGGCTGGGAATGGGATGGAGGTATGGCCGTGGCCTTGTTTCCCCTTCTGCATTGGCCCATGGAGTTTGAGTGGTATCTGAAAGGGTGGGGCAGGTAGGCACAGAAATTAGTGTCTCTAACTTTTGAAAAAAATCTTGTCCAGGGGGTGGGGGAGGAGGACGGGAACATAATATTAATACAGATAAATCCATGAAATGTCAGTGGAAATAAATCTGGAAAGAATTTATGAACTAATACAATGCCCTTAACTTACTCCAATTTATTACAACTCAGCTCACCTGATGCTCACATGGCACTGTGCTATAACATTATTGGAGACCATACTGGAAGGATTATTTTTTCTGCTTACTGCTGACCTATCAAGTAGCAGGGACTGACAACTAGGGGGTGTGTGTGTGTGTGTGCACGCGCGCGCGCTGTGCAGCCACTATTTTCAGCAATATCCTCATATTGCTCCCATTAGGCAATATGCTCCCACAATATCCTCCCATTAGACACTCACTGCACAAGCATTGTTAAAGTTATCCATTTAAGATATTCTTGATTTAAGAGCTTAAAATTAAAAAAAACATTACAGACAAGCCCCTATGGACTTAAAATTTACTCCCCACTACAAATAGAAAATTATTGTATCACTTCCCATTTTGTATGAGCTCTTAAATACTCAACAGTAGAATGATTTAAAGTGATTTGGGTTGCAGGTATGCTTCACACATGAAGATATAAAAATACTGGAATGCTCCAAAGTGTAAAAACGCTATAAAATACATTTGATTGAAAGATTAATCAGAAATGCTGGGAGGTACCTGTAAAATCTTATCTGGGCTCGGTTTGAGTGATTGGTAATAGGAGGGAGCCTTTCACTGGTTGTTTATTGCCTCCAGCCTGGCCCAGGCTGCCAGTAACCAAAAGATGTCACACACTGACAGCAGTTCAAAGTCTTATGTAAAATTATCTCAGTCTGCAGCCTGGTGGAAGAGTATTCACAGCACAGCCTAATTGTCATAATTATTCCCTTTGTGGTGAATCTGTTCAGAGAAGAGAGGGATTAAGTTGCCTTTGTAGTCCCTCCAGGTGCTAGATCCTGCAAGTTGCTGAGTACCTGGCCAGACCCTTAATTTTCAGCCCACGAGTAGTCTCACTGAACTAATATGGGGCTACTCATACTAGAAATACATGCTCAAGCTACTCATACATGCTCAACCATTTCCAGGATTGGGACCCAAGTCTGTAGACTCAATGGGCCTGATCTAAGGCTTACTGAAGACAGTGGCAGTCTATTGTCTTTGATCTGGGTCTAAGATGTGGTTCTAGATGTGTAAGCAGATCAAACCTCTAAAGCCACAGCGGGGTTCATCCTTCACTAGCTGTCCTAAGGATAGTGCAAATATTGGTGTTATGCAGCTGGAATCCAAGCACTCCGTTTATATTTACAGCTCTGACAAAGCCGAAACGAAGGGTCTTCGCGTATCAAGGCCCTGTAGAAAATTTGCATCACTTTCCTAATTTTCAAAATTGCATTAGTTTATTACTAGTGGAGTTAAATATTTGAGGGAAAAGAATTCAGCGTAAGTCAGTCCAACTTGATTTATTAATGAATTCAACCTATAGAGTTTATCCTTGTAAAATAATTAAATTTTACAAATCTACCAAAAGACTCAATTTTGCCTGTATATTGCTTGCAGGGAGATCATTAATATATTTTGACACTAACATCATAGGTCAGATTGAGAACATCCTGTAAATTTTGCGAGGATTACCATATCTATCCAATGATATATACTGAAGTCATCACTGTGTAACAGTCTAGGAGGTGTCTTTTATATACTCACAATGCTCAAATTATGTATAGTGGGTTTTTTTTTTAATGTCAATAGTCTATTTCTACATTTGCAGCTGTAGTTTCTGATGAAGAAAGGCAATAAAAAACAAAAAAAAAAATCCTAAGATAAAAAGGACTTCACAGAGAATGACCTCCTCATTTTTCTGGTCTAACAGTCTTTTGTGGCAGCTCCATCTGCTAGAATCCAGCCAGTGTGTGATCTTCTTGGCCTAAACCTTTCCTCATCCAAGCTCATGAGCACTCACTTATGCTCACATTTCAAGATTTACAACGTTTCACTTTCTGACTCAAAATGCCAAGACTCATCAGTATATAATCTAATTCAGTCTTTCATTACAGCCCCACATGTAAAACTGAGCCTGAATCTGATGTAGTTCGGTGGCCAGCCCACTAAACAGTTCTCTAGCTGGCAGAGCTCAAGGGAACATTTATACACCCATGATATTTCCAGAACCTAAGCGGAATAGTTCCCTAAATTGAAATTAAGCCATTGATATTTCATACCAAATGCCAACATATTAGAAAATGGTCTTTTCCTAAATCTCCTTGGTTTTGCTCCAGCAAGTGTCCCCTTTCTTTACTATAAATGCCCTTTTCCTTAATGATTTCTACAAGATTCAGGGTAAAAATTTCAAAGTTTTCCTGCTTAAGTAAGTTAACAAGACAGACTCCTAAGTGCCAAGGTGGGATGGCTCTTAAGCCATTAGGCACTTTTGAAAATGTTACCTGCTGTATATGTTACTTGGAGAGCACAGGGCCTTACTAAAATGTGATGAGCTGCCGAAGTTATTTTTACTCTTAGAAGCCCAGCATAGCACTTGCAGCCAGGGGAGGGATGGTTAATGTTGATTTAAGCTACCTTTGCACCCTCCCAATTCTGGGCTGCTCTAGGAGTTGGAGAGGCCCCTGGCATAACTTAGGCAGTCCTGGAGCTGTGTATAATTTATGGCAGCCTCCTCCGGGCTACTATATGTTCCTCAACATTGCACAGAACCTTCACAGAACATGGTGCTGGAGCTCTGCCCTGACCTGCTTCTCCCCTCCCTACTCTTCCGCCCCAAAGTACACTCCCGTGCCAGGCCTTGTGCGGTGGTTCTTGGGGGACAGCCTTAGATCTCTCTTCCATAGTACCGTCACTGTGAGACTCTTCCCCATGAAAGTTACCAGGATTTTAGAGCCCCTTTAGATTGTGTTAAAGGTCCACTGCAGGGGTGGGGATCTTGTCTAGGTCTCTGTGAAACAATCACATCAAACCTTAAAAATCCTCTTGAATTTCACTGAAAATCTTGTTTTAAACCTCAGCAGAGGCTGGTCAGACAGAATGACCAACACGCCCAGGGATAAACCCTCCATTTAACTAAGATCGTTTAGAGAAGGAGGTGCTGTCAGGACAGAGGAGTATGCTTATTCCTGAACAAATTTACCCTTCTCACTCCTCCAACCATGTGCAAGTCTCTTCTGCTCCAGCCCCAAGAGGTAGAAAGGAAGTGCAAGATTCCAAGGAGCTGGTAATATTCTTAAAGCATCCTGTTTTAAAAAGCGTTTGTTGTGTGTAATGGACTTGATTCTCCACTTGTTTGTAACAATGTAAAAATTCACTTCAGTGGAGTTCCTCCTAATTTACACTAGGGTAAGTGAGAGAAAAATCAGGCCATGGAGTTTCAAAGGAGGGAAATGGTGTTAAAACAACAGAAGTATAATTGCATTGTGGACAGGAAAGCTCTATGCAGGTGCCATCTGTCCAAAGCAACAAACAAGAACACAAAACATGTACCTAATGTGATTTAAAAGCATTATGCACAAATCTAATTTAAATATGCTTGGCTGTCCACAGCTTGAGTCATTGCCAGCTTGGTTGTGTGCTTGTACTCCCTGCTCTGCTAGCTGAGATGGCTGACTTCAGAGCAGACTTATATGTTATAAATACAGATGACTGGCTTGGGCTGAAAAGAAACCCGGATGAACTTTGTCCCATCATGAACCCAAGCATTCTTCAGATAAGTTTTCCCTACCGCTTCCACGTCTGCCTTTTATTCTCTTGTTCTGCTCCCACTGAAGTCCCAACTGACTTCCTACCCTAAATCCAAGCTCCTACTCGGCTCAACCACTGACACATTGCTCCCCTATCATTGACAGCTCCTACTTACACAGTCTCACTATTGGTTCCCACTGCAAGCTCCCATCCCAGAAAACGCCCAACCCCTCCCTCCCATTTCCACTCTCCTCATTTAATCATATCCTTGCCCTCTACTCCTAATCCAAGTTCCAAGAAGCCTGGAGTGATGTCTAGTATACTGATAGCAGGAGCTATCAAAATGAGGTGACTGAGTGAGAAAGTGTAAACAAAGAAGAAGAGAGGAGCAGTCACCAGAAGCCTCTGTGAGGTAGTTAGCTTTCAATAAGCATCCAGGTTATTTCTCCACATCTCTACAGGGTTTGTCCATCTCCCCTTATAAAAACACTGTTTTGCTGATAGAGATGAATGATCCCATGGCAGTGGTGTTTTGAGTATCTACAATGAATGCTAGAGCCCTAAAATTATTCCTGGCCTGCAGGGTAAATTCCACTGAGTAACCCAAGGTTCTTATTAGAAAAGGCACTGCCTTCCTGAGAGACAGGTGGAATTTTCAACCTCCAGGATGATAAAAGCCTACTTTTTACACGTCATACACACATGCATGGTTCAATTTCCTCAATGTCATACTGGGAGCCTGTCAGAGCCATCAGCTTGCTTCAGGCTAGTCAGTCCACGCTCTTCCCTGTGCTGGGAGACCAGCAGGGAATTTCAAAGACTCTTCTATGAAAATGGATCATTAGATATTTATTAATTATTGCATTTCATTCTTAAAATACATCATTCATGCAAAAACCATTATATTTTATCAGTGATTTTTTAAAGTTAGCGTGGTTGTCCCCAAATTAATTATCTGAGTCAGTTCCAGTAAGTGCCCTGATGCAACAATAGACAACTTTACACGTTGTCAGCTGATGACTGGAAAAGCTGCACCCATTTTCTCAGCCTTTGAAAGGTATTTTGAAGGTGGCCACCCTGAGGACAGCACAACATTGAGGAAAATGAAGCAAAACAAAAGGTTGCAGAACAAATTTTAGATGAACATATTTATTATACACATTTGCAAAAATATGCCATGGAAAACAGCGAACAGCAGTAACTAATTCCACTAAATCCTCTGAGAGAAGAGGAAGATTTTTCATTCTTTGAAACACAGTAATGGAAAAGCAATTCCTACATACCCTGCCAGATGCAATATCTTGTTTGAAGATATATAATTATATACGTTAAATGCATCAGTCCACTTTCAAGGTTAGTAATAATGATCTTACATTTGAATAGAGCCTTTCATCCCTAAGAAGTCCTAAAGGGCTTTACAAACTTAAGCAGATACATACCAGGACCACTGCAGCTACCTCTGGGGTGAAACTCAGCAGTTGCTTAACAGCTACATATATTGCAAACTACATCATAGAATCATAGAATCAAAAGGTTGGAAGGGACCTCATGAGGTCATCTAGTCCAACCCCCTGCTAAAGGCAGGACCATTTTCCCTAAATAATCCCAGCCAGGGTGCGGTCTAGCCGGACTTTAAATAGCTCTAAAGATGGAGATTCTACCACCTCCCTAGGTAACCCATTCCAATACTTC
>NC_133775.1:98081326-98102763 GCF_003597395.2 Chelonoidis abingdonii
CCAGTCATCTGTCCAAGCTTCCATTTTTTGTAAGCTTCCTTCTTTTGCTTCAGCTCACCACTGAGTTCCCTGCTAAGCCATGCTGGGCACTTTCTACGCTTGCTGTTCTTTCTGCACATCGGTATGGTATTTTCCTGTGCTCTTAGCATGGTTTCTTTAAAAATCTTATTAAGATTATTATTATGGACTAAATAATGGCTGTCCCATAATGAGTCACTGGAGGGAGGCAGAAAAGAGGGTGCAAGGAAACCTGTTTCCTGTCCCTGCAAAAGCTGTTCCCAGACCTTGAGACATGATGGCCCTGCACATCCTGAGCACAAGGGGGTCCCACAAATGGTATGTCCCACAAAACAGCACCACTACTTGCTGAGAGATTAAGACTTGGTTCTTCACATTTAGGCTGGAAAGGCCTAGAATCTTAATAAGATTGACTAGCTGCATGACTTAGACATTCTATCCACAACAGAGAATGTACTGGGATGAAATTCTGCCCTGTAATGAAGGCCCACGGTAGACTCCACATGAGAAAAAGCATGGGGGAGCCATAGGTGGAAAAGTCTCATACAGGAACTAGATGCCTTGGGAAGTGGTGATGGGGGTTAGTGGGGGGGAGTTCTGTTTATGCACAGATCTAGTGGCCTTTACATCCTGCTGGAGACTGTTGTGTTGCTAGGTCACAGCCTGGCCTGTTTGTGGGGGTCACCCTGGTTCTGAATTGGACTTGGTGATGTGAATTTTATAACTCTGTGCATTTCATTGGCATAAAGCCTGGTATCTCAAAGATAAAGTGAACTTTTTCCTCAGGGCTTAAGTGCTGTGGAGGTTTTTGCGTGAGCTTTGCATCAGCACTCAAGTAAACTTCATCCAAAATGAGAAATATTAGAAGTTACACAATCATTTTTAATATTGGCAGATGAAAGGAAATGTGCTGTTTTTAGCAAGCAGAAAATCAAGATTCCACTATCCTTTATTGAGTGCAAATCCAATACCTTTGGTATGATATTTTGGGACTTGGCAGTGCTATGGATAAGAATGATTCTCCCCAAACAAAATTTGTTTCATTATTTTAAAAGGGGGAAAAAAAGATTGTAATTAGAGGATAAGGATTAGCCAAAAGAGGTAACTTGACAGTCTTTTGGGGCTTGTCTGCACTTACTGGGGGGATCAGAGAGTGATGATCAATACATCAGCAGTTGATTTAGCGGGTCTAGTGAAGACCCGCTAAATCGACCACCGATCACTCTCCCATTGACTCCTGCACTCCGCCAGATCGAGAAGAGTAGGGGGAGTCAACGGGACAGCGATTGTGTGGACCCTGCAGTAAGTAGATCTAAGCTACGTTGATTTGAGGTATGCTATTCACGTAACTCAAATTGCATAGCTTAGACTGAATTTCCCCAGTAGTATAGACAAGGCCTAAGATAAGATTGTATTTCAGGGTATGATAAGCTTGTAAAGGTAAATAATCTTCAGGTCTTTGCTCAGTATTTAGGATGGGATTGTAATATTGAATGTTGAGGGGAAAAATACTGCAGTTAGCACATGAACATGTGGACCATTGTGCTTAAACACTTGAGTAACGAGGACAGAAAGCTGAACTGGATAACTATATTACACACCATCTGAAACAGACTCTGGCCCCACACACTCGTTGCTATCCTATTGCTTACAAAAGGCATATAGGGTCCAACTCTGCCAGCCTTTTGTGGAGTAGCATCTTGTTTGATTTCAATGGGACCACTCACTGTAAGTTGCAACTTTCCAGAGAGGAAGAGGGTAGAATCACATCAATGCTTCCATGAAAGGACAGCTCTAAAAGCTCTGAATCTGATCTTGCTTCCTTTGAAGTAAATCAAAGCTTTGCCATCTACTTCAATAAAAGCAGAATTTGGCCCTCAAACGAAGCTGTTATTGGATCACCCCATCCAGGAACTCTAAGTAGGAAGGGTTCCTGTTTCTGACCCTGTTCTTTACAGCTCACTCACCCCCATGGTATGCAAGTAAGTTATTGATGTTATTACCCATCCATGAACACTGACCCAAGTGACTTTCTCTGAGGAATTGTTCTTCTCTTCTGTCTGTCTCTCAAATGTAAGTTACAAGCATAACCTTCCTCTTTCACTCTCAAGCATAGGCCTTGGACTTTTTGACAAGCAATCTTAGCTGGGAGCAAAGAAAGCTTTTAGGAGAACAGGGTACTTTTAGAGGCTTTCAAATCATAAATAGCAACCAGAAAGTAATGATAAAATAGACAAAGGTTTGCAATCCCTATTTTGAGTTATAGAATAAAACACTCAAAGATAGAAGATGAGCGAAAGAGGGAGACTTTCCACAGGCTTTAATGGGTTTGGAGTCAGGCCCACCATTATTCATTTAAGGTCAAATTCATGGAGGAAGTCTTTGTGCACACTCTCCATGCTAGGGTGAATTTCACCAGTATTTAGGCTAAAATTGTTCATGAAGAAAAGGAATGGTAATAATGTGACTAACATATGTATTTCAAACACAAGTAGGGTTTCAGTATATGCGTTTTGCATTTTTTTTTTTTTGGTGTGATTAAAGATGAACTGAAACTACAAAGCTTGAATCCTGATTCATATACTCCAAAGGTCAGGGCATCTAGATGAGAGTTTGGATGATCTATGGGTAGTTCGGCCCATTTGCAGATATTTGGATCTGGATTCGGATTTCAGGCACCCATCCCCCCAAGTTCAGGGGGGTTGGATCCAGTCTATTGTTCAGATCCATTCCTAGTCCTTATATACCTTTAAGGAACTGCTGAAACAGAATCACATCATATGCTTCCTGATTTAACTGCATGTCTACAATACAGTCAGAGGGCTAAATATGGTGCACAGACACTCTCTTCCTATGACACAGCAGTATAAAGCTGATCAATGACAGCTTGTTAATGCTTGTGAATTCAAACCAGACACTTCTTTTTTTAAAAAATGAAATATTACTGAAAAACCATGGAGCATTACTTAAAATCAGTTTAGTTGTAATACCAATAAATAGCCATAGTTACAACTGAAGAATTAAATGTATCCATAAAGAGAGGACATCACTTAACTAATTTGACCATTAAGTTTAGGAATACCAATACCACATGTAAGAGATGGAGCATATGAGAAGACAGGAAGTTACAGTGCTTTTCATTTTCAGTCTGTCACCACACACAAACCACCAAAGCAAAAAAAACGATAAGGTCAAACACTAGCTATGGTACAATACTCTAGAAAGTTGATACCCAGATAGCAGCTATCAAAACAGCACCAGGGCAGTTTCAAGAGATGTGTTGGGTATATGAAAGGCATTTTATAACTCTAACAAGATATAAGAGAGAAAGGCAAACCAGGGGAAGTTATTTCAGATAGAATTTTAAGGGCTATAGAGAGGGAAATTGGTTTGTGGTTTGTTCCTAAATGAGTCTGTGCAAACTCTGGAAAAGGTTGCCACACAGAATGGTATTGTGAAACTCTGGCTCTTAAGATGAGTTAGCATATAAATCAAATGCCCTGTAAACAAGCAGCTTTTATTATTCTATATGGGGATACACAAGCAAAAATTATGAAGTTGTATGTTTTAAATGGATGCTATATACTTTAAATCTTAGGCATTTTTTAAAAATCCCTATCATGTGCAGGCTTCTGGCACATTGTCAGTTTGACCCTTGTTGCAAAATCTGAGGACCTCTGCTTTAATTGAATCCACTGACACAGACTCCATCAAGCATCAAACAGCAATATTGTTCTTGCTGTCAGGCTGGCATTTCAGTAAGAGAAAAGGGCAAACTAAAACACAGCTATTCCATTACACCACATCACAGATGCATGGGTTTGCCTCTAATCCAGGCAAAGAATATGCATTTACAATTGTTGCCCATAACATCTTTCCAATGTTGCCTTTGCAATATACTGAAACATACAATATTGCCTTAACTTTCCTATATTTAATAAAGGGGATACCTGAGGAAATACTGAAATAACATTATTTAGTTACCTCAGGCAACTAGAATTTTTTTAAAGGAAGATCATTGTAAATCTTGCAATCATGCGTCCAGCTCAGTGCAGAGGGCTGCCTTCCCCAGAGAGAGGTATACAAAGCTATTTTGCAGAGTTGTATACGCACCATAAGTCACAGAGAAAAGTCATATAAAGTTGGTACACATAACTGGAATTCTTTCAAAAAAGAATTCAATCCAGCTAAAAAGAAAAGTTGTTTTGACTTTGACAACACAGCCCTTCTATAGACAATGTTCGGCTTCTGTGATATTTGGCCATGTTCATTAAATATGGCCATAGGAATGAGGAAATATTTGATACTAGTGTTATTTCAAATGTTCAGCATGACTCTCAGAGAGCAAGACAATCTACAGGACCTGGTACTTCATGCTTAATTCTCATTAACATTAAATGGGGCTTGAGGTCACATCTCTCAGGGGAGAGGGGGGAAACTTTGCCTAGCAAGATTGGTCATATAATAATTAAATGCTCACTCATCACTAGTTAAAGTAACAACCAACCTTAACCAAACATTTTAAAGAATAAAGTTCAGGTAACTTCCCCCCCACCTCCACCCCCATATACACTGGATGTGGTTTAAAAAGTTTATTTTGCTTCTAGAGACATTACCACCTCTATTAATATTCCCCATTTTCGGTATAAGGACTAGCTCTGAAGCTTGCAATATCACTACAACTGGAATGGACTTTTAAAGAGTATTCACTGTATATAGCTGTCATTCTTACATATTATTTTGTTGCTCTTCTGACCAGTAGCTCAACAGTCAACACTGGGTCACTGGTTTGATGATGTTAGTCCTACTTAACAGGATGGACCGCATGAAGGTCATCATCTTCCACACCAACTTGTAGATAGTCTGATTTAGTTGTCTATGTGAACTGTAAAATCAGCACCTCGACTGTAGCTTTCTATATTAGCAAACATCGAATGTCTAGCTATCCATCAAGATATACCCACAGCATGAGAACTTAAACATGCAGAAGACTAGAGAGAACTACTCATCTGACAGGTTATGGATAACATATCCCAACAATGCCTGAAATCATGAAAACCACTAGGGACCACATGTGACCACCTCATAGCTCTGTATCTGGCCAGGGAATGGCAAAGTGTCTGGACCTCATCTACCATTCCAAACAAGCACATTATTACTCATCTTACAAGCCACCATGCCGGTTTCGACCTGCCATGCAGACTTTGGACCACACTGAATTGCATCGGAACAAACCATGGACGATGTGGCTATTTGATGTACAAGTGGAAGGAAAGTCAAAGACTTCCTTTCATGTGATTGCAGTGAGAACATCCAAACCACTGAACGCATCATAATGCAGTTCCCCAAATATGAGATTCAAAGGTGAATTGGATGATATAGATGTCACAGAGAAGTCCTTGAAATGGTTTATGGACCTACAACTGCATCTATAGAATGTTGCTATGAAGATGCAATACGTGTGTATTGAGAGAGAGTTCTCTTGCATAGTTCTGTACTATCTGCTTCCAGAAGTTGACTCTGACATGGAAGGAGACCTAAGAGTCTGAAATATGTCTAGTGGGAAAAGCGACTGTGAAGACACTTGTCATATACATATTGTATTGTCCTCTCCTCTTCCTTCTTGCATTGCATTTTACGTAATGTTTCCAAGTCCATTTAACTTTCAACAAACGATATAGAAGTCCTTGGCTAGATTTATTGTAACTTATATTAACTATAGATTCATAGATTCTAGGACTGGAAGAGACCTCGAGAGATCATCAAGTCCAGTCCCCTGCCCTCATGGCAGGACCAAATACTGTCTAGATCACCCTGATAGACATTTATCTAACCTACTCTTAAATAAACCTAGATTAACAGGTTCTGAGTCTACAGCTGAGATCACAATAGATCCTCCAGGAATGAGATGATGTATTTAACAGAGACAAACCTTAGCATAGTAATTCTTTAGGGATATTTAGGGTTATCGTTTTACTAAAAAGCAAGAAGGGAAATAGTGTGGATCTCTTCTTGGCTATCATTTCCGTTGGGCCTGAGGGTATCTACAGAAGTTGCAGCAAGATTTACGTGCATTAGTTATGCGGCTGGCTAGAAATTAGGTTAGCTCTTACTCGATTTTTCCCCTACCTCCTGGCATCCATCTCATTCTTCTATGGATGTTTCAAAGCTCACTGTGGAGTCCTGGAAGTACAGATATTTTAGGAAACAAGTGTATATAACACCTGCTGTATGATATACTCTTCAAGTCTTCAAATCAAATGTTATGCTCTAGTCAAACACAAGTTATTAGGCTCAACACAAGGGTAACTGGATGACATTTAATTGTCTGTGTTATACAGGAGGTCAGACTAGATGATCTAATGCTCCCTTCTGAGCTTAAAATCTGTGAATCAGTGGGAGCTTTGCCTCATTAAGGACTGTAGGAGTTCTTCCATGGTAAGGAGTGAGATAGAAATGCTGGTCAGTAGTTTGACAAGCAGTTTTGTGCATCTTTTGAAATCACATACTGCTAAACTGAGCTGTGAGTAGGACAAACATTCATCTCAAAGGCATCTGTGAGAGATTAGCATCCATTTATTGTGGCCACTAAGTACAAACAATTCTGCAAGCATTGCTGGCATTGTTCCACTGAAAGTCAATGAACATATGCTGATTCACACCAGCTGAGGATTTGGCCCAGATACGACTTGTCAGAATGTTTCTTTAAAATGAAGGATGATTGAAGCCCAGTTTTCTGTGCTAAAAGTCCCCAACTAACCAAGCTTTTAACTTATCCTTGTTTAAGCACTCTTTCAAGGGTCAGCTACTTCTTGATATTCCTGGCAGGAATGTAATAAAAAAATAGTCCATCTTGCCTCTGTTGTTGTTCCTCACTGATTTCCCTTCTGTCCCTAGCTGAGTCACAATTCAAATTATTTACTCTTCCAAAATAAATTCAGCATAATGCAGTGGCCACAGCACTAGCTGGGAAGTCTTTTGTTTTTACAGCTTTGCCAGCAAATTGCCCAATCTTTTAGGCAGAAAAGTCAGGACACAAGAACCTCCAAGGCATTCCTTTCCAGAGTGCTGTAGCCTCTAGCTGGGGACTGAGGCCTGGTCTACACTACACGTTTAAACCGATTTTAGCAGCGTTAAACTAGTTTAACCCTGCACCCGTCCACACAACGAGACCCTTTATATCGATATAAAGGGCTCTTTAAACCGGTTTCTGTACTCCTCCCCGACGAGAGGAGTAGCGCTGAAATCGGTATTGCCGTGTCGACATTAGGGTTAGGTGGCCGCAAAATTTGACAAATTGGCCTCTCAGACAGATCCGCACCAGTGCACGCATGGACCGTCTGCTGGAAAGCAATCTGAACTTGGGATGCACTGGCCAGGTAGGACAGGAAAAGCTCCGCTAACTTTTGGATTTCATTCGCTTTTGCCCAGCATGGAGCCATGGATCAGACGACGGGTGGCGATGCAGTCCCAAATCCAAAAAGAGCTTCCAGCATGGACTGGTATGGGAATACTTGGATCTGGGTCGCTGTATGGAAGAGACCAATCTGTTCTATCAGAGCTCCATTGGACAGAAGACAAAATGACAAGCATTGAAAAATTCATCCAGGCTATGATAGACACGAGGCCACAGCAGGACCACACAGGTGCTGCGGACACGTAAGGGAAAGCCAAAAGAATCAATGGCAGCCTCATGGAGGGAGGGGAACTGAGGACCCAGCATTCCCACAGTCCCTGCAGTCTCCCAAAAGCATTTGCATCTTGGCTGAGCTCGCCAAGTCCTAAGGGGTCAAAAAACATTGTCCGGGGTGATTGCAGGGTATAGGCTCGTCAATTTACCTCCCTCCCGCCCCCCGTGAAAGAAAGGAAGAAAATAGGTTTCTGCCATTTTTCAATGTCACTGTATGTCTACTGCATGCTTCTGGTAGATGCGGTGTTGCGGCGTGAACAGCAGCATCCCCTCCCTTCCTTTCCTGCTGGTCAGACAGTACAAAATGGTGGAAGAAAGCGCATCATCAGCCCGTGGAGTGCTCCGGTATGTGACGGTCGGTGAGGTCGAGCACTGGGCGCCTGGAGTGAAAAATGGGAATGGACTCCCTGTCATTTCCTGACAGACGTACAAATGCTGTCAGGTAAAACCTCCTCATCATAGCAGCTGGAGCCTGAGCATCCAATTCGCCTGCCCCCCCTACCCCAACAACACATCCTTTCGTGTCTAGAAAAGATTACTGTACTCCCTGGACTATCTAGCAGTGAGTGGCTGTGATCCTCTCCCCCTGACCCTTTAATGTCCTGCTTTGGACTATCATAGCAGCTGGAGGCTGCCTCCCTCATTTTATCTCGCTAAAAGTTCATGATTCTTATTGCTGCATTCTTTAATTACTTCATCACAAAATGGAGGGACACTGCCGGTAGATCCAGGAGGGGTGGGAGGAGTGGGCAACGGGGGGTTGTTCGCAGGGCACCCTTAGAATGGCATGCCAGCTCATCATTTCTGCGGATCTCTGATGCTGTGCCCAGAGCGGCGCTCTACTCTTGGTTTTCTAGTAGACTTGCCCATTATGCTAGCAGACTGACTCTATTTTTAGACAAACATAAGGAATGACTGGGGAGTCCTTCCCTTTTTGTCCATGCGCCCCGCCCTACCTCCGCGAGGCCAATCAGGGCACCCATGACAGCAGAGACGGTTACAAAATGTTTGACAACTGTCATCTCATCGCCAATTTACAATGCAGACGGTTGCAGCAGGGATGGTAACCATCTTGCTACCTTGCAAAGGCAGTGAATGCTGCTGTGTGCACTGCAGTACTGCCTCTGTAGCGGCATCCAGTACACATACGGTGCACGTGACAAAAGGCAAAACCAGGCTCATGGTTGCCATGCATATGGCGTCTGCCAGGGCAAGCAGGGAAAAAGGGTGCGAACTGCCTTGTCTGCGTTTGCTTTCACGAGGAACGGATTGAGTGAAGACATTTCCAGAATCACCTGCCACTGTTTTGCCCCATCATGCATTGGGATCTCACCAGAATTCCAATGGCAGGGGAGACTGCGGGACTATGGGATAGCTACCCACTAGCACACTCGATTTGAGTGTTGCACTAATCGTGGAATTATCGGATAGCTACCCACATAGCCAAACACCCAGAAATCGGCGCTAGCCTCGTCGTGGAACGTGGACGCACACCACCGAATTAATGTGCTTAGTGTGGCCGTGTGCACTCGACTTTACACAATCTGTTTTACAAAACCAGTTTACGTAAAATCAGAATAATCCCATAGTGTAGACATACCCCAACATTAGAAAGACTACCAACATCTGGTGCAATAGCATCTTGATGAAAAGCCTCCATATTTCCCCATGAATGTCAAATTGTTTTCCATTCTCAGTGGTCAGACTTGGTCCTGTGTGTTCACCTTTAAGAATGTCAGTTGATCTACCTTCTCAGTATTCAGAGTTCTTCATTACTTAGCAACATTCTCTGGTGCCCTGACACTGCACGTAGGATAAGCAGTGGAAACAGAGCTGCTTAAATAACTATTACCCAGGAAGCATCCAGCGAGTGGCAATTCCTCCAGAAACCAGTCAGTCAGTTCCTCACTTCCATGATTATCAAATTTAACCACAATTAAACAAACAAGATAGGTTTTGTTTTTGTAATAACCTGCAATTGGCTTTATTTTCAAGATCATCACATCTTCTACATTTCCTACTTTCCAAATTATGAAAATCTGCTGATCCTGACCCTTTTACATGCTCTTTCATGTCCTCCCTCCTTAGGATTAGCTAGTGGGCCTTGGGGGGTCAGGTAGCTCAGTGGTTTGAGCATTGGCTTGCTAAACCTAGGGTTGTAAGTTCAATCCTTGAGAGGGGTCATTTAGGGATCTGGGGCAAAAATCTGTCTGGGAATTGGTCCTGCTTTGAGCAGGGGCTTGGACTAGATGACCTCCTGAGGTCCTTTCCAACCCTGACATTCTATTCCATGTAGCACTCTTGCTAAAGAAAATGCTATTTTTAAAAACACATTAAAGCATGAAAGAGAAAAAAAGGTTAAAAATAATGATCTAAAGGCAATGAGTAGCTGCAGGCCTTCCATCCTTATACTGACTGACCTATAGGTAAATGTTTCCAAAATGTTTAAGTGGTTTAGAAGCCAAAGTACCATTGGCTATCAGACTTTGGCTTCTAAATTACTTTGTTAAATAGGACACAGGTTAAATGACTTTGGTGGCTTTGAAAAATATACCTTATATTTGCAATATTCATACCATATACATGTATTCATCTGAAAAGTTCTAAAGCATCAAGTAAAAAAACCATAGTGTCCTCATCTTGATACTTAACCGAGAAAAATCTCAGTGCCCTTAATCTTATAATTATCTGATCTAGTGCAAAAAGAGTAGGGGAACTGGGAGTTGAAAGAGCTTGTATCTAGTTATCTCTTGTGAGATACAATTCTGAACTAATGGGAATTTCCTGTATCGTGTGAGAAGAAGTTGGACCTCAGGGTTCCAATCCTGAATGTGTCACACTATGACCTTGGTCAAGACAGTTAACCTCTCTCAGTCTCCTGATGTGAAAAATGGGGATAATATGTCTCTACCTCAGTGAATTTAACCTCCCCACACAAACCCCTCACGTTTGTAAAGCACTTTGAGATCCTTAGAAGACGCTTCCATCCTTTTTTTAGTGTCACTTGCTAAGAATGGAACATCAGCCTTCTCTTCAAGTTTATCTAGATAATGCTCAGCTCAGCTACATATTATTTCAGCTACTTCAAGACATTTTAGAAATGTTCACTAGGTTACAGTCCACATCTCTTAGTGAATCAGCCATTGCCTTTAAAAAACTCCCACCTATTGTTAACAAATTCCTAGGCAGAGGTGCATTTGCAATATTTGTTCAAGGCTCATCTTTACGACAATTTATTTAATCAAGCAGATTCTATTCTTAGACCAGCTTACTCCAGCCCCTGCTATAATAAAGACTATGGAAGCATTCAGAAAGATTCATTTCCTCAGCAGAAGGACACAGACTCAGCCTTCAGTCCAGGTGGAATCACCTGCTCCAATCTCCACAGACAGACAAAGGGCCAGGATTTGGGGTCTCTATGGGAGCTGCCTGCATGGCAGTGCACACAGGAGGCATTTAAGGGTGGGCTGGGGAGAAGATCCATCAGTGTGGATTCTCCAGCCCTTCACTCCATGGTGGGCACTTTAGTGGTTTCTACAGAATACCTCAATATATATAGCTTGTTCAACACACTAATTTTTACATTCAGGACCATGTCTATTAAGATTGTAAGCAGTTTGGGATGGCAACCAACTTTTTGTTGTATATTTATTCAGTGCCTCGCACAATGGAGCCCTGATCTGGGATTTCCAAAGCAATGCAATGAAATAAGAACAGTTTCAACTGCAGATTTTAAAAATGTTGACACGTCATTGTTTAAAGGCACTACTTTTAAAGATTCCTCGCTGAAAGAGTTGAGAAATCCTCCTCAGCCCTTTCTAAAAATCAGACTGGCTTGAACCCCTTGGGAAATTTTTCTATCCCTGACCTCTGCATTGTCCATTGTGATGAATGGTGAGGCATGATTTTTTTATTTTTGTTTTGACCCAAACTGCAACAACTAGTAAGGCAAATAAACAATCAGCTGTACACTCTGGCTTTGGTTTAATTTGATCCACTGCCAAATTATGCTAATACTGAGCATTCAAAAATAGGATGACCATCTTTATCCAGTGGGACTGGACTGAAAGATTAGACCCATTTTGGAATATATGGACTTTATAAGTCCAGGGTGGGATGTTGACAACTGCCTAAGGGATCTAGGCACAAAACTCCCATTGAAAGTCAACTTCCTTTGGCACTTTAAAAAATTCTACCCCCAGTGACACAATCTGAAATTGGGCAACCAAGACCTCCCAGTTCTTTAGGGTCCTATATTTTAACCACGGTGTCTCAACTCTCCAGAGGAGGGGCATGTTAAATTATTGAGCTTCTTAAAAAGTCATTCAGCAGCATAAGCAGCAGCACGATGGTGAGACAGAGAAAAAGAGGAAGTGTGACTTTATGGTATTTATAATCAACAGGCCATTTTACACTCTGTACTATTGGTCTCAATCCCGAATACAGATGATTTTCCTATGTAGCTATGGAACTCAAACCATACTTGCCACACTTCTCCATTACCTACAGAGTATTGGTTATAGATTGTTCAGGATGAGAAAGAACTAGCTGGACATCATCTGTGCATTCTTGATTTCTATACTCAGTATGTTCCTTATTGCTCCGTCCCAATGGTCAAAGAGCTTATGTCAGGGGTGGGCAAACTTTTTGGGCTGAGGGCCACATCAAGGAATAGAAATTGTATGGCAGGCCATGAATGCTCACAAAATTGGGGTTGGGATGCGGCAGTAGGTGCAAGGCTGGCTCTGGCTTTTTTGCCGCCCCAAGCAAAAAAAAAAACAAAAAACTTGTGGGGCGGCCAGACCCAGGGTGCAAACTTTCGGCTAGCAGGACTCCCTGTACTGCAGACATGGCCCAGGCAGTGGAGTGTGCGCCCCGGCTGGCAGGGTTGAGGAGGAGGGGCAGGGAGAAGGGGCAAGAGAGAGAGAAGGGGGGCAGCCAGGGCTTTCTTCAGGCAGGGCACTCACCACTCGGCCCCTCCCACCACGCTGCCTGCTGGGAGGGCTCCGCACCACTCCGGTTGGCGGTGAGTAAGGATGCGGGCTGCCGGGCTTGTTGCAGACCTGGCACCAGCTGGGGCAGATTGAGCGTGCAGCTGAGTCCCAGCAGGGCGCTCCCCTCCTCCACACAGCCACCCCCTACAGGATGGCCACAGTGGCAAACAAAAAGGAAAAAAAAAAAAAGAGGCAGCCGTGCCACCCTAGGATTGGATGGAATGCAGCCCCATAGAATCTGCCACCCCAAGTACAAGCTTGCTTGGCTAGTGCCTGGAGCCAGCCCTCAGTAGGTGAGGGCTCTGGTTGGGGGTGCAGGCTCTCAGGTGGGGCTGAGGATGAGGAGTTGGGGCATAGGAAAGTGCTCTGGGCTGGGACTGAAGGGTTCAGAGGGGGATCAGGGCTGAGGCAGGGGTGTGGGAAGGGGTGTAAGTTCAGGCTGGGGTGTGAGCTCTGGGGTGAGGCTGGGGATGAGAGGTTTGGGGTGCAGGAGAGTGCACCATACTGGGGTCAAGGGGTTTGGAGAGCAGGCAGGACATCAGGGCTGGGGAAGGGGTGTCGGGAGAGGCTCAGGAGTGCAGGCTCTGCACAGCATTTACATCAAGTGGCTCCTGGAAGCAGTGCACGTCCCTTCTCCTGCTCCTAGGTGCAGAGCAGCCTGCGACCGTCGGAGTGGCCCCTGACCCAGCTGCCCAGCAGGAGCTCACAGTCAGCTTAAAATGGCTTATGGGCCACATCTGCCCCGCTGGTTGTAGTTTGCCCACCCCTGGCTTAATTGATATATCAAAAAAAAAAGCTGAGAGAATAGAGCCCCATCACTTCCCTCTTCTAGTGTTAAAATTGTAAAATAGTAAAAGTTAAAAAAAAATGCTCTGGAAATCTAGTTCTGAGTAATGTTTGAAAGAATTCCCATTTATCCTGATCAAAAGCCCTGGCTGCATGCTTCAAGATTAACTGTAGTTACACCCTTCAACTGAGCCATGTGAAATCACATTCATCACCCCCTAGCATTATCTGGTCCATGAAAGCCTAGTAAGAATCACCTTCATCATAACCAGGTCTAGGTAGTGTGACAAAGTTCCTCCTCTACCTTGGTGGATCCTGCACTTATTGGCGGATTTGCTCACCTCACAGATTCACCCTGTGGGTTGGGAAACAGCCCAGGGAACCTTCCCCTCTGGTAGAAGTCACAGTCCAGGTCAATTCCTCCTGTGTTTGATCAGGAGCTGGGAGGTTTGGTGGGAACTCAGGCCCACCCTCTGCTCCGGGTTCCAGCCCAGGGCCCTGTGGACTGCAGCTGTCTAGAGTGCCTCCTGGTACAGTTGCACAACAGCTACAACTCCCTGGCCTACTTCCCCATGGCCTCCTCCCAACACCTTCTTTATCCTCACCACCAGACCTCACTCCTGATTTCTATAATGCTTGTACTTCTCAGTCTTCCAGCAGTATGCCTACTCACTCTCAACTTCTTGCACGCCTCTTGCTCCCAGCTCCTCTCACACACACTTCCACTCTCTCTAGCCTGACTGGAGTGAGCCCTTTTATAGCATCAGAGGGACCTTAATTAGAGTCAAGTGCTTAACTGCCTCACCTGACTCTTAGCAGGTTAATTGGAGTCAGGTGTTCTCATTAGCCTGGAGCAGTCCCTGCTCTGGTCACTCAAGGAACAGAAAACTGCTTATCCAGTGGCCAGTATATCTCCCTTCTACTCTTCTGCTGTTCCCAACTGGCCTGGGTCTATCACAGTAGTTAGCTAGCACTTTGGTCACTATTTTAAAATCAGCATTTACAAAATACCCTCCTATTATGAAAAGTTCTAAAATGTCCACATTAAGCCATGACACATACTGTGGTACAGGGGAACTATGAGGCAATTGGGTCTTGGGGTATACACAGAGGTATAAAAGTTTGACGAGCCACATCAATTTATGTAGCTTAAGGGATCAGTCTGATGATTATTTCCCGGAGATATTTCTCATAAGGATCAATTTTGCTTCTGAGATGGGAAGTGCTGGTAGTACCAGCAGAGTAGATGGAGAACTACAGACTGCAACAGAGTCAAATTAATGGTGTTTTTGTTCGCTTTTGCAAGAACTTGAATAGTTGGTGCTACTATGTTAAAAAACGTGGATGTTTCCAGTCAGTGTTTTCATCCCATTTCACAGTTATTAAATGTTGACTCATTTATTACATTTTTGACATTTAAAAAACAAGCAAAGCTCAAATAATGGGCCTGCCAACTCCTATTTGTTTCTTTCCTACCCCAAAATGGATTCATTACCTGTTGACCATGTCCTGTGAATTGTTTTGAATTATCACAGAGACATGCTTCTTGCATATAGTGTCACAGGATGGTTGTTAACAGCAGAGTTGGATGAGATTCCTTTCCTGACTTCCCATTGCTTGGATCATTTCCTCCTTGTTAATGGGATTCCTTGTAACTCTTCTGGAACTCAGTTTATTGGGGAGTAGGTCATTTTCATTGGAACACAACCTTATTACAGCTGGAAAGGGTTGCAATTTTAAGTTTCAAACCTTAGAGTATAGCCATGATGAGAGGTTGGGCTCAAAATGTTAGGTGATGAAAGGTCAGAAAGCTAAATCACATGCTGTTTCTGCTTGCGGGAGCTGATGGCCCTTCTTGAAGATTTTATTTTTTTTCATCTATACGTTATATTTTTTTTGTGATTTTGAGGGCACAAGATTCCCTGTAAAAGTTAGTTACCTATTCACCATCACAGGTGCTGGAAATAGGGGCGGAGGGGGTACTGCTGCACCCCCTGGCTTGAAGTGATTTTCCATTATATACAGAGTTTACAGTTTGGTTTAATGGCTTTTAGTACCTTCACTTTACAAATTGTTCGAGTAGCCCTGTTCATCACAAGATTGTATTGCCTAAGGAATTAGTTGATCTGCACACTGAACATATTCTGCTGAAATTAATTTGCACATTTCCTGGATTTGTTATTTAATGGACAAGTTGCCTATTATGAAAAGTATTACAATTACAATGAAATCAATTGGTTGGAGCCGTGTAAGGGAAGCCATGATGTGGCCAGAGGTTTATACCAGGTTAAAAGATATGTAAATATTATGAAAATACAGTTTAAACAGATAGCACTATCAGAATAACACCACTCATCATACCTTCATCCCAATGGGACATATTTATTCCCCGCAAGGATATGGCTGGAAACTGGATATAAAGTATTAAACACTCCCATCAGAATTAATTCCTATAGTTAAGGCAAGAAAGAAGTGCAGAATTGTTGCTATAAAGAAAGTTAACTGCTCTTTGAAATATTTATAGAACTGTATGAGCTGGCAGGTCAAGACATAGTCTTATCACATTCATCATGGAGAGCTAGGATCTGCAGTAGTAACCTCATCTGCTGATAAAGAGATTGTTGTCTGAACATTATGCTGCCTGGGTCCTAATTTAGAATAGCCTAATTCGCTCAGCATGAGATTGAACGTTGGGTAAAATAATATCTTTGAGCAGATTTTATATATATTATATATATGGATTGAATGTGGTGACCAAGAATAGCCTATTCACCTGTAGATTCAGGTACAGTGCATATATATGTAATAAAATAATAATATAAAGCGAGCACTGTACACTTTGTATTCTGTGTTGTAATTGAAATCAAAATATTTTAAAATGTAGAAAAACATCCAAAAATATGTAATAAATTTCAATTGGTATTCTATTGTTTAACAGTGCAATTAAAACAGTGATTAATCATGATAAATTTTTTAATTGCGATTAATTTTTTTTGAGTTAATTGCGCAAGTTAACTGTGATTAATCGACAGCCCTTGTTTGAAGAAAATGAGCATTATCCTTTTCGCACAGATACCCCCACTTCTTTCTATATGGCTGTTTCGCTTTCCTCACCACAACCAACAGCTCACTTCTTGTTCCTCCTCCTTTTGTGTGTTCCAAGGCAAGCAAATAACTTCCTGCATTTCTATTTTGCTAGCCCAGAACCTGGGAACTTCTTGAATCAGAGTACACCCTATAGTCAACCATAATCTCACCATCACACTTTTTGTTCTTTTTTTCTGGATTCAACTGGAATGCTGGTGTAGGGAATGTGGGGAAAAAACAGTATTCCCCCCAAACACACACACACAAACACACACAATAGTTACAAACGTGACATTTAAATGTGTTGTCGATTGTATTGCAACCAATCCAGCATCCCATTGTGATAGGCACTTTAAAAAACACTTTTCCCTGCCTTGAAAAATATACAATCTTGTGACACTGGCTTCTTTTCCTAAAGGCACCCACAAAGCAAAAGACAGCATGAATTATGTCTTCAGTACCACCAGCACTGATGAGATCCATAATCTCTCTAGGATCATCGATAAAGATGCTATTTTATTCCTTGCAATCTCATTTCATTTGACTTCAAGGCAAAGACACTTCCCACAGCTGTCCCTAACATTTTCACCCAACCTACACTTACCCAGAACTGGTGGTACTGTATCTTCTCTATTTAATTCATGGCTGAGCCACAGGAATGTGGTAACATTAGCGAAAAAACAAGAACTCACCCCAAATTGTAAAACTGCAATGTTCTTCTGGAGAGGCATTGGACTGGCACTCAGAGATCTGAGTGTGACTCCCAGCCCTACCACAGACTTTTATGGGAACTTAGCAGAGTGGATTAAAGCCAGAGCAGCAGCTCTTTTGAAAATACCCTCCCCCCCAACGCTCCCCATGGTGGGTGCTGAGAACTTTAGAAAATCTGGCTCGATAGCAGTGTTTCCCAAATGATGGCTCCCTGCAAGACTGCCACATCCAGGGCCAGATTAACTTTCACCTTGCATTGGTGGCTCCTGTTCTGCGGTGGCGATGGGCCCACTCCCCATTCCAGATGTGATTACCTGGCTCATGGAATTTCAAAGCCACTCAGGAGGGGTGGTTGGGCCAAACCTGAGTGGTGCTGCAACCCTGAATGCCAGATTGCAATGCCACTCACTCAGATTTGGCCTGGCCATCCTGCTGCCATGGCGGTGGAGCAGCTGCACCAAACCTGAATGGCACCGCGACCCTGTGCAAGCAGGGAGTTGGGCCCAGCCCCACAGGATAGGAGCCACCGCTGAAGGGGGAGGCGGTGCCTCAGCACTGAGCTGGGATTTGAGTTGTGGTGCGGAAGCAGAGGGTACATGTAGGTGGATTGCAGAAAAGAGAAGAGAAAATGCACACCCATGAAATGGGTGGGGCCTATTGGAAAGAGCGCCATTACGAAAATGGATGCATCCTGTCTTACTGGCCAATACACTACAAAGCATGAGGTATGAGGAGGGTGTGTATGTGCCTGCAACACACACTCAGCACACACTTGCCCTCTGGCAGTATGTCCCATTGCCTTCAATGAAAGGCTGTGCCACAGAAACACAACCTCTAGCCTTTTTACGAGCACTGGGCAATGAACAAAAGGCTTCAATAAGCATTTATTTGCACAAAACATTTGACCTTTCTTTTCTAAATACACTTTAAAGGAGGTTTACATTTAGAGACAGAGTCTGTAGCTCAACCAAAAAATGACCCCACGAGACTAAGAGTTATAGACACAGGTTGGGGCTCTAACCCTGAAGAAGGGAATTTTAAGGAGATTTATATAAAAAAAATTGTATACGAAGTAAAAATGAAAAGCATAAAACAAGTGCAAAATAAAACCCTTTGCTCATTTCCAAGGAGATCATAAAAAGTGGCTGGATCTTGGATACTAAAGGGACTCTCTCTAGAGCTATCCTTCTCCATGGCTCTGATTAAACCTCCAACGAAGGTCAGACAGTACCACCCCCCCCCCAAAAAAGGGGGGGGGGTCTCTTCTGTTTTGAACTAGTTACCTGAAAGAAACTGTTTTGAGAATAGTCCCATTGGCCCTAGGAAATACACTGAAAGAACGAACAATAAGGTTTATTAAAGTAAAATCCAAGACCTATTGCTTGAAACACAAAAAAAGTAAAATAAATAGAAACTCAGAAGAGGAGAGCATGTCATTAGAACATGAGTCAAGTTTCAGCTCGCTGCATGAAAAGGTAAATTATCAAGTAAATTGCACTGCATTAGCATCCTTTTTGTTATGGTTCCATTGTCAAATAAATGAGATAAAAAGCATTTCAATTAGCTCCTTTCCACCATTAATCATTGTGATATCTGATGCTGAAATAATCCTTTTACCTTTCCTGTTAGGGGAAAAAAACCCAAAATTGGATTCCAGGAAGTTATTGAATGGCTACTTTGTAACATTGAGAATGAGACTCTTACATAAAATTTGTGTGAAGGTAATCAAAGCCATTGAATCATTAACAAAATAGCAACATTTACTAACAGGGAAATATGTTTTGAGCTTAAATAAAATGTGTATGCCAAAATGGGTGCTGGGTTACATTTAAGTGTCAAACACACATGACACACTGCAAGACAAGTCTTGTTATTATTTCATTAGCATGATTCAGATAAGTCTAGAATGGGCAAAGTACTAGAAAATGCCGTGTGTAGGAAACAATATTGAATTGGCAAGAAGATTAATGACTCAACAGGTCTTTTGTATCTTTCTTTTATGAATCTTTAAGCCTATTCTAGGAGAGTATGGGCTCAGTTTTCTAGAAATGTAACTACATTGACTTAAATGAACTCCTGATTTACACCAGTGTTAAGAGGAGAATCAGACCCCATAATTCTATGTTTGCAGTCTACCCTTTGTATAGGGGCTGAATTTAAGACTATGGATTAACGCCCTGAGTGACTACTTGACTCCCTATTTTCAGAGCTAACTGCAAAACATCTGTGTGCCTGTGTGTGTATATAAAAGAAAGCAGAACTCTTTCAACTATTGCAACATTGCTGGTATCTAATGGGGCACACAATAAATTGACAGACAATGAAATCTCCTGTCTAGCAGGTCTGTGCACGGACTCATCAAGATTGGCTAAACCATTTGGCTATTCCAAAGATAGTGGTTTAAAACATTTTTCTACACATCCATTCTCTCTCTCTCTCTCTCTCTCATGTATACACATTAAATAAAAAATAAAACACCCCTTCCCCCCATGAACTAATAATGTAATTGCTCCTGCAGGCATGGAAGGAAGGAAAAAATGAGAAGATTAAGTATTTTTTCTCTTTTTAAAAGTCTAAAAAGATCTCAGGTAGGAAAGCTTGAAAGAGAATGGAGATATCTAATCAGGCAGCTAGAAGCCATGTATGCTTAGCTCTAGCAAACAATTACCAATGAATATAGTTCCTGGTACAGTAAATTACACTGCCTGATATTGAAGGAATCAGCATGGACTTATTCTGATGTGATTTGTACTGAGTGAATGTCAAACAGTGTGAAGAGACATTTCCGGTATGCTCCACGTTCATACAAAACTCTTTGAAGTCCACAAAGGCATGGTGGCTTTTCAACATGTCTCCATAATGTCTGGAGGCAGACTTTTGTTAAGAAAATTTGCAGTGATATTTACATCCAGTCAAGACCAAGACATACTAGGACTTTATTGAGAATGCCCATTTTAAAGAGGCCTCCAACCTAGATTTTACTTTCCATAAGACAAGTAGACCGATTTAGGCCCGCACCCAGAACACATTTACTGAAGCATTTTGCAGCCCTACATAGCCACCTCCTCTCCCACCATGATAGCAGCTACCCCACTTTTATTGTTTTCATTTTCACCTAGCCCTTAACATGACCTAAGCTATTATGTGCTCCAGGATAACTGTCACAACCAATTGCATCTAAAGTATTTATAAACTCAGTAAAATCTTTCAGCTATTTTAACATGCTGGTGTCGAATGGAGCACACAAACTGACAGACAATGAGATCTCCTGTCTAGCAGGTCTGTCCATGGTCTCATCAAGATTGGCTAAACCATTTAAATTAAGATATTAGTTTAAATTTTTTTTCTATAGCTACAGGCTCCAACCACTGAATTTTCATCCTGGAGCGTGTAATGAAAACAGAACTGATATTTTTAAAGGCAGTCTTTCCTCCATACGCAATATAACAACATTCAAGTCTTGCACTGAGCATGCTGGGTGTATGCTGTCAATATTCTCCGACACTCAGGGTGCAGAGTTGTCCATCCCATATACATAGTATTGCATCTGCTCTAATTGCAGCTCCTATGGATTGCTGTTTTTCTTCATGAACCTTTTTGGCACTGAATCATCTCTCATCTGCACTGATGCCAATACAAAGTTGGACAGGTTGATTAGAACACAGAAACCACATAATACTGCATCCAATTTCTAGCTTCAGTGAGTCTATTCCCAGAGAAGAAAATTTGCCAGTGCTGCCTTTGCTAAAAGGTGACAATGAACCAACAGT
Organism: Chelonoidis abingdonii; assembly: GCF_003597395.2. Lineage (NCBI taxonomy): Eukaryota > Metazoa > Chordata > Testudines > Testudinidae > Chelonoidis > Chelonoidis abingdonii. The sequence goes on from NC_133775.1 coordinate 98,102,383, forward strand.
GTTTAGTGGGTAATAAGGAAGAGATGAAAACCAAATAAAACCATAATAATTTAGGGGGAAAATAAATAAGGAAACATGAAAGAATATGGGAAATATAAAAGCATGAACACAGGAAAGTCAAGAGGTATGATAAAAACAAGTATGTAACTTCTAAACAGAATGGAAAAATAAATGCATCGTGACAGGAAGAAAATATTTTATCAATAATGCAAATATAAGAAAACAGACTTTAAAGGGCAATTTTTGAAAAAAAAATATATATATACACACATACACACACACTGTGGCAAATTGCCGGTACTGTTCTCTGGGTCTCACACTTTCTCTTCTCTGGGGTAGGTTCAGGGCGTTATTGCTTGCCTCTGAACCAGTTCTTAATCA
>NC_133775.1:98102863-98291298 GCF_003597395.2 Chelonoidis abingdonii
TCTAGTTAATCTAAAGCAAACCTTCCTCCCTTGGCAGGGAATAAGGCCCCCTGCTAACACTCTTATGCTGCCCTCTGGCCATGCTGTATCACAACACACTCTACACACCGCTATAAAAACAAAAATATACCACCAAGAAATAAATAATAAAAAAAATAATATATGTAAATAATGTAAATGCTGAAAATGAATAAACTAGTCCAAATAAACTGTGAATTAACCCCTCCAAAATTACATACTGCTTAAACGAAACAAAATGTTCAAATATATTAAGTAAGCTTAAAGTAAATATATTCCCATAGGAATCCACCCTTAGGGATTGACTAGGATGGGAAGCAGAAATACCACACGGGGACGATGTACAGTATTTCTCACTTTGCGATTGAAATGAGAAGTTAATTGAAATCTTGTAAGCAGCAGCATTTTGTGAGATTTCCTGTTCAATTGTGCAGAGAAAAACGGTTTGAAGACAAATCCAGGTTTCAGGGGACTTTACCTGGGGCTTTGTGTTACTATGTGATGGCCTCAGTGAAATCAGTCAGAGGACTTCCCATAGGTTTCCATATCACAATAAAGCACTAGAACTGGTAACCTCAGTGGCAATCTCAGTAGAGTACTGCATGTGCATAGAGGTTGGAATCCCCTCTAGAGAAGTGTTTTTTTCAGATTACAATATTGACAGAGCAGGATGAGGAAGCTCAGGCCGCCACACCCCACGCTGAGCAGTGAAGGAATTCAGCATCTTGAGACATCAATCCAGGGTCACTTTTCACACACACCAATTTCAATGTGGCAAAATTTATTAGCTACTGAGATTTCCCAATCTGAGTCCAATAGTTTTACACTTAATTGGAAGGCATTGCTGTCTCCAGATCCAATCCTTGGGGCAAGTTAACGTGTGGCTGCATACAACATCATAGAATATCAGGGTTGGAAGGGACCTCAGGAGGTCATCTAGTCCAACCGCCTGCTCAAAGGAGGACCAGTCCTCAGACAGATTCTTACCCCAGTTCCCCAAATGGCCCCCTCAAGGACTGAAAGCACAACTCTGGATTTAGCAGGCTAATGCTCAAACCACTGAGCTATCCCTCCCCGCAGGGCCAACTTTGCCAGCCAAATAGCTGGAGCAGAGATAAGTGGAAGGAAAATAAGTTTTTCCTCTTCTAAGCAGAGCAGCAGGCACCTTGTGGGGGATAGACAGTGAGTGGTGAGACCCTCCAGCTAGGAGGAAGACAAAGAAAGTGAAGGAACTAGTGCTGCTGCCTGACAATTTTCATGACATCCCTAAATATATTCAACACCACTTCTCCCTATCTCAGCTGCCTAGCAAAACAATCAGATATAAGAATGCTATTCTGCACTGCATTAATGTGCAAAGGCTCTGGAGTTCTATAGTACTCATCCAACAACCTCTTTAAATATTATAAACAAGTGGAATGGTTTAGGTAAACAACAGTAAGGTTGTGACAGACATGGAAACACTTATGGAAAGTTATTAAATTTGTATTATTTATTTGAGAGACTTGAACAGCTCCAGAGCAGCCAATGAGATCTACTGACTAAATACATATTTATAAAAGCTTTAGAAACCTGTTTTATTTACTCAATGGACCAAAATGGCTTATTCAGATCTATTCTGGTCTATTGAGTACAGTAAATGTGTATTTAGGCACATAATAAAAATCCTTATGAAATTTCCTGGAAAAGTAATTACATTACCATACATGCAGTGCATTTTTCTTTTCCAAATACCAAAAACCACTGGACCATTTTACAGACTCATAACTTATTATTAATATATATACACACGCACACAAGCGTTAATTACTAAGCTGGGGCATTTTTTGCAAACATGTAGCCTGGAGTGAACATTTACAAATGAAGCAGAAACCCCCTGAAAAATGAGGATTTATAACAGAAAATCTGGCAGTCTAAGCTCTGGAACCATAAACACACTGCTATACCAGTAATCATGTAACTGTACAACCCTCAAATCACAGACACCAGTGATTCTTGAGAGCTGTGTTGATGGGATAAGATAACAGAACTGCTGGTGAGTACTGTGGACTAGATCCTTAGCTGGTATAAAATCAGCGAGGTTCCATACACTCCAAAAGATCTCTGTCAAAAGAGACAACTGAGAATCTAGGCTTGAGTTTTATTATTTGCTCCAAAGTGTAATATATTTCTCTTTTGGACTAGGATGAAGCAGATTAAAATGATACACCAATATGGTACTTTGTTTCCTGGCTGCTGGGCCTGGGGAGATTTTCCAGAGCCTTATTTTTCGTTTTTTGAGTGTTTTATTTTTTTAAGATAAAACTTGCCCTTATATGATTAAGGTCCCCTTACCATCTCCAGGCATTGCCAGCTCTTCCTCCTGCCACAATTCTTCAAGAGCGCTCCTGAAACACTTAAATCTGGATGCACAAAATGATGCCACGTCTACACTACAGGCACTATGGTTTCAAAGCTATGCCATTGTAACCCTGTAGCGTAGATGCAGACTACAGTGATAGAAGGTTTTTTTCCTGTCACTGCAGGAACTCCATCTCCCCAAGTGGTGGCAGCTTGGTCAACAGAACTGATTTAATAGTGATGCGGAAGGCCCTCTTCTTGTCTGGCCCTGCTGGCTGTTTTGTGTGAGCTTGTCTCAGGGCCCCAATCTGGTAGGCATGGCAGAGGCTTATCTCCCCCCTAGTTTATGAATTGCCCTGGGGCTTTGGCAGGAGACAGGCGTTCAAGCACCTAGAGGGAGACAGCAGGGCTCATGCTCAGAGGCAGAAACATAGGCTGCTCGGGAACTTTTATTGCAAAAACTTAGGTGCTGAGTGAGTTTAGGAATTCAGCACGAGTTTTGGATGGCACAGGACTTAGGCATCTGATTCCTTTTGTACATCCAGGCATTAGCATAATCAGCACTCCATTTCCAGGTCTGCACATGCAGAATCTCATATTTTCTAGTAGCCCTAGATAGCACATCCTTCATGACATGACATGTACTGGAGCTGGCATCTTTCAATAAATGCCCTGAAGATTACACTGAAATACAAATTAAAAAAAAAAAAAGTAGAGTTTACTTTTGATACTTAATGCAGGTCTTCCTCCAAGGAAGTGCTCTATGCACCATAGGAGGCAGGGTGTTCTGTGTTAATGCTGACAGTTCCACGACTGTGGCCAGATCCTCTGGTGCATTAGTGAAGGTTTGGGCTAGTACAGTTGAACAAAGCTTCCCTAATGTTGGTTTACCCCGCCAGAGGAAGATCTCCCCTGCCTATGGGGCTCTTCTGATGTTATAGACCCACTGTAGTGGTTCCTATGCCACCTCTCCATGGAGAGTAAAGGAAGCATGACCAGGAGAAAAGTGTGGTCAGGATATCCCAGTGCTCTGACAATCCCCAAGCACTCAATTGACCCGTTGGGTCCATAAATTAGAGCAGCCTTCAGTGCTTTACAGTCATTTGCTAGACTATCACCGCCTTTGCATTCAGATATGTAACCCCGGGGGTTCCACTGGGGCACTGTGCAGCCACATCGAACCAAATGCAGGATTGAGGCCAAAAAGCTCACTTTATCCAAGATTATTATTAAACACACAGTAGATAAGAGCAGTATAATTTCTCTATTTTACTGTTGTCATATGTGAATGTCAGTTGCAGCTCAGAAAACATTAACCCAACTGAGCTCCCTCTGGGTTAAAATGTCAATTGAAGACAGAAATGGCATTTTACATTAAAATGGAATTGGTCCTTGGCGCCTTTCAACATAAGGCCCTATTTTTTTTTTTAAAAAAGAGCAAATAAGTCTACAATTGAAAATAAAACCTATTATTGTGTAGCAGAGAGACTGTTGGGGCCGGGCAGGGGATGGGAGGGTAAATCATGAGTCAGAAAATCTTTGACAGAGCCTATAAACTATCCTAGTTATAGGGTTTTGTTGCCTAAAGTCTGGGTAATTCATTTTACTAATTTCAGGAGGATGCTGGATAACTTGGTTTGCTGGTGAGTATTAACACACTGTACTCCATGCAACAGAAATAGCTGTTGTCAGCTTTTCATTTAACCCTTAGAATGAGGCTAGCTTCTAGACCAACGGTCAGATATGTTTAGTATACTTCACTAAGGCTGCTCAAATCAATCTGCACCTTGCAGAAGCACCTGCCCACAAAGCAGGTGTTGTACTGGACATCTCAGTCACCTATGCCAAGGTTTGCATCAGAGCAAGACATTTAAGCAGGCTTACATGGTAGAGGAGAGAAAAGGAATTTTTCATATGGATAGCAATGCACCATCTGGAATAATCAGAAACAGATGCCTTCAAGTCTGGCTCTCTCCTTGCATTTTAACCTGGCTATTGATAACAGAGAAGGTACTTGAGCCAACAACTCTTCACTTGAAAGCAAGCCATTCTATTTTAATTACTTCCTCTTCCTTCAACTCAGTCTGGGAGACAGCCTGAGTGCTGAGCCTCAGGGCACATTGTAATCCTGGTCTTTTCTACCCAGACCCTGAGAACTGGGTTGAATGGGGAGCGGTTCAAGTTTTGTGGGGAAGGATGGAGGGATTTTTGTGCTGACATTGTGGACAAATGTGTATGTTTTATATAGCGAATTGTTATTAACCCAGAGCCCTGAATGGTTTCATTTTATAAATTAAAACAACAACATGAATTGCTCCACTGCTGAGTGTTAGGGTTTCTTTAATACTGTAGTGTCTTGGAGAAGTAAAACCAGGTAGGCACACCAACACCGGTAGAGGGCTACTGTTCTTTATTTGAGAAGCTCCAGCAATCTGATTCAGACAACTTATACACCTGACTGACCACCAGCAGGTGCTGAAATTCTCAGGCTACTTTCTACAGGTCAGGGCTACGGTCAATCTATCCTAGGCTGTACAAACTCCTAAAGGGTTAATATGCACTCTTATAATGGTTCCCTATTCTCACAAAAACCGCTGTCACTAGGACAACATAAGAACAGTCACACTGGGTCAGACCAAAGGCACTTCTAGCCCAGTATCCTGTCTTCCTACAGTGTTCAATGCCAGGTGCCTCAGAGGAAATGAACAGGTAATCAAGTGATCCATTCTCTGTCGCTCAACCCCAGCTTCTGGCAAACAGAGGCTAGGGACACCATCCCTGCCCATCCTGGCTAATATCCATTGATGGACCGATCCTCCATCTAGTTCTTTTTTGAACCCTGTTATAGTCTTGGCTTTCACAAGATCCTCTGGCAAAGAGTTCCACAGGTTGACTGTGCATGGTGTGAAGAAATACTTCCTTTTGCTTGTTTTAAACCTGCTGCCTATTAATTTCATTTGGTGATCCCCAGTTCTTGTGTTCCTTATTTACTTTCTCCACACCAGACATGATTTTACAGAATCATATCCCCCCCTTAGTTGTCTTTTTTCCAAGCTGTAAAGTCCTAGTCTTATTAATCTCTCTTCATATAGAGTCATAGATTCTAGGATTGGAAGGTACCTCGGGAGGTCATCGAGTCCAGTCCCCTGCCCTCATGGCAGGACCAAATGCTGTCTAGACCATCCCAGATAGCCATTTATCTAACCTACTCTTAAATATCTCCGGAGATGGAGATTCCACAACCTCTCTAGGCAATATATATGAAAGCTGTTCCATACCCCTAATCATTTTCGTTGCTCTTTTCTGAATCTTTTCCAAGTCCAATATATCTTTTTTTGAGATGAGGCAACTACATCTGCATGCAGTATTCAAGATGTGAGCGTACCATGGATTTATAGGGACACAATATGATATTTTCAGCTGATTATCTATCCCTTTCATAATGATTCCCAACATTCTGTTTGATTTTTTGACAGTCATTGCAAATTGAGTGGATGTTTTCACAGAACTATCAGCAATGACTCTGAGATCTCTTTCTTGAGTGGTAACAGCTAATTTATACCCCATCATTTTGTATGTATAGTTGGGATTATGTTTTCCAATGTGCATTACTTTGCATTTATCAACATTGAATTTCATTTGCCATTTTGTTGCCCAGTCACCTAGTTTTGTGAGATCCTTTTGTAGCTTTTCACAATCTGCCTGGGACTTAACTATCTTGAGTAGTTTTGTATCATCTGCAAATTTTGCCACCTCACTACATACCCCTTTTTCCAGATCACTTATGAATATGTTGATTAGGACTGGTCCCAGTACAGACAACTCGCAAGACCTTCTTCACTGGGCTTCCTCCTCCTCCTAGGATCACGTTCAAAAAACAATTTGCCCCCTATTCATTTGAAATATTGTCTTTTCAAACATTTTAATGGATTTGGCTGAGATTTGGAGTCACTTCAAAATCAACAGACGTCCTGAATTCTTTGTGGCTTCTTGCTCCTTAAAGAAGTTCCTTATTTCCCCTCTTCCACTCCAAGATGTCTGTAAAACAACCCAGAATGGTAGGTAGGATGTATTTGCCTCTGGGTTCTGCATTTTCTCCTTTGTACCATCAGTCCAAAGTCCCTCCAGCTGTTACTTCATTTCTTTCTTGTTTATATTTGCCACATTTGTATACTGAGCCTCTGCGTGTTTTAACACCTTCTCACTCTTCACATCTATAAATCCATCAGTTATTTCACATGCCTTTGGTAGTTCTCTCTCAAGCACTTCCTGTGAACTCCCTGAAGTCTTAAATCTGCCCTCTTGCAACATCTGCCGACTTCTTGAATTAGGCTTCCAATTTGCTCTTCGCGGCACCACTTTATGTAAAAGAACAATGCATATACTGTAGCAGAACTGCGATTTATCATTTTGGACTTGCAACTTCAAGTGGAGCCAACAGATTTCTACGCCTGCTTTTCCATTTCTGATATTGCTGAGCAATTGCTGCATCCCTGGATATCAAATATTGGGAATGTCTGCAGTGCAAATGCCGGACAGCTTTCACTGAGTGCTTGTGATTTGTCTGCTTCACATTCTAACAGCTCAGACATCAGACTAAACTCCAGCATGTTCAGGTTAGGATGTGGTGACCTAAAAGGGACATATTTTTAAAAACATCACCTGCATTTTGTCATCTCTGCCCTCTGGCCAGTCAGCCTATGGATTTCACTAGGCTGACCAGAAGAATGTCAGTCCCTATGTAGTTGGAAACCTTTTTATTTTTAGGATCCCTTTCAACTATAGGTTTTCACCAGAGAAAAAGTGTGATTTCTGAAGCTGCTCTTATTAAATATTATGGCCACCTAGCAGGATCCTTCTTGGAGACAAGGGCTACTCTCATCCAGAGACAATGAAAGGAGCTGCAGAGAAAAGAAACACATTTGTTTGCATGTTCAATCTGTGTTTCTCATTTTCACTGGGTGACAGGAAGCTTGGTGTAGCAGCTAATTGTGCCAGGGAAGAAACCTGTATGATGAGGGTGTTTTTATTCAGCTGCCAGTACAGTTCATTCTGTATTCAAATGGAGAAATTCAGCTGCTTTCAGCCACATCCAAACAGAAGAGAAACTAATTTCCAGCAACTGAAAATCTATACATTAAACTGTAAGCTTTATCATATGACAAGGAACATTTTTTATTTGGCCTATTCTAATTTGTCCCCAAAATCCAGTGCTTAATTTGTGCCAGGGCTTGGCAGTTCTTAGTCTTGGCACCTCTGGGCTTGTTGCATCAGTTATGAATGTAAAAAAATTGCTTGAGCCCTGGCACCTCTTTCATTACAAATTAAGCACTGTCAGAATCTCTCAGCTCTCTTGCACTGTTGGTGCATATTCCCTGCCCTCTAGGGAGTCAAGGACCTACTGCTGATTAGGCTTGTCTGCATGCCCCCATTCTAATATTTGGTTTGCTTGTAGCAGCTATCTTGTGTCTTGCTGTTCAAGGAGGTTCTTAAACCCATCTAGGGGGTTCATCTAACTCATGACACTAGCAAAGTTACATATCTGAATACTATATAATGAAGGTTAACAGCCATGGAAAGTTACCCATTCCCTCCACCCCAACCAGACACTTTCCAAATGTGGAAAATTATCAGTTATTCGTGAATTTAGTTCAGGGAACAACCCCTTGGTATTTCTACCAATACATACAGCTTTTCTGAAGGAGTTGGATATATTTCACAATTATTTTATTGTAACCACTGGAAATGCTGGAGCAGACTAGGAATGGATTTAGATTTTCAGAGTGTGAAAAATAATTTGAGAGCCAAACATTGCTACTGGAGTTAGCATTGCTTATATTAGAAAACGGCACTTAAACTATTTGAATTCACTGAAACTGACCACTCTGGTATATTTCTGGCTGGCTCATCCTTGTCCAGAATTCCACATCTATGCACATATCAGAAGCAACTAAAGGATGATCTGCCTAAAATCAGCTGTATTGTCTGTTTAATATTGAGCCTGACACTGGCTAATGAATTGATTCTTCTACTATTCCCCCCACACAACCCCCAGGCTGTTTTAATTTTAAACTAAGAAATATGTCAAGTGATAATTAACTCTCACTACAGACAGGTTTGTACAAAAGTAATTAACTTCATCATTTCTTCACATTGGGAAGATCCTGACACCAGAAAGAGTGTAAGATTGCCTTTGACAGCTGCTAGAAGAGTTGTCTTTACCTTCATTAATTTCCATCCATTCCTCCACACCACCACCTCAAAGCTAATTACTCCATTGCATCATACTTTGCAAGGGTATCGCACATGAAGAAGGAAGTGGAAATACCATTTGGAGTATTATAATTTTACAGCACTGGTCTATTTTTTTTTTAATGTGAGCCTCACTTTTGATTATTATTGTGACCTCATCCAATTCCCCTTCTCCTCTCAATCAGATTGCAATTTTGTGACAATATATGCCCTGAAAACATCCAGCGATGATAAAAATTCAAATGAAATGATAAAACAGCTGGAGATTTATAGTGATGTGAATTCTTGCTTCAAGCAAAGAGAGAATGATTGTTAAAATTAGTAAAATAACAATGCACAGGGCAATTTCTCCTCTTTATGACCTTGCAAAAGACAGCCATTTTTGTATAAAAGTTTTCAAGTTTGGCTACTGTGTAGGTTTTTTAAAAGGTGGGTGCTGGCATGGAATATGGTTTCCAGAACTATCCCGAGACAGTGAAACAATCCAAGAAATCCAGCTCTTGGGATAACCTCCAGCCCTTTGGCCATCAAGACTAAGAGTTTGATCCAAAGGCCACTAAAGGCAATAGAATGACTCTCATTGCTTATAATGGGTCTTGGGTCAGGCCCTAAGGATATTTTGTGGCCCTTTAAAATGTGCAGGGAAGGAAGGAATGGGAATTCTTTACATTGTTTTTAAACTCTTGAGCCAATTGCACATCTAGGGCATTAGGAATTCCTATCAAGCATTAGAGAATTAAATGTTACTGACGTTCTTGGGCCCAGCCACCGCTGGTGCAAACTAGTGCAGCTCCACAGACTTCAGTGAAGCAATGCACATTTACACCAGCTGAGGATCTGGTTCATTATGTTATCACAGTGGGGAAATCATTGAAATAAACACTGTACAACTACTGAACAAAATGACAAAAACTCAGTTAACACTTTTATTTTAAATCAATGCAATATAAATAATGCAAAACTGCATACTGCCACGGAGCTGTTCATAATTAACACCTTTTAAGCAGGGTTTTAACATTTTGATGCACAACCAGTAGTCAAAATTGTGATCTTTATGGTAGTTTGTTATTAGTCCATGAGTAAGTCTTGACATGCATCTCATTTAGTAGAGTTGTTTGTGACATGCATTTCATTTAGTAGACTTATTTGGACAAAGAGTGGAAGAAATCAGTTTGATAATTTCTTGGGTGAATGCCTTTAAAAAACATTTTTGACACTAATTTGTTAAATGGATGAATATGAGTAACATAAAAACAAATTAATAGGATGACTGAAGTCTTTGGGCTAGATCCTGAGCTGGTGTGTAAATTGGTGGAGCTCTATTAACTTCAATGGAGCTTTGACAATTTACATATGCTGAAAATCTGGCCCTTTAGGCTTAATATAATTAACCATACACTTAGGCACACATTTTATCTCATCACACAGTTTCAACATCAAGGGATTTATCCTTCAAGGTGCTGAATGCCTCCACTCCTGTGAAGTCAGGGGTGGGGGGTGAGGGCATTCAGAACATCCAGAGGTTATGCAGCAACTCAGGATTGGGCCCTAAGTGCTTGTGAAAACTATTAAAGGGTATAATAATAAATCAACTGGTTGAGTGGAAGTTGATCAGGGCAAATCTTCAGGCTTAATATGGCTAAATCATGCCTGGTCTAACCTACTGGAACTCTCTATAGACCTTTACCAAAATAGTGGATGCATTGGAACTGGTGGGTATGATTTAGTCATCCGTGGTCAATATGTGGTGAGAGCTCACTGACATTTAAAGGTAAAACTGCCCACTCTTAAGTCAAATGCTCCTTCTCTTCATTTGGAAATGGTTCTTTGGAAACCGTTAATAGACATTTTCACAAGTCAGATGAAATGCTTCCTTTCCTGTCTACTCATGTGAGCCCATTTCTGATTCTGCCCCACTGTCTACCCAACTTTCTCTGTTACCCTTTTAGTTTGCTGCATCTTTGCTCTCATTCTCTCTGGGCTCAGGATTCCTCCTCCCATTTGCAATGCCTACAGTTCCTCTTTCTATACCTCCTGAGCTGTTGCTTCCCTTACCTCACCTCTCTGCCTACTCATTTGTTCTCTCGTTCCAGTTGTTCTCTGGCAATATTTCACTCTTTTACGCAGTACAGCAGATTTCAAAGTCAAATTTATTTGAAAAATATATAACGTTTCCCTTTACAGCCTGTAGAGAGCACAAAGGAACTTGCAGGGAAACTAACAATTTAATCTTACTAAGGACATTAGTAAGTTTCACTTTGAAGTCCGCTGCTCAGACAGCAAAATAGAATGGATGTGTGGCCTAGGTCAGACATTGATCATACTGCATCTGGCTCAATGAAGATGTCTATGCAATTCATTTTGAATAGGATGCTGGGATGTATTAAGCAGGGGATAGAGAACAATACAGAAAATGAGAATTATGTGACTCAATAGTGCATCCTCATTTCAAGTATTGCACACAGTTTTGGTTATGCAATCGTACAAAGTAGACTACAAGTAGAAAACGTCTGGAGAAGAGCAATGGATATTTTTTAAAGGTAAGCTGCAAAGGGCTTCTTTATGAAAGGAAATTAAAATTATTAGGATTATTTATTTTACGAAGGAGAAGAGAGGGTTACATAAAAAAGACTAATAGGGTATAAGCTAGCCAGTCTGTTCCAACTTTTCCCTTAAAATGAAATCTAGGGGACATTCAGCAAAAAAAGGCAATAGGTCAAACTATGCCCTTATTCACCTCATGTGCCTTTTCCGAAATCCAGCCCTCCAAATTAGGTTCAGTGCCCCATATTCTGCTTTCTATTACATGAGTGCAACTCCCATGGGAATCAAAGCGAAAAGAATAGCTTAATATGTTTAAAATTGAGAATGTGGAAATATTTATTCAGCATCTAATCAACTTCTAGAATTTCCTTTTTTTCAGTTCACAGATCATTTTTATTCAAAATGTAAAATTCAAATAATGGTTAGACACATGAATAAAAATTAATCTGCAATTACATTAACCAGAATTAAGATGGAAATAAATTTCCACACTTTAGAGTATAAAATCAGCAGCAGCTGTGCTCAGGAAGGAATTGCCCCTCCATAGCAATTAGGACCTGATCTAGTGCCTGCTGCAGTCAACGGAAATACATCCATTGACTTCAATGGGCATTGGAGCAGGGTCTTAATTTCCCTTTGGTGCCAGCCTGGAGACATCCTCACATACAGGGAACTCAAAGACTGTCCGTTTAACTAGAACTTCTACAGCTACACAACGAAAGATAGCCACAATTGACCCGTTGACGTTTGTAGAAAAGTTTTCAGTAAGTCTGGTCAAAATATTTCCATCAGAACTGTTTTTTCAACAACCACCAAAATGAAATACATTTTTATCCACAAAAATTGTCTGCTTTCCACAGAAAATGTAATTTGTTAGTTGAGGAATGGAATCCCAGAGATCCAAGAAAAATTTCCATCAAGAACTATTTGGAAATGTCAAAAAGTTTGCTTTGCTTTATGGAACTAAATCAAAATTTCAGTTTAGTTCAAAATAAACAATGTCCTTCTGAGCAACCACGGTACCTCCCTGGAGTTGTCATTCAGTTTCCCATGCCCCATTCTCCTCTAGGGGATTGGCTCCCCAGATGGACTACATCTCACATGATGCATCATGCTATTTGACTCCCATCACAGAGGCTCGATGGAACAGGAAAACATGGTGGAATCTTCCAAATAGAAACTCAGTTTTCAGCCCAAAATTTTCACATTTAACTTTTTGTCAAAAAGTTGAAATTTTCCACAGGACCTTTTTTTCCCAGACAGCTCTAGTTTTGAGATCCTCAGATAAAAGCCATTGTGTCAGAGCCAATGGTCATTATACAGCAGACCTAAATCTCAAATTGGATCATCCTATCTCTAAATACAGACATATAATAAATGTTTCTGTGCAAAGCAGAAATCATATTCTTTTAACACTCTTCATGTCCTGTTCTAATGCCATTTTTCCTCATTGTTTTACAAACAGCATTACAGGACAAACAGTTTTATTCAGGAACAGCTGAAGGGACTTTTAGGAAAGGAAGACATTGAATAACATATGTAGAAGCACTGAATAAAAATGTCCATTGATTTTAGAAAATCCTTCCACATTTTTCTGTGATCAGATACATAACATCTACCATGCTTGGTAGCATTCAATTCTTGACTTCTGTGCTGTTTGTAATTCTACAAACATACTTTGATTACAGATAGGCTGAATTACCCCAGAACTGGACAATCACTTTACATAGACTGTTTGTATTGCAGTCCGACATTCTGCGCAATTCATCTTGATAGATCGTATTCATGGCACTGAGACTGCTTGGAGAAAATGAATGTGATGCAACAAAACATGCTTGTGACTGGAAATACTTAATTGGGCCTGATTCTAGACTGCCATGCTCCTCACGTAACCATTTACACTTGCATAAAACACTACCATAGTTATTCAGGAGCATTTTACACCTACTTTGCCCAGTGAAAATGACCACACAAGATGCAAGGCAGTGGTGAATCAGAATTATTGTTATTGGCCATGTCAATTTTACTTAAGAGAACTGTAGACAATATTAACTGATATTCAGGGGAAAGGGGGATGTCCAAAAACACTTAAATAATTTAGGAGCCTAACTTAGGAGCCTAAGTCTCACAGTTTTCTAAGTGATTTGAGCCTAAATCTCAATGATTATCAATGAGATTACATCTCCTAAATCCCTTTTGAAAATGGGGGTTAGGGTCCTAAATTACTTAGGGCCAGATTTTTAAAGGTATTCCGGCACAAAGTATGATTTTTCAAAAGCACCAATGCACCTAACACTCTTTGAAATCAGTGGGAATTAGGGCCTAGGTCCTTTTGCAAATACCACAACATGCCTAAATACCTTTAAAAATCTGGCCCTTAGGAAATTTTGAAAGTTTTACTCATGGCCTTTATTTTCATAGGCACAGAACTGAATTATTAGATCATTAGACATCTAGCAGCTACAGGGCCGGTGCAAGGATATTTTGCGCCCTAGGCGAAACTTCCATCTTGCTCCCCCCTCCCCAAAAATCACATACATTATACACACTACACAGTCACAGAGTAACATGTTATAATTTAGAATTTATGTTTCCGCGCTTTAAGTTTAGCAAATTTAGAAACAAGTTTCTCCAAGTCAATGCTGTGAGCAATGTCATGTTCTGGTGACAAGGTAGATAGCCCAACAAGTCTTTGTTGCACATTGATGTTCGCAATATGTTTTTATCAACTGAGCTTCGAGGAAGCTTCGCTCCACCACTGGCCACAGAAAACTGGGGAGTCAAGAGGATGCGAAGAGCAATAACTGTGTTAGGGACACTATCTGTCAGCTTATTTTCCGTATGAAGTTCAATATATCTTGCGGTGATGAACTCCTTTGGACTCATCTTGCAATAGCTTGCAATTCACTGCACAAGTCAAGGCATCAATATTTTTGGACTCACTATGTGCAAAGCTTTCTCCAGATTCAAGCAATGTTCCATAATTTGCTTTGGTGTTTATTTTTGCAAACTGAACATCATATATAGCCAAATACTGAACTAATTGCTGCATCAATGTGAATCTTTCTCAACCGAAAATGTATTTGCTGTGTCAATGACTGCAAAGTAAAAAAGTTCACTTTGAATTTTTCTTTCCGATCATAAATAGGTTCGTCATACTGCTTCATATGTGAACTGCTTCCTTCTTCTTCTATACGGATTGGATTTCTGGTTCAAAAGTGCCGGCACATCCAACTCCTCCACAAGTTTCACCTACATCCACCAATGTTTCTCAAAAGGCTGCGTCACTTCTGCGGCCCACAAGAAACTTCTTGGCTTCTCCAGTTGATTAAGGCATCACATATATACAAAATTCTTTTGCCTGAAGTTGTTTGTAGTTATGGTTGATCTCAAACAATATGTCATACCACAAAACAAGAGAAACAAGAAACTTGAAACTAGAAAATGGTTTTTGTTAAAGCCTTTGCATCAACTCGTGATGTATTGCCAGTGCTCCTGTCAGAGTATTGTCTTCATAGAGTCTACCAGAGCATCACAGATGTCACCAATGAAAGCAGGATGGAAAAGCTCCCCCAAAGAAGACCTAAGACATGATGGCTGGATACATAAACAGACACCTGTCCCTCACAGGCACTACCTCATAACATGCCAATTTTGCTCAGGAACGAAATCATAGAGGAATACTATGCATTCAGTGGTCTCTACACTGGCCAGGCAACAGCATGACAATAACCTAACCAGTCCATCCAACTTTTTTGACTGCTTCTGGGCACTGGTGAGGGGTAGCGGTGCCAGACTGAGCCCTGGTGATGGTGCACTACAAATCTACAAACTGAGCAAGGTGCTGCGGCTAAGAGTCCTGCTGAGATGCTTCCTGCACAAGTGGAACACAACCTCCATGAGGAGAGAACTCAAACAAATATCAACGCTCCTTCTGCATGATTCCTCAAGCACTTCTTCAGGCAGCTGCATGGGGTCACTCACAGGCTTAGCCCTGCTGTTGGGAGGCAAAACACAGCAGCAGGGCTTTAAAAGTCAGACAGGGCCACCCAGGGACTCAGGGGCCTTGGCAAAGCAAAATCGGGGGCCCCTTCCATAAAACATTTGCAATACTATTGTAACATGTATTAGGAAATGTAAAAAATAACTAGTGATACATTCAAAATTAATTTGTAATAATTTGAAAATACTAAATACAATATTTAAAAACATTAAAAGCTGTAATGGATGTATACATTTGCATTACTTAGTGGGCAGTTGCTGGGTGATTGTGATGGTGGTACCATGGGCTGAGGGGAGCTGGGCTCTGGGTTCAGGGGTGTGCCCAGTTCACAGGGCTGGGCTTCAGGATGTGGGGAGATAGGGTCAGGGGGTGTCCGACTCAGTGGACTGGGCTCAGAGCGGGGGTCAGGGCTGTTGGGGGGATGGGGTCAGGGGTTTCCAGCTCCGAGCGACTGAGCTCGAGAGCTGGGGGTCAGAGCTGTGGGGGGGAGGAATCAAGGGGTTTCAGCTCAGAAGGACTAGGCTCAGAGCTGGGGGTCAGGGCTGTGGGGGGGATGGAGTCAGGGGAGTGCCTGGGGGCATGGGGCAGCTCAGCTCTGCAGGCTGCTTTCTCTCCAGCCGTCCAGGCACAAGGGGAGCAGGAGCAGGGACCAGCCAAGGACAAGGGGGCAGGACCCCAGGCACCTGAGGCCGACCTGTGGGGAGGCACTTGCTTACCTTGCCAATGCATGAGCGTGGGGTCCTCTTTCTTCCTCCACTCCACCAGACCACCGCTGAGATCCCGGGGCGCCCTGGGCTTGCCGCGGGGGTGCCTGACCCTGGGGGCACCCTGGGCTGCCGGGCTGCCATGGAGCGCCCTGACCCGGGGGACGCCCTGGGCTGCTGGGCCGCCGCAGGGGGCTCCTTGACCCCGGGGGCGCCCTGGGCTGCCAGGGCTGCTACGGCGGCTCCCTGACCGGCGGGGCGCCCTGGGCTGCCAGGCTGCTGTGGTGGCTCCCTTGACCCCGGGGTGCCCTGTGGCTTGCCGGGCCACCGCGCGGCTTCCTCTGACCCGGGGGTGCCCTGGGCTACCGGGCCGCGGCGGCGGGCTCCCTGACCCGGGGGCCGCCCTGGGCTGCCGGAGCCGCTGCGGCGGCTTCCTGACCCGGAGGCACCCTGGGCTGCGGGCGCCGCCGTGGCGCTACTGACCCGGGGGCGCCCTGGGCTGCGGCTGCCGCGGCGGCTCCTGACCCAAAGGCGCCCTGGGCTGGCGGTGGCTCCCTGACCCGGGGGCGCCCTGGGCTGCCGGGCCGCTGCAGCGGCTCCCTTACCGAGGGCGCCCTGGGCTGCCGCGGCGGCTCCCTGACCCGGGGGCGCCCTGGGCTGCCGGTAGCTCAGACTACCTATCCAGCAGCGGCCACTGCAACCATTTAAAATTTTTTGGGGGGGCGCCGCTTTTTAGCGCCCCCAAATCTTGGTGCCCTAGGCAACCGCCTAGTTCGCCTAAATGGTTGCACCGGCCCTGAGCAGCTAATATCTGCATCCTCAACAAAATATGGGCATAAAACTGCGGTTCAGTTATTTTCAGTAGTAAAACTGCCCCAGAAAAAAAAAAGGCAGAAAATCATTGAACCTTATACCTTGTTGGCCTGAATTTAAAAAAGAATCACAGTAATATGTGGTTTCATAATGGGTTAATTTCAAAGCACATAACCTCACATTTCTTTAGGGGATCTCATATTCAGCACTGACTCAAAACTGTCAGTCAAGAGATCAGACAACTTTGTTTGGGCCACAGCAAACCTTCTTCGGCAGTTCTGGTACTTTATATCTATATAGATAAATAGCAACACAACTGGAAATTATGCTGATACCCAGTGTATTGTGAGGTAATATGAGTTATATGAATAAACATCTTCAACCGTCTGAAAGAGTTATGTAAAACCTTCATCTGCCTGAGAGATGTCACTGTCAAGTCTGAGATTTCAAAAGTGATCCACATTGGCCTAATTCTGATCTCTCTTAAATCAATGGTAAAACTCTCATTGACTTCAGCAGGAGCAGAGTTAGACCAATGGTGTGCACTTTTGAAAATGCCTACCTAAGTAATTTCAGCCACCTATAATTTATGGGTATCTGATATAACTTGATATCTTGATTTTTTTTTTTAAAGGAGCGATACACTTTTTAGCAAGTTAACTCCTGAGTGCCAGCTACTGGCAAGGCAGATACATGCACCTCAGCTAATCAGATTTCTTCTTTAACAATGGTCATATAACAAAAATACATAACAAAATCTCTCTACTGTTTCAGTTTGACCTACTTTCTTGGGAACGTACAGAACTCCTTCTTATACAAACCTACTGCAAAGAAAAAACAAAAGCTCAATGTCTGCCCAGATGGCAACATATATTTGTAATTGACCTTTTATTATCCACGATACAACAAAACCCATGATGGTTTACCGCCTGCTTCTCAGAATTCTGTATGTTTGGAGCAATTAAGGAAGCTACCAGAATGAAATTAGGGAATTTATTAATCTGTTTAATGGATGACTGTTACCCACTTCACATTATACCAAAACAGATTAGGCAGGTGACTGAGAGATCCAGAAAACATCTGCTAAACAAAATCAAAATTAATGATAAACAGAATGAGTTCTTTGATAGCTGATTTTCCTCCATCTGTCTATAACAATAAAAGAGCTGCTAGAGACAGCTGCCAATTAGTTGCTAATTCAAAAACAGTTTTAGGAAGGGGGATCTGAGCTCAAGTAGCAGTACACTGGCATGACTCTTTTATTTAACATTTATGTACCTTTGAACAAACTTTCTAATTGCTATAGCTGTTATTACCCATTTGGTGATGGCATCCCCCATCACCCTCTTCCTTCTTTCCTGGAGTCTATAGCAACTGGTTGTATCCACACAATTGTAGATACATGTTAAAAAAATCTAATGATGATCAGTCAGTACCTCCTGATGGCATTCTCCCTTTCCTTTTTAAGCCCTGGATGGTCTTTATTCACAAAACAATCAGGTAATTGTCTGTGACATTTTGTTGATGGTCTGGAGAGGCGGCTGACAAGAATTAATTTAAACTGGCCACTCACTGCATCCATTGTGGGTCCCCCTGTCACTTCTAAAACTCAGAATGATGTTACCAGTTCAGGTGAAATGCTGGTTTTAAAAACACCTGTATAGATGGACGTTAGTGATTACAATAAGTAACCTGCTCGCAGGCCTAATACTCTCCTGTGTGCCATTTAGTATCATACCGTTGCCCAAATCCTGAATCAACGAGAGAGAAATTGCATTTGTGGCAGTACAGGTAAGTCAGAGCATCACATGTTCCATCTTTACTTCTAACCTTCCTCATCCCATCCTTATAATATTCTCTTTCCCTCTTACACAACTTGGCCACATTCCCAGGCAATATTTACAAAACATCCTCCTCCTTTACTGTTCCAAAACCCCGCTAAACTATCAGGTACCTTTATGTGTTGCTTCCAACTAGTTGGCTCATGCAGAATATTCTAGCATCACGATTTGCGGGGCGGGGGGTAACGGGGGGGAGGACTATATGCAGGTATCTTTTTGAGAAATACATTAAAATGGCAACTTACATGAGCAACAAGGATAACAGGATTTTCAATTTCATTTCAGTAAAATATAATGGGATTTATTCATAGAATTTAAAGTACTTTTAACTGAATAGATAAAAAGCATTACAAAGAGCTATCTTGTGTATACATGGTACCTTTGTGCCAGCTCATGGGAAGATGGATATTTACTTGCCCTAATTATTCATAAAGATGATGTCCACAACAAGCTGGTGATCAATGCTCACCTCTGTTATTTTCAAGACTGCCTTAGTGGGAGCATCTCAAACACTGACATTTCCTTTCTGCAATGGAAATTCTCAGTGCAACTGCAGTGGATTTGGGACAAGTGATTCTTTTTATTCCCTAGCAGATTTCAATGTCTGAGCCTGAATCCCGTAGTCAGCTAGTGTGTTCTTAAGTGACACTAGGAGGAAAGGAAAAAAAAAAACCCATCTCACATATCCCCAAGGCTCTGTCATGCTACTTTGCATTGAATTCTTTTTCCATGCAAACATCTGGAGGTGGGTTTTCATAAAATCTGAAAGCCAAATGTTATGAAGCAGGCTCTTGAAAATTTGCACAACAGTAGCCTCTTTCAAGTGTGTAGATTCACATTTGTTTCAACATGTTACCTCAAGATCAATCAACAATGACAAACAAATTGAGGGGGGGAAAAAACCTATATTTTTCCTACCTTTTCTTCTTGTGCCTTCAAAGCTTCTGGATTCCTACAAGGAAAAAGAGAATTTTTTTGTTTTGAAATATACAGGAATAATTCATAGGTAGCATAAACACGGACCCACTAAAACATAGTCCCTGTCAGAGTGAAGTGCTTATGAGGCTCTACGCAATAACTAAATAGCTACAACTTCAAGTATTTAATGGATCAGTAGGTTATCCATCAGAGTCATCATTTTTGATCAATTACAGTGAAAAGCATAAAACCTTAATTAATTCAAATCAATATTTTTTTCCCTTTTGGGTTACAAGATCGCAGATCGAAGGGATTTTGTTATATTAACTATTTTGGTTTTACTTGTAAAACAGATACCAATCCTGTAAAGACTTATGTGCTTAGTTTTGAGGAAGTGAATAAGCCCAGATGAATTGATGGCATCACTCGTGTTTATAACTAAGGATGTGATTAAGTCTTTACAGGATCAGCGCTGTCGACAGCATCTCTTGCAAAAACATTAATTACTGCCATTTCTAGTAAAGCTAGCTTTCATATTTTAATTTGATTTATACACAACAGTCACCAAGAGACCTACCGTATATTCCCAGACTATATGTCATCTTTTGAATTTCAACCATAAGTGGGTGTGTAACAGACTATCTAATTTAAAGCTGAGCTAATAATTCATGACTCCACACAAACATATTTTCATGAAAATTTCCATATAAATACCACCTCTAACAACCAATATCTGAGACTGAGGCACTGGGGAGGATGCTGACAGAAACACAAGCCACATTCTTTATTTACACTGAGTAGGACTCACGTGACTTTATTAATAGCCCCACTGACCACAATGGGACTGCCTGCCTGCAGAATTGGGCCTAGTGATTGTAACCTTAAAATACAAATAAAGCCAACTCACAGTGAGCCAGGCAGGTCTCTGCATGTTCTCATATGGTGATTTATCACTTAGACTAACAATATTGGTGTTTCCTTGAGACAGCAAAGATTAGTGCCAGATGCTGACTACCATCAACTTGGAAGCTAAGATCCCAATCTTTCCTTTGTTGCACCTACTTGTGCAGTAAAAAATTTTTTTGATGATCCACCCTCAGATTTTGAGAGCTAGTTCTCCTCCCTCTTACATCTGCTGCTGAGCTCTTGGTTGTATAGATGCATTGTACATCTGAGTTCCTCGATCTTCTGACATAGGGTTAAAGTTTTCTCTTCTTACAGATGGTGGCCTCTTTAACCTCATTTCATTCCCTTAGCACTCATTGTTCATATAAGTTTATTTATCTAAGTGTGGAAATAAGCAAAGTTTACTTCTTTTCTTCCTCAGAATGAAGTAACTTCTGGCCTCCCTAGATAAAAAGAGATTCATACTCTTATGATGCTTATTCTATTTTCATATGGTCTTTATTGTTTTCATTCGTAAAGTAGAGTGGCCTACATTTAGACAAAGTAAAATATAGCACCACATAGCTAATGTCATGTCCACATATATCTATAACCAGATGCAGGCAGGGAATACCTGCCATATGATGAGATATCAAGAGAGTACACTCTAAAAGCAAAAAGATGTTGAAACTGAGAGGAAAAACAACAGAAAAACAGGGTATCAGAGTGATGATAGGTGATAGTACCTACTAAGTTAAATCAAACTTAAGATGTAGTGGATGGCATTATTAACTACCTCAAACTAGTTAGCAGGAAAATTTAGTATTGGGTCGAGTTATGTTATATAACAAAGCAGTACTATATTTAGTCATATATTAGATACATACAACTTTCTACTGTAGATGATAGTGTCTTGTCTTCATCTATCTTAAGGACATAAGAGTTCCAAGATGAGGTGGTTGGAAATTTTCTGACAAAACCAAGTTTCTTTGAAAAATGCTGATTTGTTGAACCAGAAATTTCTTGTGACAGTCAGTCAGGTTTGACAAACTTGCTGAGTCACGGACAAAATTCCCTGCCAGATCAACAGCAGGGAGCCTTGCTATGCAGGCTACTTCAGGTCTGGGGACCTTGGCACATAGGGACCACAGTGCCAGATTAGCTAGCCACTCAGGGTTTGGCTACACTTGCAGCTGTACAGCACTGCGAGTTAAAGCTATCTTCATACAGCTGTGTAGGGAAAGTGCTGCAGTGTGGCCACACTGACAGCTACCAGCGCACTGTTGTGGCCACATCTGCAGCATTTGCAGCGGTGTTGGGAGTGGTGCATTATGGGCAGCTATCCCAGCATTCAAGTGGTTGCAATGTGCTTTTCAAAAGAGGAGGGTGGGGTGGAGTGTGACAGGGAGCGTGGAGGAGACAGAAAGAGTGGATTTTTGGACCTGACACTGTGTCAGCTCCCTGCCTTGCAAGTTCCAACCCCTTCCCCACCTCTCTCTCATTCACTAAATGCAAATAACCCTCTTTGTTTTCTTCCTCACAGACCAGATAAGCAGCTGCTCCGAATTGCACCCCCCCCCGCAGCCTGCCTCCGCATGCCATGTCTGCGTATCTGTCTCCTGAGGACAAACATATCCAAAGGGAATCCCTCTGCCCTGCCTCGCTTGAGCAAACAGTAGCTGGGTTTTTTTCTAGCTAAGCAGCTCCGGGAGCCCCGAGTTCACAAAAAGAAAGAGAAGGACATCACAACAAAACAAGAGTGTTATCTTTACTTAAAAAGGCATTATGGGAAGGTTCCGGAGTCAGTTACAAGCGTAGTAAGATAATCACTGTTTACACTGGCACTTCCAGTGCTGCGAGCACCAGCGCTGTTCTCTTTATTGGCTCTTGTCGAGGTGGAGTACAACCATCTGTAGCCAGGGAGATACGGTGCGTGTAATGCCGTTTGCCACTGTGGACGGGGAGCAAGTTACAGCACTGTAAAGCCACCAGCGCTGTAACTCCTCAAGGTGTAGCCAAGCCCTCAGATTTGAACCAAGTCCCGAGTTTCAGCCAACTCTGGTTCCATATTTGCTATCAACTTAGTGAGAGAAGTCCCTTCTTAGTGGGCCCAAATTTCTCCATCCTCTGTAGAGAATTAAACCATTGCATTCACAGAACAGGCATGGTGAAACCCACTTGGAAATGAGTGACACACCAATATGTCTGCCTAATCTGTTCAAACGCATTATTACATTACATATATGATATGTAGTAGCCGGAACAATTCTGCCAGGTGTCTAGCTGCTATTTAAGATATAGCCCAAGTGGACAGAGGCTCTTTGACAAGGGTCATTGGAAACAACTCTCACTTCAGACTGACGAACTCGTCTTGCAGAATATTCTATTAAAGAGTAACATTAAGGTATCTATAGAAGCCCATAACTTATCAGACTCAATCAATTGCAAGAAGCCTGGATAGATAATATAATAAGGATAACATATTAAAGTTGAACATATGCTTTATGGACTTGGGCTTTGTCTACAACTTACAGTTTTGGCAGTGTGGGCATTACAGCTGTGGTCGTGACAGCTGTGTAACGAGCAGCGCTGCAGTGTGTCCACACTGGACAGAGAACCAGCGTCTTGCAGTTGTGTCCACCTTGCATCCAGTTGCAGCTGCAACTGGATGCAAGGTGGACACAACTGCAAGACGCTGGTTCTCTGTCCAGTGTGGACACACTGCAGCGCTGCTCGTTACACAGCTGTCACGACCACAGCTGTAATGCCCACGACTGCCAAAACTGTAAGTTGTAGACAAAGCCCAAGTCCATAAAGCATATGTTCAACTTTAATATGTTATCCTTATTATATTATCTATCCAGGCTTCTTGCAATTGATTGATTCTGATAAGTTATGGGCTTCTATAGATACCTTAATGTTACTCTTTAATAGAATATTCTGCAAGACGAGTTCGTCAGTCTGAAGTGAGAGTTGTTTCCAATGACCCTTGTCAAAGAGCCTCTGTCCACTTGGGCTATATCTTAAATAGCAGCTAGACACCTGGCAGAATTGTTCCGGCTACTACATATCATATATGTAATGTAATAATGCGTTTGAACAGATTAGGCAGACATATTGGTGTGTCACTCATTTCCAAGTGGGTTTCACCATGCCTGTTCTGTGAATGCAATGGTTTAATTCTCTACAGAGGATGGAGAAATTTGGGCCCACTAAGAAGGGACTTCTCTCACTAAGTTGATAGCAAATATGGAACCAGAGTTGGCTGAAACTCGGGACTTGGTTCAAATCTGAGGGCTTGGCTACACCTTGAGGAGTTACAGCGCTGGTGGCTTTACAGTGCTGTAACTTGCTCCCCGTCCACAGTGGCAAACGGCATTACACGCACCGTATCTCCCTGGCTACAGATGGTTGTACTCCACCTCGACAAGAGCCAATAAAGAGAACAGCGCTGGTGCTCGCAGCACTGGAAGTGCCAGTGTAAACAGTGATTATCTTACTACGCTTGTAACTGACCTCCGGAACCTTCCCATAATGCCTTTTTAAGTAAAGATAACACTCTTGTTTTGTTGTGATGTCCTTCTCTTTCTTTTTGTGAACTCGGGGCTCCCGGAGCTGCTTAGCTAGAAAAAAACCCAGCTACTGTTTGCTCAAGCGAGGCAGGGCAGAGGGATTCCCTTTGGATATGTTTGCTTCTCAGGAGAAAGATACGCAGCATGGCATGCGGAGGCACTGCAAACAGGGAGTTGCAGCGCTGGCTGAGCTTTTAAGTGTAGACACCTGCTAAGTTGCAGCGCTGTAACCCCCTCGCCAGCGCTGCAACTTGCAAGTGTAGCCAAGCCCTTGGAGTAAAAATCAGTCACCAGGGTAATGTGTGTTGGAGATGGCCCATTCAGACAACAGGAGTTATTACCCCTCCCTAGTCAGCTGCTGATGTAATACAAGGTTCTATTGTCTAGCTTTGCTACACGATGAACAGTCAATGGAAAACCATCAAAGAAACTTGTAAATGATCAAAACCACTTGGAGGTGAAAAGGAACATAATAGCAGGCAGGAGATTGCCCTGGCTATGAACAAAGGCAAAAGGTTGTTTCAGTATAACAGAGTGTAGAGAAAGGCACTCAGTATTCATTCATTGAGGAAACCTCTTAAGGAGCGGGGGAGGGGGGAAGGAAGGGCTTTATGAATGTTTGGATCTTGGTCCTTGTGAAACAAGTTAGTTCTGCAACAGACTGAACTTGGGGAGGGGGGAATTACATTATCATAAAGGAAAGGAGACTACTGATAAGTCTACACTTATCATTTGCATTTTATTATTTTGTTTTGTGTTGTAACAATTTTCCTCCATCACTTCTCTCTTATTTCTAATTCAATCTTCATTCTATTATACAACCCTACTTTTGTTCCACTAAAAATCCTCACAAATGCTGTGTGGTTTACAGAAGTGGTGGTTTAAGGTAAAACCGATAAATTGGAGTGTGATGCTGACAGATCAGCTAAGATCAGAGCCCTTGGGCAATTCACTGGTGGGTGAACTTCAAAGGAGTGTTAAAATACCTGGACAATTCACTTGTTAAAATGGATGTTAATTGTATTTGTCTTCATCTACCTACATCCTGTTTGATGTACACTAGCGTAACTAAATTAACCTGTTGATGCTATATCCTTTTTCATGTCCTGTAACTCTGTAATTACCTTTATATATGGCTCCACTTAATTAACGTTAGGTCAAAAGGCCTGTATTTAGTGTTTAGAAGTCAACTTACTTTATACGCGGATAATATGAAAGCTAATGAAGAATTATTCCTGGCTATCACATTATGTACTCTGGTAATTGGATAACCTTAATTTAAAGTGTGTTAGTTTTAAGATAAGAAAGTACTGGATGTGAAAGCTTCACGAAAACTGGCAATTATATAAACTGATTCAGGTGGGAACTTAGGATGTGGTCTAAACTGAACCTTGTCCTTGTAGAAAACTGAGTATGGCAGATCAGTGACCAATGCATTCACTCCCATCCACCCCCAGTGAAGGCGATGACCACTAAAAAAAGCTACCTTTGCTGAAAGGCATAGAAGCAAACAAGACACCAAAGGTATGAAAGGAGGGTCCATGAGAACAGACAACACTGAATTCAAATCCCATAATGGTGCTGGATCCCTGATAGGCAGAAACAATCTATCTAGCCCTTTCAGGTGGTGATAGGGTAAGTAAAAACATTCCGTGATTTGAGGGAGAAACACTGAGATAGCCACCAGATGGACCCTAAAGAAGCTGAGAGCTACACCTGACTTCATAACATATAAGAGAGAGTCCAGAATGTCTGAGTAGGCGACATATTATGATAGGCTGCCCAGATGGAGAACCATTTCCACTTCCACAGGTAAGCAGCTTTTGTGGCAGGTTTTCTGCTGTTAAGGAGAACATTCTGGACTGCAGCTGAGTAGTGAGCCTCCTCTGCATTTTACCAGCGATAAACTATGCTATGTTGTGCAGCATTTGAGGATTCGGGTACAGTGCCTGGCTATGGTTCTCTGTGATGAAGTCTCTGGTTATTAGTAACAGCAAAGGTTCTCAAGTCAACAGCTTGCATAGGTCTGAATACTATGGCAGTCCTGGCCAGGCTGGCACTATGAGGATCATTCTGCCATGATCTTGTTTCAGCTTGAGAATGACTGAGGATCAGAGGCACTGGTGGATAGCCATATAAATAGGTCTTTGTCCTACAGAAACAGGAAAGCATTGGATATTGATCCACGGCTGCGACCCATCCTGGAACAGAAATGAAGACACTTTGAGTTGCCAACAGATCTGCCAGTGGAAAAATCTTTATGTGGAACATTGAAGCTAAAATGACTGTGTTAAGGAGGTACTAAAGATGACATTTTGTCCTCCTGGTAGCCAGAGTGTAGAGAGCCAAAGACTTCTAAACCACTTGAGTTCTTCTGCATGTGCAAAGCCTCATCTGTTTTAGGATAGGTTCTCAATTGTGCGTCACGCCTCCAAAGGAACCCCTGAGGACTACACCTAGGAGGAACAGTGTATAATTACTGCCTATCCCATGGCTGCAGAATCTGTTGTGTCCAGGACGCCTGCCGAACTGATTGAAATCTGTTCTTTTGGAACCTTCCAGCAGTTTATTCCCAAATTGAGAGACTGCCTCCCAGTTAGAATAGTCATATCTTGACAACAGTGCATGACGATTGGCAATATGGAGCTGTAAATTTGCTGCAGAATAAATCTTTCTGCCAAAAAGATGGTGGCATCTTTTTCTTTAGGGTAGCCTTAGCTTAGTTTCTCTCCTTCACTGCAGCCACAAGTAGGCAAACTCAATTAGGTTGTAAGTAAAACAGCGCAAACCCTGGGACGGATCCTGGTATTTACATTCCATTCATTTGGCCACATTCCATTCATTTGGAATGGAGGAAGAAGTTTGCCACAGTGCTTTGATGGGATGCATAATGGCATCATTTTTAGGCAGGGCTACCTTTCCTGCCACAGCAGGATGGAGAATATCAATCAGTTTTTAGGTATTCTCCTCCACTAGCTCCATCTGAATGCCAAAAGCAGCTTTCATTCTCCAGAGAAGCTCTTGATACACCTTAAAGTAATCAAGTGCCAGGGAGGATGCCTCTGGTATCTGAGCCTTGTCAGCTGATGAGGATGCATTAAAAGAAGGCAAGGGGAGAGTGCTCCTAAGAGTGGTCCTGTGGAATCAGGGTAGAGTCAAATATTGTACTTGACACGCTATAGGTTGATCAGAACAGGATCTCGGTACCATCAGAAGAAGGCTCCCTCCCAAGGGATCTGGTTGCACAAGATAATAGCTATGCTTATCTGGATGCTGGGGGTCCCTGGCTGTATTCTTCTCAAATCTACACAGATGAGTATGGGAATGGGATTGCAAGAAAGCTATGGACTCTTGGTATTGTGAGACTCAAGAGTCTACCTCGGGTCTGAATCCTACATCCTAGACTTCAAAGAGCTGACCTCTTATGTTTCCGAGGCCAGGATTGTTCTGAAGTCCCAATAATGGGGATCTTCTTCAGCTCCTATCTGTAGGAAAGCTTGGGAAGCACTCCAGGAAGGAGTCATCAAAGAGCTTCCCTTGGATGACCAAAGGGGGGGTTCCAACACTGGTCCATAGACAGTCTCCATCACGATGTAGCAGAGGTGCTCCTTCCTCAGCTTCTTCATATGGGGCTGGAAGCTGTGAAAAATTTAACATCTCTCTCTAATATGGCCTCACCTAAGCTCTTGAGACAGCACAAATGAGGGTCATTGATAGGCACAGGCTCCCTGCACCTAAGCAAGGTTTGAAATCCTGGTACCAAGGCGTATGCTCCCCTAGGACCAGGTGAGGCCCATCTGACCAGGAGAAAGAAAAATTAATAACATTTTTTAAATGAAATAAGAAATAAAGACACAAAAAGGAAAAAATATCAGATGTCAAATGACAAAAAATGAGTATCACTAGGAAGCAACCAAGTAGTGAAAAGTTTGCTCACAGGGAACACAAACGTTCTGACCACACACAGTAATAAGGAACTGAGGGATGGGGGGCAGCTCCATCCTTTATTACTATGGCTTCAGAGCAGGAGCAGCTCAGATGTGGACAGGGCTGTCCTATATGTATTATGAGGGAAAACTCTCCAGCACCAGTGCACAGGCGTGTACACACACCTACAGCAGAATGGACATATGCAAGCACTCGAAGAACTTCTAGTTTAAACCCCTGGAACTTTGATTAAAGCTGTGAGAATCTGAGACTATTGAGACCATTCTAGTTACCAATGCGAACACATCTCTCTCTCTTTTGTTACCTTGTGCTCTGTCCTATTTTGTCTATTTTTTTCCTCTCTCTACTACTTATCATATCATAGAATCATAGATTATCAGGGTTGGAAGGGACCTCAAAAGACCATCTAGTCCAACCCCCTCCTCAAAGGGGGACCAATTCCCAATTAAATCCCCAAATAGCCGCCTCAAGGATTGAATTCACAACCCTGGGTTTAACAGGCCACTGCTCAAACCACTGAGCTATCCCTCCCCCCTAAAAGTAGCTTTTTCACCCTAGATGGGACTTGAACCCACAATCTCTGGCTTCAGAAGCCAATGCCTTATCCATTAGGCCACTGGGGCCCCTTTTTTTATAAAGTAACATCGAACAGGACTCCAGAAAGATAGTTTAAGGTCTTTGTGAGTAGTTTATCACCTGACCAAGGACTTGAACCCTTGAGTCTCAGATTAAAAGTCTGATGCTCTACCAACTGAGCTAGCCAGGCTCCTAGCATATATTAGGTAATATATGATAGTAAGATCTCTGTGGTAGGGGATGTCCTTGTATTACTTGTTTGTATAATGCTTAGTACAATGGGCCCTAATTCTTGATTAAGGTTCTTAGGGATACCATAACAGAAATAACAAAATAATGATGGATCCCTCCTTTGGGGAATACTGTCCATATGCATCCAAGGATTAGATTTTTTTTATCAGTAAATGCTGGAAAACAGTGATTTCACTGTCTGCACGCAAAAAAATGAAAAAATATTTCCATCTATAATCATCAAAATTTACAGACAGGCACCATAAGAAAAATACTGCTTGAGATCTTACAGAGGAAAATCCAGTGATTTAGGCTCGTTACAAATGGACTAGGGAATGAATAGTATATTTTAAAAAAAGGTATGATTTGTTGATTTAAAGATATTTACTTTAATATCATGTCAAAGTATACAATTTGTGTTTTAACAGTTTATAAAGCTTAACTTTTTAAATCTCACTGTATACTGTCGTTAAATAATCATTTCACCCTCCCATAATTTCACAACTGTGAAAATTTAGAGAGAAATCTAAAAAAGTGCTTAAAAATAAACATAAAAAACAAAAAACAAATTCTGCCAAGCCTGATTGTCCAACATTCAAGTTGGACAGACTTCAAAAACAACTGAGTATAGGAAAGACTTCCAACTATAAAAGCTTCTAATCCCAAATCCTTTATATTCCCTCACCCCAGGCAAACGTTGCACTGAACCTTATGGGAAATTTGTTCAACGGAAGGCTACAGGATTTGGAGCTTTTTTAGTTATAGGTTTGTGTGCAACATATTTACTAGTATGTGACAATTCCTTCAGTGACACTTTCTTCCTCTTCTGGTAGTGCCACCCCTTGAAGTAGAGGTTCCAACCTGAACTGATGCCATAGAGTTGTAGAATCTTGGCCAGGTTCCTTCAATAATAATCCTTAATGAGGCTAAAGGACTGGTTGGAAAATTCAAGTGCACTGTTAGAAACAGATTATCCTCATTAACTAGAGTGAAGGGAAATGTAAGTCAAACTAAGAGTTGGCCAGGCTCATCTAACTCCAGGCCAAAGTAGAAAAAACAGCTATGTTTGGATATTTCCTTATAATATTCAAATATGATTCTGAACGGATACAGCCTGTGTGATCTCGAGGAATGTCTAAAATGGCAGCCATAAGAGACCTTTTAAGCATTTATTCTGTTTATACAGTGAAGTTCTGAAATACGTAGACATTTGTACCCCCAGGGGCCTCTCAATGCTTTTCCCAATATTGCTGTTTGAGAGATAAGGCACAAGGTAGAAAGATCTCAGATACATTCCTATATCATTCAGTTTGTACATATAATACATGCAAAAATGAAAAGCACTTTTAACTTTACCCTGGAGCCCCGCCTTTTAACGAGTTGTTTGAATTCTTCAGAGTTTAAAGGTTTAGTGACTGTAATAACAATAGAACCATTACGTTGATCAAAATAAAAGGAAGACATGAAACATTTAGAAAAGTCAATTCCCTTTCACCCACTTTTTTGGTATACCAGTAAAAACAAAAACATAGGCTCTGTGAAATTTACATGGCAGCTCCTTTTCTTCTTGTAACATATTGGCCCTTTAAACTACAACTCTGATTAAACCTAATATTAAACACAAACAAAATGCAGGTGAAAATGTGTGGTGGGAAAGTAATAGGAAAATGGGACATCAGACTTCAGTTCATTATTCCTCATTAACTACTAAAACAAGGGTGTTTTGTGCTTTTAAAAAGCTTGAGTTAAATCATCTCTTTCTATAGAGAAACCACAACACAAGAAAAACTAAGACAAAATTGAGCCTGGTTAATAGTATGGAAGAGCAGACTCAAGATTTAGAAACCTACATAGAAAACTTTATTAGAGGGAATGTTCAGCGAGGTAGGGCTTGGACAGAGGTCACAGGCTTTTGCCACTGCTGAATGGGGAGAGAGGCTTTGGAAGGTTTTCAGTGTGTGTGTTGGTGAAGCCACAGTGGGGCCAGCACTCAAGTTTATCTTATTGGCCTGCTGGATGCCTGACCTCGGGCAAGTCACTTTTCATTGTGCCCCAGCAAAATGTAAATGGAGACTATGAAGCTGACAGGCAGGTGCCAGCCCATGTGAAATTCTCAGGACAATTCAGCGGCATGTGAGTATCAACGGAGATATAGATTGTATTGTTTTCATCTGCCTGTATCCCATAGTTTGCTATTACATTATGTATATCCTGTATTTAAATAACCCTAGATTAAAGGTGTATTAATGAAAAGTGTATTCTGATGTCAGCACTTGTAAAAATTAATGGAATATTACTTGTATTGTTCTCACTTATCTATTGCTATGTAATGGTGGGTATTTGAATTATGTATATCTCTGTAGTTAAATTACTCATCAAAGAAGATGCTAACTTCAAAGCAGGGCCACTGAGTTCACAATGGAAATTCACAGACTCATTCTGCATTTCTTGTGCACAGTCAACAAAGGAAGGCACACGTGGGTACAGATGCGGTCAGTTAGCTTTCTGTGTGATGGAGATATAAAAGGTGGATTCAAAGAAAGATCCTTCATCTTTGAACTGTTTGGACACTGACAGGGAACCATTCCAGACACTAGGCAGAGATCCCCTGAGTTACTCTGGGTGACTCTGAGAGACATGTGGAAAACTAGCAGATTACTACATCTCAGCTATCATTTTGGACTCACGTGTTAATGTATTTTACCTGCTTTAACCTCTCAATAACTCATTTCTTTTTCTTAGCTAACACATCTGTAGTTAGTTTACTAGAGAACTGGCTACCAGTGATGTTTTCAGTGTAAAATCCAGAGTACCAATTGATTTGGGACAAGTGACTGATCCTTTGGGATTGGGAGTACCCTGAGGTGGTGTAATTTTTGGTTTTAATAACCTTTTATCACAAAGTTCAGTTTGCCTGGGTGGCAAGACTGGCTGAAGCGTCTAGGGGGACTGTCTGTGACTGGTATAGTGATCCAGGAATTCACATTTGTTACTGGCTTAGTGAAATCTAATGACAGAACATACCACCAGTTTGGGGTGTCTGTCCTTGTTTTCTAACAGTCTACCCTGAGATATAACTGAGAGTGCCTGAGCCTCTCCAGACAGCATGACAGAGACAAACACACTTCCTTAATAAAGCATATTAACATCTATGGATGAAAAACCCTATGTAAGAGCTAAGTCTCAGTATATAACAGATTATTAAATCTCATCAGGACAGATCACCAATAAGGCTGATTTAAATGGTTGAAAGCCTTGTACCTGTTGCTTCCAGAGGTAGAGAATTAGAACAGACATATTCTAATCTCAGTTACTCTAGAGTAAATCCAGAGAAGGCCCACAAAGTCAGATGTGTCACAAAGGTGTAACTGAGATCAGAGCTTAGGTGTTCAACCACCTCCTTATTTAAAAAAGCACTTCACCTCTCTTTAAAGCATTTATTATTCTTCCTCTTAAGTAAAAGCACAATAAAGTTTTATAATATACTAGTGCAGAACCAAACTACTTTGACAGAAATGACACTAAAGTACTTGAATGCATAGCCTGAGGAAGAATAATTTTCCACAGAAGCTGTAAAGCAGATGGTTACAAATGAGCCTTATTTCATGGGCATCGTTTAATGACTGCACATTTCTTTAACTAAAAACGTAATTTTATCACAGCATAAATCATATGTTTTGAAGAGGGGAATTCGTTTCAGATTTTTCATTCACTCTACAAAACCTTTACATGAATGTGGCTTGCAAAGCATGTTAAATACCATTTATCTAATACAATACAACAGCTTTAGTCATCAAGGTTAACTTTTAGCACCTATTATCTTCCTTTTTAATGATAGTTAATTGAACTAACAAAATAGAAAATGCAGTTCTGTAAATGTCTAATTTAACTGTGTATTTGAACTGCATAATCATTGTTTATGCTGAAATCAATGTAGTATATATCATTATTCACAAGGCATTTATCTATTGGAGGGCTGCCCTTCTGGAGGACTAACCAAACTTATGACTTGAAAGTAGATGTAGTGTCAGCAAGTGTGAATCACTATTACTACCTGAGATGGAAAAAAATATAATGGAAATTGGATATTTCTTCAGATCGCTTCCCCCCCCCCGCCCCCCGGCTACTACAAAACAGCTTTATTTCGCCTGAGCAACTGTATAACACAGCCTCACTTCAAACACCTGGATGAACATATATACATTTTTGCACAAACAACTTTTCTGCTGTTATAAAAGAAGCATCTCCAGCTGCCATGCTAAGAGACAATGGCTACTTTGTGTAACAGTCTTCTGATTAACGCTGAACCATGGATTTTGCCAATAAACTTGAGTATTTTGAAATGGACTATCAGATTTCCTTGAGAGAAAAAACAAAAAACAATTCTAGACAGAATGTATTCCTTTACAGTGACCTATGCAAATACTCTTCAGAGTGACAGAGAAAATAGCTACATAACATGATGCATATACATCTGATGCATGATAGCAATGTGGCATAAAGGTTTTATTGATGTGTTTTGGGGATGGATTGAGTAGCAAAACCAAGTGAGAGTTATGCTGGTTAACCTAGATGAATGCAAATGAAACCTTTGTACAACAAAATTATATTAAAACAACAATTTGTAGAGTGTGTGTGTGTGTGCAGTGAAATAATACACACATTGTATATCAATATATCTCCACACACACAATTTGGCCTAACACTACAAGTCGCTGTTCTGTGCAGAGCAGGGTGTGCAAATTTATTCTGCAAGCAGAAGCTGTGTGTATGGATGCAGTATAGTCAAGAATTTGGCACCGACCTCAGTACTGAGCAGAAATAATTCTTAAGACCTTGTACATCAGCCCCCTTACTCAAAAGGGCACAAGATAAAAAGGGGGCAAAGAGTGAATGTCTCTAAGGGTTTGCCTACACTTGCAGCTGTATAGCACTAGGAGTTAAAGCTATCTTCGTACAGCTGTGTAGGGAAAGTGCTGCAGTGTGGCCAAACTGACAGCTACCAATGCACTGTCATGGCCACATTTGCAGCAGTGTAGGGAGTGGTGCATTATGGGAAGCTATCCCAGCATTCAAGTGGTCGCAATGTGCTTTTCAAAAGAGGAGTGTGGGGTGGAGTGTGACAGAGAGTGTGGGGGAGACAGAGAGAGTGGATTTTTGGAGCTGACACTGTGTCAGCTCCCTGCCCTGCAAGTTCTAAGGACTTGAAGATACACAGCACCAACCTTCAATCATTTTAAAAGTTTCGACCCCTGCTCCCACCCCTCTCTTACTCACTAAATGCAAATAGCCTTCAGACCAGATAAGCAGCTGCTCCAAAACAGACCCCCCTTCTCCCCTCTGGGCTGTTTCTCTCCTCAAGCAAACACTAGCAGTGGACATTCATTCCCCCTGCCTGCCTCTGCTCGAGCAAACAGTAGCTGTGTTTGTTTTTTAAATAAGCAGCTCCAGGAGCCCCGAGTTCAAAACAAAACAAAGGGAGGCATCACAACAAAACAAAGAGTGTTATCTTTACTTAAAAAGCATTATGGGAGGGTTCTGGAGGTCAGTTACAGCATAGTAAGATTAATCACTGTTTACACTGGCACTCCAGCGCTGCAAGAGCAGCACTGTTCTCTTTATTCCTCTCGTCGAGGTGGAGTACAGGCAGCGCTGTAGCCAGGGAGATACAGCGCTGTATGTGCCTTGCCAGTGTGGACGGGGAGTAAGTTACAGCGCTGTAAAGCCACCACCAGCGCTGTAACTCTCAAGTGTAGCCAAGCCCTCAGACAGAACCTAAATATGGTCCTCTGTGACGTTATCTGATTAAAATATGACCAAGTACATAATTGTTGCTACCACTGTTATATAATTGCAACAGATCTTGTACAAAGTATGTCAAGTAAGGAGTCTGTGGAAAGGCTATGATTTGATGAATATGATTATGCTATTTGTATGCATGTATCTGAAGTTATGAATATTAATATTGTTACGAATATTAACTATGTACCTGTATTTCAAATGTTTGCTCCTGTGGTAACACCAAGGTATTTAGTCTGCACATCTTAAAGGGCCTATTCAAGTTAAATGGTTCATCAAGGAACACTTAACTCACTATGGACCATGGGAGATGCCTTTCTAAACTTAAAGGGCTTTCCCGTGATGGCCTCTACTATGGGTATATCTACACTACGGGATTATTCCGATTTTACATAAACCGGTTTTGTAAAACAGATTGTATAAAGTCGAGTGCACACGGCCACACTAAGCACATTAATTCAGTGGTGTGCGTCCATGGTCCGAGGCTACCGTCGATTTCTGGAGCATTGCACTGTGGGTAGCTATCCCGTAGCTATCCCATAGTTCCCGCAGTCTCCCCCGCCCATTGGAATTCGGGGTTGAGACCCCACTGCAAAAACAGTGTTGCTGGTGATTCTGGGTAAATGTCGTCACTCATTCCTTCCTCCATAAAAGCAATGGCAGACAATCATTTCGCACTCTTTTTCCCTGGATTGCCCTGGCAGACGCCATAGCATGGCAACCATGGAGCCCGTTCAGCGTTTTTTTACTGTCACCGTATGTCTACTGGATGTTGCTAGCAGACGCGGTACTGCAGTGCTACACAGCAGCATTCATTTGCCTTTGCAAGATAGCAGAGACGGTTATCAGTTGTTCTGTACCGTCTGCATGCATTGTAAATTGGTGATGAGATGGATCGGGTTATAGTCATTCTGTACCGTCTCTGCTGTCATGGGTGCCCCTGGCTGAGGTCGGCCGGGCGCAAAGACAAAATGGAATGACTCCCGACATATCCTCCTTTATGGTATTCTTAAAAATAGAGTCGTCCTGCCTAGAATATGGGGTAAGGACTAGAGAACCAGTGTATCCGAGAACCAGGAGTCACAGCCGCTCCATGTCCAATCCGGCAAAATGATAGGCTACACCTACATGCCATTCATGGGGGTGCCCTGCACAACCCAACCCGTGCTTCCGTCTTCTCCCCAACCCTCCTGGGCTTACCGTTGCAGTGTCCCCCCATTTGTGTATGAAAGTAATAAGAATGCAGGAATATAACACTGACTTGTTAAGTGAGATAAAAATGAGGGGAGGCACAGCCTCCACTGCTATGATAGTCAGGCAGACATTAAATGGTGGGCGGAGAGAGAGGCCCAGGATCCACTGCTATGATAGTCCAGGCAAGTACAGAGTCTTTATCATTTACACAGGAAAGCGGAGGGGGCTGATGGAGCTTCAGTCCCAGTTGCTATGATGAAATGGGGTTTAAACAGCCGTTCTGTAACCATCTACTGGGAAATGGACAGGGTCATTCCTATTTTTATCGCAGGCGCCCCGCGCCGACCTCACCTGAGGCCAGCCAGGAGCACCATGGGCTGACTGCTGATGATGGATAGCCAGTCATATTGTAACCGTTGACCACCGGGAGGGGGAAGGATACTGCTGTTCACATCGCAAACATTCGCGTCTACCAGCAGCATCCAGTAGACATTCAGTGACATTGAAAAAATCAAGAAACGATTTTTTCCCCTTCTATTTCACAGCGGTGGGAGGGGTAAAATAAGAGCTATTCCTGAACCACGCCGGATCAATGTGTTGACCCTATAGGCATTGGGAGCTCGAGCCAATATGCAAATAACTTTTTTTGTGGACGGTGGGATGGTGGGATGAGCTGGAGTCCTCAGTACCCCCCTCCCTCCCTCCATAACGTCCATTTGTATCTTTGGCTTTCCGTTATGCTTGTCACGCAGCCTGTGCTGTGGGACTCTGTATCATAGCTTTCCTACTAGATTTGAACCTTAGGCGTTATAATGAAAAGTAGCATGACCCTTCCTATAGCTTATTACCAGCCCTAGATCTGATATCGCTTGCCACCATCCAAAAATTCGTTGGTTTTGGCTCACTTCTGGTCTCCCAAAACCATCCCTGGTTGGAACCCAAACAAGACTCAGATGCCCTGAGTCTACAACAAAGGGAAATAACCCACTTCCCTCCCCCTCTCTCTCTCCGACCCATTACCTTCCTGCTCTGGGCTAACCTGAGAGTTACTGATGTCAACCTCTTTACATCACAATACAAGAAGCATGTCTCCTCTCTTCCACAAGAGACAACCAAATACAAGGAAACAGAAAAGATCTATCTCTCTCTCCCCTTGTTTTCTCCCTCCCACCAATTCCCTGGTGCTGCAGAGATTCACCCTCCGTAGATCTAACACAAAGAGAATTTTCCCTCCCTTTCGTGGCCTTAGACCTACCCAGAAGAAAATCTCAACCAGTCTTAAAGAAAGCTTTATATAAAAAAAAAGAAAAAACACATGAACCTGATCTCTGCATCAAGGTGACAATACACAGGGCTATTGTTAAAAGAAAAAATGAATAAACAGTCTATTCAAAAGATAGTCCAGTTTAAAACATTCCAGCAACACTACACACTGTAAATACAAAAAACCAATAACAGCCTATTATTTCTACCTTTGTACTTACAACTGGGAAACTGAAGTTAGAAGCTTACAGATAGAAAAGATCCCCTCTCATAGCTGAGAGCCAGAAAAAGACACAGACCCAAACATTCCCTCCTCAGCCTTTGAAAAATCGTTTCCTGATTGTCCTCTGGTCAGGTGTTTGGTTCCCTTTGTTAACCCTTTACAGGTGAAAGAAACATTAACTCCTTAGCTATCTGTTTATGACACATAGCCTAGAGATTTTTTCAAATGCTTTGGCATTTTGTGTTCTGTAACAGAGCTCTGTAGAACAAGATTTGTCTCCCCATACAGGCGGTCAGATCCAGTATCTCCTGTACGGTCCATGCTGGGGATTTGGGACGCATTGCCACCCGTCTGCTGATCAGAGCTCCACGCTGGGCAAACAGGAAATGAATTCAAAGAGTTCAAGGGGCTTTTCTGTCTACCTGGCCACTGCATCCGCATTCAGATTGCTGTCCACAGTGGTCACAATGGTTGCACTGTTGGGAACAAGCCGCCGGCCAATACCGTCAATTTGGGCCACACTACCCTAATCCGATATGGTAATACTGATTTCATGTACTCCTCTCATTGGGGAGTGTAGTCCAAAAGATTTAAAGAGCCCTTTATATCGATATAAAGGGCCTCGTTGTGTGGACAGGTGCAGCATTAAATTGGTTTAACGCTGCTAAAATCGGTTTAAACGCGTAGTGTAGATCAGGCCTAAGACTAAGCAAAGCATTCATGGACATGTGACTTGCCCATGTGACTCCAAACACCATCTTGGTACCTGTAATTTTCCACAGTGAGAACAATGGGTTTCCCTTCACTTGGCAGAAGCTAAAAAAGACCCTGGAAACATCTCCATTTTGTCTCTTTCCTGCTCATACCTCTGATTATGAATTTATACTAATGGGAGCATTCTAACAAAGGGACTGAGGACCTTCCAATGATTTGGAAGCAACCAGAGATTTAGCAAGCCAGCAGTTTATTCCATCACTGCTACAAGCACAACCCAAGAACTTTGCTTTATTGTGTTTATTTTATTCTTTTAATCAATTTTAGCTCACCTTTTTTATAAATAAATATTTAATTTTAGATATTAAAGGATTGGCAACAACATGATTATTGGGAAAGATCCGAGTTGTATATTGACCTAGATATATGGCTGGTCCTTTTTTGATCAGAAGAACCCTTTTGTTGGACGAAATTGGTTTTAAATAACCACTCATCATTAGTGTTCTTAGTTGTGATACAACAGGGGTTCTCAAACTGGGGGTCATGACCCCTCAGAGGACTGTGAGGTTATTATGTGAGGGGTTGCAAGCTGTCAGCCTCCACCCCAAACCTCACTTCACCTTTATAATAGTGTTAAATATTTTTAAAAGTGTTTTTAATTTATAAGGGAGGGGAGGTTGCACTCAGAGGTTTGCTGTGTGAAACAAGTCACTAGTACAAAAGTTTGAGAACCACAGATATAAGGATTGGAATCTCTCAGGAAACTGCTTTTCTGCCTTCATGTTGGCCAGTGTGGTGAAACAGAAGTTTACTATGTATTCCTGCTTCTGTATATCTCCTGGGAGAATAACCATGAGTTTTGGGGTCTGTCTGCCCTATTTCTCAGCAGTTTATCCTGAATTTGGTATTTTCAGTTGTGACCCATGGAGGCAAGGTGACACTCCTCCATAAACAAATGAGGTTCTCAGCTAAACATTCCCTTCAAACCTTTTTCTACAAACAAAACAACATTCAATAATACAGGATTGGGTTTCTTCATGATCCCTTGTCCTTCATTTAACTAGGGTGACCAGATGTCCCAATTTTATAGGGACAGTCCCAATTTTGGGTCTTTTTCTTATACAGGTTCCTATTACCCCCTACCCTGATTTTTCACATTTGCTCTCTGGTCACCCTACACTTAACAACAGTAAAAACAGTGCTATGTAGGTTTCAGCATGGCTGTTGTAGACCTTGCCTAGACCCTGGATGAGAATTCAGTTTGTTAGCCCACTCTGAATCCCAAGTTGTTCTACGTTCACTATGCTAGATGGATTCAAGCTAGCTGGTGGGTGTGTGTGTAAATAAATAAATATGAATAAAACTTTTGCTATCCGGATATACCTAGTTTGTGAAACTAGTGAGATTACCACCACTGCAACTGTCCATCATTTCTTATTCATGCTGTCCCTAAGTGGATGACAGGTAGTGCTGCCCCCTATCCCCACAAAAAGGGGAGGGAAATCTGTCCTGCAGGAATTTTCAAGATTTCAACATTTGTTTTTGTCTTGAATTGGAACGAAAAGTTGAAGTCTGGGAACTTCTCACGAAACAAGATATTCGAAACATTGTTTTGATCTTATAGAAATGTTTTGAGAAGGTAAAATTTTATTTTGATTCATAGTTTATAATAAAAAAAGTCAACTATAATAAGAAAGTTTAAATGGAACGTTTCAATAATTTCCTGTAAAAATTTTGACCAAAAAAATCCTTCTCATGAAATGTTTTGATTTAGTCAAACCAGTAATTTCCAATGGAAAACTGTTCTGTCCAAAAAAATGTTGACCAGCTCTAACGACAAGCTTGTTAAACAAGAAAATGACAAAAAGCAAAAAGACACTTTCAGCATGAATTCATGAAACTTTCATGATTTGCAAATGTTCTTGTGAATCATATGAATATTCACAAACAACGTAGAGTTTGATTAAGTGGCTCTAATTCCATTTACTGCTATTTGTTCTCATATTGTTCAGAAAAATACATCTATACATGCACAACTGTTTCCAAAAAGGGCTCAACACCTCACTGGTTTGGGCCCTTAATTCAGTCTTTGGTGGATTCATAAAAGACTTCAATTATATGTTGGAAGTCTTTGGTTCTTCAACATTTTGTGCTTTGCTTATATATCCCTGTGGTATATTCCAGTCTCTGTACTGCAATTTCAAAATCTGAATGCATTTTACCAGAAGTAATATAGGAAAACAAACACAGAGTTAGAATAAATATCAGCCTTTGTGTTAATGTCACACAAAATTAGCCTTGTACATGTCAGGTTAACTTTATTAAACAAGCGTTAAATAGTAATTGACCATTTCAACTTGTTATGGCTGTTAATCTGCAAGTTACATTAAGAGACCAGCAAACACACACACACACACCTCCCAGCAAAATAAATTAAAAACTAATTAACATTTTGATTTGGAAGGTAATCAGTGGTCTATCACACTGAACAAGTAATCTACCTGCCCTGGATTGTCCTAACTGTTAGCAATTGATGATTAATTCCAGTGCCTCATGGGAATTCTCTTTTAACATGTCTAAATTTTCCTCTGCAGCCAGGGAATAACTAAGTGAAACAAACCAATTGTATGTGGAACTGCTTACCTACATAACATATTGATTCCGGTGTCATCTTCGATAGATCATTTGGAAACAAAGCTAATTCAACTCTCAGGTCTACTGGTGAACATAATGGACCTATGCATATTTAGAATAGAGATGAGCCCAAATAACAAAGTTAAAATACAACTGCGAACTTTCCAGAAGTTCAGTTCTGGGGGTTTGGTTTGGTGTTCTAGAAAGATAAGATCTAGCACCAAAGTAGGGCACATTCATCAACAGCTTGTAAAGAGTTAATAAATGATTGATATTATTTGTTTTATATAATTACACACACACACACACACACACTCTTACAGAAATGAGTTGTATGTGTATATATATAGAACTGTTCAACATGGTTACAAGCAGCCAGAGTCTTTCATAATTGATAATCATTTATTAACCTTTCATAAGCTATTTATTAAAAAGCACCTTTTATATTAAAGTGCAACTCAAAAAATCTATTAATGCAGTGTTAAATTTACTCATGCTTAAAAAAAAAAATCCACAAAAAGCCAGGAAATTGTTTTGTCACAATGGAATCGACAACTTTTTAAAAAAATTTGTGTTTTTGGCCCTTCTCCTAACTTCTATTTATCTTTCCTTAAACTGTGATCCCCTCGAGGCTGGGATCATCTCCTCCTGAATACCTAGAAAGAACAGGCAGGGA
This sequence comes from Chelonoidis abingdonii, assembly GCF_003597395.2. Lineage (NCBI taxonomy): Eukaryota > Metazoa > Chordata > Testudines > Testudinidae > Chelonoidis > Chelonoidis abingdonii. The sequence goes on from NC_133775.1 coordinate 98,144,012, forward strand.
TTTGTATTGCAGAATCACATTTTTTATTTTTTAAATTAATATGAAGCAATTACATTAAGGAATCACTTGCAAAATAATACATTTCAGTTATGACATTTTGCTATGGTAAAGCGACTGAGTCCCCAAGTCACGGCAGCAAATGCAAATCTTTTAGCAAAGGTAACAGACAGTGGGAGCAATGCACTACATAACCCATTGGTTGAGAATTATAGTATACTTTTTACAATGATGAGGTCAGAGTTCCCTTCAAAGAGTAGTTAATAGATTCAGCTCAAGAATCAAATAATTAGCACGAAATCCTGGCACCAGTGAAGTCAGTTGGGGCAGAACTTCACTCTGAGGGTATATTTACATGGGGTGGGGGACAGGAAGTGTTCTTATCTCAGGGTGAGCCAAATCAGGTTAAAATAGAAGTGAAGACAATGCATCTTGAGTTTTAACTCAGGTTTAAATTGAACTGCTAATCCAAATTAAAACCCAAGTTGCATTGTCGTCACAGCTATTTCAACCTGAGCTAAGAATACTGGGTTGTTGGGGTTTTTTTGTTTATTAGTTTGTCTTTGTGAGGTAGGAGGTGTATTTGCTCCTGCAGTGGACATATTCTTAGAAGATAAGGTTTGATGCTGAGCACACACAAATATCACTGATTTCAATGGTAGATGCAGTTTATTTTATTTAAATCTAAGCAGGTTTTCATTTTAAACATTTAATTTGGTCTGGAACCTCAGAAGAGTGACTGAATTTGTTTTTTCAATTGAATTTTGTTGGACGGCATTTTTATTTTTAGAACTGGCACTGTTTTGATGGAAGCACAATGTGTCAGAACCACCTGTTGCTATTCAGGAGTATTACACTAATGGACACTTTTCTCAGTGCTATAAAACATTCCTGCTGACAGCAATAATTCTGCTACACAGACAAAAGCAAACAACACTATTACTCCTATAAGCTTTTGCTCACAGGAACAACCTATTGAAATATGTGTACTGTTTTCTGTGACAGTCCTGGGGGACAAGGTGGGTAAGGTAATAGCTTTTATTGGACCAATTTCTGTTGATGAGAGAGACAAGATTTTGAGCCGCACACTCCTCCTACACAGTTCAGTTTAACTCAACATGATACAGGGATAAATTCAGCATTGGTGCCATATCTGATGGCTTTGATCCTAAATAGCAGACAATAAGCAGTCATCTTTTCAGTGCATTTTACATCTAGGAAGCTCCTTTAAAAAACAAAGTTTCTAAAAACTGAACAACACAGATGCCTCTTTCATAGGAGTAGGCTGCTTACTCTAGCTGTTTTGAACTGCAGCTCCCAAAGCCGGTCTCCTGCATTGTCCCAACCCTGAAACATATAATGGACCATATTTTCTGCAGGCATCTCTCCATGCCATCCTCTTTTTCCATGGAGCTAAGCTATATTTCCAAGATTCTTCAGAGAAAGGACAACAACATTGGAGGTTGTATGGGTGCACTAGGATGGGAATGGTGCAAGGATAGGTGTGCACACTGGGCACAGCAGCAATGCTCCAGGTTTATGCTAGGAAGAGCTCTAGGAGGCATAATACCTCCTGGATCTTCTGCAAAGCTGTATGGCTTTGCACTACCCTATCACAAGCAAGAGGCCTGAAAGGCCTCGTAGATCCCTGATGTTTCAGTCAATTGCTTACAGCTGGTTGGCTTTGCAAAATTTGTATAACTTTAATTTGTAACTTTGGTTTAAAACTTTAGGATTTTTATTGTTTACAGTTACAAACTTACTGCAGAGGCGCCAACTCCTTGGGTGCTCTGGGGCTGGAGCACCCATGGGGAAAAAAAATAGTGGGTGCTCAGCACCCACCAGCAGCCACTCACCAACCAGCTGTTTGGCGGGCCCCACCAACCAGTTCCTCCCACTCTCCCCCTCCAGTGCCTCCTGCCCACCACTGATTAACTGTTTAGTGGTGAGAGGAAAGTGCTAGGGGGAGAGGGCAGAGTGAGGTGCAGTGAGGGTGGGGCCTTGGAGGAAAGGGCGAAGTAGAAGTGGGGCCTTGGGGCCAAGCTGAGGTGGAGCACTCCCAGGGAAAGCTAAAAGTCAGTGCCTGTGACTTACCATATTTCATGAAAGATGCTAATGAAGCACAAAACATTCCCTCACTATCTTTTGAGCCAGGCTGGGGGAAAAAAATATTCACTATTGTTTGAGGAAGCTGTGTTTTAGCACAGAAGTTAGGGCAAATTTTAAATTGCCCTTTCTGGTATAAACATTCAGAGAAGCTTTGATGGCTCAAATTATATAGTGTCATCTGTTCACCATATGGTATCTAATTGAGATAACTGCTGCATCTCTGATTTTACTCACTACTGTTTCTAGAATTCAGATAATAAACCCAGGTATAGCTCGATAAATCTCTACACCATCACAGAAAAGCTCATTGGAAGCTTGCGTTAGGATACATCTGCATTTTTACAGTTCCTTTCTCATCTAAAACTCTTCTTCTTGATGATACAAAAATCTTGATACGCTAATGGGAGATTTCCCCATCCCCTTCACACGTTTCCATAAAGATGCTATGGACATAGACTTTACATTTCAGAAATAAACAGGCACCGTTTCACCTGCTAAGGTTAAATGGTTTATCAACAGGAATATCAGAAAGTGTACTCCTCCATCATGTAACTGCCTGAACTAGATAAGTGAGGGGAATTTTATTTTCAACATACATTTTAATCTCATTTTAAACTCTCCTATAAGAATCTACCTGCATTTTCCAACCCAGATGTGATTTTTCACAGCCACTTGACTATGACACTACTGGAACTAATCAACGTTCGATTTCTGCCAATGTCAGTTTGTGCTGCCGCTCAGCATGGGGCAAGAGCATCCAAAAGATAGCTACTTTAGTTAGAAACGTTCAGGGTCATTAGAATCCAAGCAATTTCTAATGTAGCTGCAGTACAGGCACGTTCCTGTATTCAGTTGGAGGTCCAAGTTGCTATCAACAAAAGTCCCTAGTGGACTGAACATTGCAACATCCTGCGTGGACAGAACACTTAGACATTGTGACAGTCTGCATGTGTTATCAAAAATAAACAGAAACAAGGCAACTGCAGTATTATAACTTGATTTTAGATTCTCAGTAATACTTGATGTGCACCAACTGAGCATGTATCGCATCGACTTTACTGTTGACTTTGCTCATTTCCATTGACTTCAATAGTTTCGGTTCTGTGCATTGTCAATATAAATTGAAAAGTGATAAATAAAGGGAAGATGAAACCATTGTCTTGTTTCAAGCAATTGAATATTTGCCTTTTCTACCTTTTCACCCATACGAATGCTCTGCAGGCTGTATTAGTATATCAGGCTCTATAGGTATTTGGTTTTGAGGGAGGAAGGAGAGAACCTTGATATTCTATGAACACATAAGAGTTCATAGAACTTTGATATGTAACTATCTGATCTGCAGACATAGTCTAGACTTGGCAAGCAAACTTCTACTCTCAATTCTGCTCAACATCTCCAAATACTTAGTACAACATAATTGTTTTAATTATTAGGATTATCTCAAGTGAGCACTGGTACAATTTACAGAAGATAACAGTATGAAAAAGCAGGTCCACAGTAAAAAAAAAAAAAAAAAAATTATACTTGAACTGCTCCACCAGAAACATTAGGCTTGATTATGCCCAATTAATGCTGAATTGAGCATAAAATGAGAGAAATCTTGCCCATTTTGTTTAAAATCAAGTCTGATTCTCTCATTCCCTTGCTAAAGGTTTTCATCAGGTTACCTGCAACATAAAAAGAGCATGACATATGCATGACAGAGAATGCATTACTGATATTAATTCTTAAAGTAAATGACAAGCTGTTAGGCCTACTGCTGCCTAAAAAAATGAATGATACATTATGCCAGTTCTACTTTAAGCTCATGTGCTGAACAATGGAGAAAGCCTTTATCAACAAATCTTCAGAGCTGAAACAAACAAACAAACAAAAAATCCATGGCGTACCTAGAAAGCTTGTTACCTACAGCTGAGAAAGATTAGATTACTCACCCCCACTTCGGAAGTGAGTGGAAAGCATTCTGAGCTACCTACTGAAGTTTCCTGAACTGAAGTTAAAGATAAGGAAAAAACTGTTTGGATGAGGGAACACAGGTGAATGCATTCAAAAACACTCCAATGTAAATTCAGTTGTGTATTTCTGAGACTCAAAGTAAAGAAAGAAACAAAACATAAAATGGATCCAAGGGATGAAGATGCAAACCTGGAATGAAAAGCACACTCACCCTATTGTACATACCTTATGTGCACACATACACACTCAGGGTATACACTCACTTTTTTTCATTCAGAACTTAGCTGCTCCTCCTATAGAATCAGTTCTCCCCCCGCCCCCCGCCATGTCCTCTGCTATAAAGAGTTTCTCAACCCTTAGAAGCAGAGCTAGCCATAAAACCTGGTTTCTTCTCCTCCACATAGAATTTCAAAAACACAAAATTCAAATTAAAATGTTTGACACAAAGGTGGTGACAAAATGAGATTAAAATGTTAGTATCAAATTGAATTTTCATCTTTGTTTTCCTTCGCGGGGGATGGGGGGGGGGATATGAAGATGGAGGAAACAAAATATCTAACTGAAAACTCAAACGAGGAGGGGGAAAAAACCAAAAATTTAATTTGAAAATTTAATTGAGACTTGAAGCTTCCTATGAAAATAATTTAAATTTTTTTTTAAAAAAATGACATCTTCCTGCAAAATAATTTTCTTTTTTTTTGGTTGAAAAATGCCAGCTAGCTCAACACAAAGCCTTTCCCTTGTGTAATGTAAAAAAGGATTTAACTAGCATATTCGAAAACTGTAAAAACAAGGTAAGTTGTTCTTAAGAATGGGCTAGCTAGTGTGACAAAGTTCCTCCTCTACCTTGGTGGGTCCTACGCTTATTGGCAGATTTGTTCACCTCAGTGATCTTCCTCTCTTGTGGAACCCACAGTCTGGGTCAGCTCCTCCTGTGTCTGATCAGGAGTTGGGAGGTTTGGGGAGAACCCAGGCCCGCCCTCTACTCCGGGTTCCAGCCCAGGGCCCTGTGGATCGCAGCTGTCTATAGTGCCTCCTGTAACAGCTGCATGACAGCTACAACTCCCTGGGCTACTTCCCCATGGCCTCCTCCAAACACCTTCTTTATCCTCACCACAGGACCTTCCTCCTGGTGTCTGATAACGCTTGTCCTCCTCAATCCTCCAGCAGTACACTCTCTCACTCTCAGCTCCTTGCCTTCTTGCTCCCAGCTCCTCACACACGCTCCTTCTCCTCTGGCTCCTCCCTGCCTGACTGGAGTGAGCTCCTTTTTAAACCCAGGTGCCCTGATTAGCCTGCCTTGATTGGCTGCAGGTGTTCTAATTAAAGTAGCTATCTCTACTGCCTTCTAGAAAGATCTTAATTGGCTCCAGGTGCCTTGATTAACCTGGAGCAACTGCCATTTGGTTACCAGGGTCCTAGGGATTTGTTTAGCCTGGGGCTAACATACCTGTATCTCAGTACTTTACTGTAGCCATCTGGCCTTGCCCCAGCACACTAACTATTTGTGTGGAAATTGAAGGAGGAAGTTGGTCTTCTCTTTCACCAGCACTGTCTACATTAGAGGTTTAGAATGGGTTAGTTAAAACATACTAACCTGCTGTTATAAACAAAATCCTTTTATCCTAGTCTAGAAATATGTTTATACTCCTTATCTGGCACTAATGAAGACCAGATTAGGCTCTCCTATTCTTGCACCTGACACTGCACCAAACACTGTTGAAAAGTATCTGAACATTTCTACTGACCTTATTTTTCCTATATGGTTAACATAAGAAACAAACAAACAAACAATCTGGGTCTGGGTTTGTAGGTTACAAAAATGCAATTTCAGAAATTCCACAAGCAAGCTATTTTCCCTCTCTTACACACACAACGGAGGTCTTGATATTTCTTGTGGTTATGCCAGAAGACCAAGATTCAAAAGACCTGAGTTCCATTCACTTTGGCCTACATTTTCACAAGTGTCCACAGGTTCTATGTACTATCTATTCCTTGACCTCAAAGTACCTAACAAGTATAAACTGATTTACTCCTCAAATCTTCAGTGATGCAGGAAGCATACTTTCTACTTCTTGGATAAGGAACCTGAGGCAAAGAGATAAATCCTACGTTTTTCAAGTGTCCACTAATTTTTGGCACCTCACTTTATGGGTGTCCAACTTGTGACAAATGGGCCTTTAGTTTTCAGAGGTGTTGAACACTCCCACTGAAGTCAACAAGAGCAGAACCTGGCCCTCCAAGCTCTGAGATAGTGGGTCACCCTTCATCCCTTTTGTAAATTTACTGGTCCAGATTATGATCTCAAGCTCACCATTATAATTTTATTTTGATTTAAATAATAAAAAGTCTATAACAAAGACTCTAAGTGGCCTGACTGTTATAATATAATACTACCCCTAGCAGCTTTAAAAAGCAAATATTCAGACAAGAATGGCAACTCAACCAGGCCAGCTAGCTACACCCACCCAGTGTCATTTTGGGAACATATCTTCACCCCTCTCCAAAAACATTATCATTAGATAAGCTTTTGCAGCATAAGCTTAAGGTCACAAAACTAGAGCTGTTTGGGACCCAGGTGAGGAAGTTGTCATGGGATTCTCATAGAGAACACTCTGTCAGCAACCCCTTATCTTTTATAAGGAGACTCCAGAGTAACAATAAAATTCAGCGGGTGCTGAAGGTTCTTGGCACTTGGCAAGATCAGGCTCTCCATGGAGATGAAAGCAATAAATGCATCACTTAACACAGGCTGGTGTTATATTGGACTATGCTGAATTTCACATACAATTGCCAGCTTCTCATGACCATGCCACACCAGGGTGGTGGCAACATATACAAACACTGTACTGGTCAGGCTAGCTTTGCCAATAGGATCCAGTCTAAATCTTCAGCAAATGGCATTCTTTTGGGTTTGTCTTTTTTGAATTTGGGCCCTGAAATAAGTGATGACAAGATTGTGTGTTAATTGTAATATATAAATACAAAACCAACATTCAAAATGTCTTTGCCACTCTTTTTGCAGACACAATTGAAGTTTACGAATGATACCAGTAAACAACTAATTGGCAACAAATTCCTCTAATTCATTAAAACCAAAGCCTTGGAAAGGCTCAATAGCCAAAAAACATAAGTGTTACTGTTTTGTATTTTGAACCAGTGCAAGTGAATAGAAGGGACCATCTTGCAGCTAGAGATGATAAATTTAATGCACTACAATTTTAATATTAAAAGCCCTAATGTCTATTATTCTGTTTTAGAGTAGGGTTTGGTTGTTGGGGTTTGTTTTGGTTTTTTGATTGGCTGGGGTTTTGATATATATAAAATCTGCTCCAAACACACATCTTGTAAAGAACACACAGTGGGAGCTACTTATTCAAAGATTTACATTTAAATGAAAATAGTTCTGTTTTTGTCACTCATATGTAGGAAATTAAATGTTAACATTTTTTATACTATAAAAAGTAAATGCGTGTAGGTGAATGTCAGCCTTTTTAAAAGAGCCAGCATGGATCTATGTACCACCTTCAGCTCATTTTGGGATAATTTCTCCCTTTACTTTTGGTCCTCTACAGAGGGGTGAATTACACTTGGCCATAACAGTGCAATACTCATTGGATTTTGAAACACTGGAAGGATCTCACAAAAAGTGAAACAGGCCTCTATGTTGTTTGAAATAGCAAGCTAGGATCTTCATCTGAAAGAGCAGGCACGATGACCTTTAGACCCTGTAGGTAATTTGAAATCTCCAACACAAGCAATCGAGACTCCTAGACATGACCTGAGGCAAAAACTATTATGAGTGCAATGTAAGTTCCAGGTGAACAATTCACTCTGCCTACTTGCATCATCGAAGTCTGGTGTGCACATATAACTACGTATGGTTGGGATGAAAACTAATATGAATTTGTTGCCTTCTGAAATTTTAAGTGACTCTGATGCCATGTAAACAGTAAGTAATAAATAAGGCAAACGATTGGTGCTCTGGCAAACTGATGTCTGCAAAATGCCAGCAAAGAGAAAATCATGGAATCATTTAAGATGTATGGCAGTTCTGTTTATGAGTATGAAATGTTTTCTTTAATGCCCCAGTTTAAATGGCAGAATAGCTATGAATGGCAGTTATATTCTCTAGCTATGTAAATAAATAGCTATCCAGGACACAAGGTGATGCAAGCATTGTAAAAGCCATCCATACGAGTGATCAAGGAAGTTGGATTCCTTAGATGATAGATTGCCACTTCCTTTTATTTACAGCTTTAAACTTAATCATCATGTCCACACTCTAATCCCTCATTCACATTTAGTAGCATCTTACTCCACAGGTAAACTCATGCATTTCAGTGGAATCACTGATTGCGTAAGGTACTCCTCACTATGAGCAACAGTATCAGAATCTAGCAGTATGGGGGATGGGGGAAAATCACTACAGTCTGCATGAGACTTTTCAGTTCACTTAAATTATTACACATAGCGTAAATGGTGTCTAGAGCCTTAGGAGTCCTCTGCACCGAGGTAAACTTCGCCTGAGGGATTATTCATCATCACCAACAGCATGCCATTATTTGCTCTCAGTGGCTTTCATTTGAGTAGCTCAAAGGACTTTACATTTTTCAGATGTGGCAAAAGTAAGCCAAAAAGGTTAAATGACTTCCCCAAGGTGTCACAGCTATTCAGCGGCATGAGAACAGAACCCAGTAGTCCTGTCAATAAATCTTCTATGCTAATCACTAGACATTATGAGCAATCAATGGTATTTAAATATTTCCTTTATCCATTAAACAAAAAGCCACAAGCAATACCTGTAATGGTAGAAGAATATTTTCCGTTTTTACATTGACAAAAGATGATAATATTGTCCTGGGCTATTTGCCAGCAATGTACCACATAACATAACATAACATTTCCATTTGATATGCAGCGATGCATGTTCTTTTGTTTGAGGAACTCCCATTAGCAGATGGAAATTCTGCATGTAGAATAGTCAGTAAAGAGATGCAGTGATAATCTTGTCAGCACCACAGATCAGAGGGAAGATGTCTGGCCATTACTTGAAGGAATATGGCAAAAAACTTTTCATATCACACACTAGCAATGCTTATAAAACCTGCCTTTCACTGTCATAATTACTTTCACTTAACTCCCCTCTTTGAGCAACATCTACATTTAATGCTAAATAAAACATAGCTCTTCCCTTTTAAAAACCCTACATTGATGGTAGGAATACTGGGTGTTTTTTTGACCCACTGGGAAAACTATAATTTACAGTCACAGGTGCTGATCTTGCAGGGACTGACGTACTCATGTGCTGACTTACTCATGTGCTTACCCATTGGCTTCCAAACCCCTTCAAAATTTCTGGGCAGGCTTTTACTGGAGTCTTGGGTGCTAAACTCCCCATATGACTTTCGTTCTGGGTTTGATTTTAAAAATAAGCCTATTTTCTTGTTCCAGTTTGGGTTTGACTAATGTATCATGAAATAGTTGTTCTTGTAAGATTTCAGCGCAAGATGGCGGACAACTCACATTATCCAATCTAGTGATATTTCCATCATTCAGGGTAACAAACCATAGTGTTAGCCCTGATCAGTCTCATACTCAAGCTCTAGTTTAATGGCAATCCAAAGCTGAAAGATACCTCCTGAACTCATTACTAGTTCTGATGTCTAATCGTGTTTGGATCTGTCTGTAGGGCTGGTTGGCATCAAAAGCAACAGGGGGAAGCCAGCTAAACCTAGCTTTAGCAGCATTTGTGGCATATGGTTCTGGCAACAGGAGTCTGAATGGCTTTTCTGGATAGATAATTTAAGGAAATGTCTCAACATTGAATTAGTTTAGAGCAGAAAAATATACTTCCTTCCATTTTTCATCTCAAAGTTGTAGCCTTTTCCGGCATTCTGAACTAAATCACATCATCAAGACCTCAGCAGCTAAAGCAGTGTAGAGAATATTGTACCACCAAAGACAACAATTACATTCCCATTCTTAGATAAGCCAAATTTCAAAGATGTTATACATTGGCTCAGATGTGATTTGCAGCCTCTAAGGAATGTTAGAACTTGGAAAATGGTTGTTATTTTGGGATGCTGAAAAATTTAAGATGAAATCCTGTCCCCATTGAAGTCAATAGCAAAACTCTCTAATTTCAATAGGGTTGAGATTTCACACTGAAGCTTCATAACATCCCAGACTGATTGTGTGTTTTTAAGCCTGCAAATGTTTAAATTCCATGTTATGATTTAATCTTAAATAATTCACCATTTTTGCTGTATGTGAAAACAACCTAAATGTTAAGAGCTCTGTTGTTCAATGTTTATTTTTTAGTAATACCTCCCCATTAACATGACAGAATTTGTCAGCACTTCCTTGTGACTAGAGCTGGTTAAAAGAAAAAAAAAACGTTGACAAATATTTCTCTCTCAAAAAAGGTCATATCACCAAAAACCTTAATGTTTCATGGGAAAACATACCTGTTTTGATTAAAATGTTTCTCAGATCCAGGATGGAATTCTGGATCTGAACAAGAAAGACCAGAATAGTCAATGGCCCAATAGTCAGGACATCCACAGAGAATGTGGGAAACCCACATTGTAGTCCCTGCTCTGCCTGATTTGGAGCAGTGACAGAACTGTGCTATTCTAGGGTATCAATGTCTCATGGGGATATCTATGCAATTTTTAAAGGTCTTGGTTTTCCCCCATGTTGGAACAAAAACAAATTTTGAAACCTCAAAACTGTGTGTGAAATGGAATGATTTTCTGGACAGCCTTACTTGAGACTGAAACTGAAGACATTATAATTTTCTTAGGTATGTGGATATCAGACAGTTGCCTTTTTATTTCAATGGGGTAGAAGAGCAACTATTAGGGATTTTCCCAACTTCTGGGGTTCCAGAATCTTGTCCAATGTTTAAGTCTTACTTCCTCCAAAAAACACCCCTGCTAAACTCTTTTAGTAAGTGTTCTAAGAGAGAAACTTCCTCTAAAAGACTCAGCGTATTTTGCTTCTGTGTCATGGCCATGTTGACTCTTTTTGATCTCATGCAGGGAAAGTGAATTCTCTAAACTCCAATGGAAGTTCATGGGAGTAGAGGGCACCCAGAACCTTGCAAGAGCTTCTAGACACTTTGTAGAATCAGGCTATTAAAGACTGAGCTTCTGAAGAATTGTGACTCACTGGATCCTGTACATTGCTGAGCACTCAGCTGGTGCTTAATAAATAATAATAATGTGTTTTTAAAATAAGTTATGGTATTAGTTTTTATTCATTATGCAGCCATAGGCACTTAGACCCAATAAATGTGTGTGCATATTGTTCCTATTCTAATTAAAGTACTACTCAAAGAAGAAATATGATTTTATTTTATCAAGAAGGTCCTATACTTTTAAGGAGAGGGATTGCTGAGCATCAGGAAAACACTCACTGCCATGATAATATAGATTTAGATTTCTTGGACATAAGGGTGAATACATGCAGGGCGCAGTCTATTGCCACAAATCTTGCTTGTCCTTTACAAATTCAGAGCACAAACACAAGTTCTACTATAGACCAGTAAGAAATAGATTTAGGAATTTGAACATAAATTAAGCAATACATTTTTGATTCAGTAAACCAGCGCCGATGTAGATCAGAGCAAACACTTGCAAAGGTGGGGGACTGTTACTGGGTCCCTTACCCTTGTTTTGATATATTTTGAACTAAACTCTCCACAAAATTAACTTGAGATCATTTGACCTGTGAAATAGCCCTTTTCTTATTCTAAGAAAATTAACTTTAAAATGTAATTTTAGTTAGTTACAGCTTAGGAATTTTGCCATTTATCATTCCATGGTTAGAATGTCTCTAGTAGAATTACAGCAATTATATATAAATCAGAAACCATTTGTTTGATCATTAATAAACATTTCTTATGAACAAACCACCACCATGACAAAGCAACTGACTGTCACGGGTTCTAAATCCAGGAACTGTGAGAAACTACAAGTTTTCCATTTCTAGAACAGTCAAGTTGCTGATGTTATAGGACAGGAAATAAAACACAAGTTAAGTACAGCCAAGAGAGATTAGGAACTTCCTGAATAGTTTTTGTTGTGATAAACAGTGGCATGAACAAACTGTACTTTCTGAAAGGGTGAAATGCCTTTATTCTGAAAAAAACTAGAAGAGAATGGCAAGCTATTTCACAATGCCACTGACTGTCTGGAATAGAGCTGTATGTAATTTGTTTTCAAATTCCTATTGGTATTCTATTCATCACTGTACAAACAGTATTGCTTGTTGAACAAGCCTTCTGTGCCGTTACTTTTTTATTTAATCTGCATTTATAAATGTTATATCCCTTGAAGCTATTTCAGCTACAGCCTTTGCACATAAAAACATTTCAATATTTTAATAATATTCACACTTCTTATAAATCTTTTACAAATCTTTGAACAAATACACCAGGAGCTTAGATCTTTTCACCCCAAGCCAAATCAAGTAATTGGTGTAATAACTTTATAGTTTTAGAGCAAGATCAAATGAATGAATGTCTTTCAAGTATTTTAATATAAAAATATAAAATGATTATACTAAATCATTTGATTAATGAATTTCACTCCTAGGAGTAACATTCTTTTAGAAAGTCAAATTTCTAATAAGGACATACTTCATGAAGAATGGCACAACAGTTTTTAAATCCAAAAAGCATGCAAGATACAATTCATTAACTTTAAAAAGAAAGCAAAAGCAATTTGAAACAAAAGACATGAGAGTGGATTTTAAAGCACACATGCTAAATTAATTTAATTTACAAGCACTAGTATCTTGCACAGGGCTTGAAAGCAGAAAAATAGATGGAACGATGCAGGGAGTGGGGGTAGAGGCAGGAGAGCTGAAAGCAGTAACAGGTTTTTGTTGCTCTAAAAATCATAGAAAGAGTGCCTGTGAGCATGACACACAAAGTGCCAACCTTTCCAATGTCATCACCAATTCGGTCAGAATTGATTTTTTGAAGTGATCCAGCAGTGAATAATAAGTGTACAGTACTTATAATATATTTTGAGAAACATCATGTAAACCATCTTATTGAGAGATGAACCTGCGTGCACACAGAGAAAAAACAATATTCTTAAATATAAAAACGCCTTGGTGGCTGTTCCTTCATAAAAATACTTTTAATGGCTAATATTTGGTCCAGAATCTGAGATGTAAACAATTAACATGCCTCAAGTATGCCATTAAACAACTGCTTCAAGAGTCTGCTAATTTTTTAAAAAGTCACTCATTTTGAAAACAAGGCAATTTATTAGAAAATTCATGATAAATAGGAAGTCAAAAATACAATAAAATAAAAAAAAATTTCATCATTCTCATTGTACTTTTAAAAAATGTTCAGCAATGTTCTTGTTCTCCCGACACGTTTGGTCTGGGCCTCATTATTTAAAAATAAATTTAAAAAATGAGCTTACTAGATATTTACATACCTATTATGATGAACAAATTCACATCAAGAACTCTGATAAGGACACAGACTGAATATTTTTATCTTGAAATACTGATGCAGAATGCTATTCAGAGTTTATAGAGAGTCTCTGTTTAATCATTACAAAGAAAGCCAACATTTTAACTTCAGCCATGAAAACACAGATTCAGTTACTTGCACAGTTCCCAGAAGCCTAGTGCCTGTAGGTTTAAGATTGCATTGCAATTATATGATAATGAATGAGAAGTCATGACTTGTGATCAAATAACCCACTATAAAGTTACTCTGTTGACTGTATGCAGTCTTAGTAAGCAATGATGAACTACTATACCTTTAGAAATCCTTTCCATTTTCCCATATTACATCACAAGCCTCGGGTTTGGGGAATCTAATGAAATGTGGGAAGGTTCTAAAGGAGGATCTTGGCAAACCATTTGAACATAACTGTGGATTAGCATCCCCTTTTGTAAAATAAGCATACCAGTTCCTAAGATTTTAGATCCTCAGGTGACTGTCCATGTATAGTGGCGAAATATTAACTATTACTACGTATACAAATACATTTTTAGACCCAAATCCTGCAACTGGTTTCGTATGGGTACAGAGTTTCACCAACACAAAATGAGCTAGAGGATTAAGAACTTGGACTGTAAACTCTTTGGGGAAGGGACAAGGTCTTCATGTGTGTTTGTATGACACTTGGTGACTTTGAGCACTACTGTAATATACTAATAAAAGAAACTACAAGTGGGGAGAAGTGAAGCCTTCTGTTTTATCGAACATATAGCTCACCGTTAGTGTTTCCATTGTTCCCCTCAGCAAGTATTTATCTTCACAATGTGACCCTCGTCACTTTTCCCATACCACATTGAAAAAGCTGAAAGCAGCATTAGAGAGAACATGAAATGAAGAGCTGATTCACAGTACCTTTTGTTGCAACCTCCCTGCATCCGCATAAAGCCTTCTGATGCTGTCCGATTCCATCCACCCCCAAGTGATGGATAGGAAAACCTCAAGCAACACCAGACGTGACCAAAAGCTTCTTGATTTCATTTCTTCAAGTCTGTTGAGAACAAGATGACAAATATCAAACCATCATGTGAAAAAATGACAGAAACAAAAACAGACACCCCCCCACACCCATGGCAGCTTGCATATTCAGTAGTTCAGCTGAAATTTCAGCTAATTTATGGCACCTATACATTTAAAAATTTCTTGGAACTATTTACACTCACATGTGTAATGGAATAAGAAGTTCCTATGGGTACACCTTTATTTTAGTTATTTGATGTACAACTGAATGAAGGAGACCTAGAAAAGATAGCATGGCAGAAGAAGGTGACAGAAAAGAGATCCCAAGGAAAGCTGAGGAAGCAATGGATGAATTGCATAAAAGAAGATGGTCAACAGGTGGATCTTAGTGCCAACTTGGACAGACAAAGATGGTGGAGGTTGCATGATGACCCAAACCTCAGTTGATGGGATAAAGAGAAGAAAGAAGATGGTTTATTCCTGCCTTTCATGTGTTGATCATCTTCACAGGCCTTGATTCTACAAGCTGCTCCACATGGGAGGAGTTCTGTGCCTATGCAGAACAGGAGCTGTCCCTGTGTGT
This sequence comes from Chelonoidis abingdonii, assembly GCF_003597395.2. NCBI lineage: Eukaryota > Metazoa > Chordata > Testudines > Testudinidae > Chelonoidis > Chelonoidis abingdonii. The sequence continues at coordinate 98,159,152 of NC_133775.1, forward strand.
ACAGGAAGGGCCTATCCCATTACAGCCTCTACAGAAATACATAGTGTGATATGATGCTCCACATTCTTTATAGAAACATGCTTATGATATATCTTAGTTATGCCCTATTCATATTGTACACAAGAAGGCTCATGTAAGATATCATTGGAAAGGTTATGATTTACTGAATGTGATTATCCAATTTGGATGCATGTATCATTTCGGCATCTGGAGTTAGGAACGTTGACTATATAACAATTACAACTGTGGTTACACTTGGAGATGCCCACCAGACAGTAAGCAATCAGCCTTAACGACCCATTAGGAAACAGACAATGAGTCTTCAAAGAAGAGGATCCCCCTTCTTCCAGGAGTTCCTTCCTGTGGACATTGCAAATAAAATTGTTTTCATGGTTGCTTTGACACTGCAAGGTCAGGTGATAATGTTGCCTGGTAAAAAGTACCTTGGACACTGCTTGTACTTTCCCCACTGGAAACAAAGACTTCCCACTTTATGTAAATTCTATTTAAGGCTGGGGAGCTAGGCAAACAGGTCTCTTCTCCATTGCCTTCCTGCCCAAGGCAGAAAGACTGCTGAAAGTACCTGAAGATTCAAAGGAACTTAACTGAGGGAAAGGCAAGAGCTGAGTCCAGATGAAGGCAGGAGTCTAGTCTGTAAAGAGAAATAACTGGAAATCTAAGCTACAGAAACTCTTCAGCTTGCCTAAAACAACACTTGGGTTACAAAATGTAATTTCTCACTATATTTCTTGAGTGTATTAAGCCTAGTTTGTATGTTTTGTTTTATTTGCTCAGTAATCTGCTTTGTTCTGTTTGTTATCCTTTATAATCACTTAAAATCTACCTTTTATAGTTAAGAAAACTTTTTAGTTTAATCCAAAACCCAGTTTGTGCAATTCATATCTGGCATCCTGGATTGGGGTAGTGGGGTCCAACCATCACACATAGAACAACCAAATTTATAATATAGTGAAGAAAAGGGGTGGAATTGTCTTGAGAGCCTTAAAGACTTAGGTCCAGATTTTTAAAGACATAGAGGTGTCTATTTGCTTAATGGATGAAGGAGGCACTAAGAAAAGCCTAGGAAACTGCAGAAAGTGATATTGGAGATACAGGAAGTGGCACTTTCCCATCTGCACAAGAACTGAACCAATTAGTCTGCAGAGGAAGATCCCAGCTCTTGTGTGGACCCCCCCCCCAGTGGTTTCACTGGGACTCTTCATTGGTATAGGGAGTCAGTCGACACAGATCTAGTTGCAGGATCAGCGTCTTAATGTATTTTACATGCATCTGCACTAAATTAATAAAGAGTTCTACTTCTCAAAGAGAGCTTATGACATTATTTACCAAGCTATGGCTCAGATCACTTCATCCTGTGCCAGTATCCCAGGAAGGAGAGACAATCCTTCCAAGATTTCCTCACAGCAGATCCTCCAAAATCATTCCATCTGGTGGACTGTGAAATGGCAGCAGTTCTGTTTTCACACCGCACCAGCCTCTCCAGATACGTGCCTCGGAGTTGGCTTTGGAACCCTTCCCACCTCCTAACTCTTGAGCAGTATCGTTTAATGGGCAGTGCACTGCCAGGGACTCCCAAAAGGTGCCTGCCCCATTAAAGAAGGAATTTCTAGGTCTGAACAGGGGGCCTCAGGCAAAAAGGTAAACAGTCCAGGGTGGCATTGCTGTTTGCCTGGTTTTCAGATTGGGCTTGACTGGGGATGATGCATGTTCCCCCAGTTTCCTGAGTTTGGTTTTGTTCCAACCTTCAATTCAAATAAAATAAAGTAAATAAAAATAATAATAAAAAAAACAATAAGTCTCCTCAAAGCATGATGAGGTGAAACTGCCAGTTATTCCTTGTTTTGCATAGGGGTAGAGGTAGGGGGGGAAAACCCACACACAACCCTGAAATATCGTGTTTCAGGGAAAGCTAGACTAGATTCTATAGAAAGATGCAAGCATACTGGTTATGGTAGGACTGAACATCGTACATTATCAAGTTATATGGCAGTCATCAAATTAAGCCCAGGGGTAAACAGAAGTGACCACACTGAAGTCAATAGAATTACAGCAGGGTAAATAGGGCCCTTGAAAGACAGCAAATCAGTGATACAAAAATGTTGTAAAACAAGTAAAGGACTATATCTGGTCCTGATCTCATATTATGGATTTCAAAGCTTATGCCCATTTACACCAGGGCAGAATTTGGTCCTAGATATTTTGCCGGCCTGAATGTGTACTGTTAATAAAACAAACACCAACAACAGTTGCTCTGCACACTCATCAGCGCACTTAAGTCCTCACTATTCCTCAATACTGTTCTAAACATCATCAGTTGAAAGATCAGGGTGAAATTGGAATTTATTAGGCTTTCTAAATTTTAATTAGAAACTCTTAGATGTAATGCTATTAGAGCCATAAAAAATGTGTAATAAACCAAAGCCACTATATCAATAAGCTACAAATATATTATATTATAAACCACTCTGGCACTGCAGTCCTATTCCTTACATTTTTATAGAGGCATTTTGTATCATTTGTTGATACAATCACAGCAAATTGAACAATTTCATTTTGCAATTCTGGAGATTTCTGATGTATCTGCAGTTTGAAGTTTGATGTTTGAGCTGTGGAATTATAAGAACTAGCCGTGCCCAGTTAGAATTAGTAACTAACTGCATGGAAACATGATGTTAAATTGTTCGGATTAGGAAAGATAATAGTTGCACACAACATTAAAACTACCAGCACAACAATTGCCTTCCAATAACACCAATATATTTTAATGTGATTTGAACAACTTGTATCTTTCTCAGTTCAATTTATAGCAACACTGCCTGGCAATATTTTAATTAGTTTTACTCATAATACTGACATTTATATTAATACACAGTATAGATCTGTGTGTTGTCTGAGTTAGTTCATTCAGATGCCAGAAAGACAAATATGGGCCAAGTTCTGTGATCCTTAACTGAGCAAAAATTCCCATTTTGTCATGAGTCCCAGATGCGAGGAATTTAATTAGGACCAAATCCTTGGAGGAGCTCAGCAGCATTGTCTTGTATGGAGTTACTGCAGTTCAGGGTTGAGATAGTTAAATGAGAGGAGCTCTGCCCCTTGCAGTATTTGAGAATTAAGGGCCAGATTCTGCATCTTAAATGGCTGTATAATAATGCTCAATGAAATTTAAAATAAACGATGATCCAAAGTTCACTGAATTCAGGAGAAAGACATCCATTGATTGCAATGGGCTTTGGATCAGGCCCATCACTGGCGATGTGCCCCCAGTTTTTTTCTCCTAATGTGGGATATAAATACATAAAACATAAGCCCGCATGGGCAGTACTTCTTCATGTAAGTGTCTCAGTCTGGACTTGCCTACGCAAGATGATCTTTATAAAAAGAGCAACTACTGAACAAAGTGCTTGGCTGAACACTAGAAATCTCGAGAGCTCAGAAAAAAAATCTGTCACACATCTACTTTTCATAACCTATGTGCAAACAAGGGAAAAATGATTCCAATATATTAGATCATTTAATATTAAACTCCCTAAAGTCGCAGTAAATCTGATTTTGTTTTAAGAATGGATGAATTTTGGGGAGCCACATTCATGCCTGATGTATCTATACTAGCTACAGTACAATTACATCGGGGATAAGTTTGGCCCTAATAATTTAAGTTGAAGATGCAATATGAAACCTATATAATCATATTCCAGGGTTCCTTCCTCCACACTGAGCAAGATTTTAAAATGTTTACTCCGGGACAGTAGTGCTTTATCCCATGGGTACTTACAATGCATGAAGGGTTGGCAGAAATCTGCCAGAATTAAAAGAAAAACCACTCTAGTTATTATAAAGAATTCCTTATTTGGATAGTGCCTGGCACAATTGGGCCCCTGAATCATGACAGGGTCGAAGATGTGCTGCTATAATACAAATAAGAGCTTAAGAATGACTTTCTTAATGCAGCTGTTTTCAAGTTTTTAAGCTAGTCTCATTCTAAAGATATAGAAAGATGAGAACTAGTGTAAGATACTAATCTTTTTTCAAACCTACATTAGAAAGAAAAAGTTCTCTCTTAGCTTCCTAAAATGATGACTTGTTATAAGAGAAAATGTTAGGGCCAATCATTAGGTGTCATAATTTGGATCCATTTACACCAGCTGAGAATCTGGCCCTTAGTACCTTCAGTGCAAGATTCAAGTTTGATTTATTATATAATTAGTGAGTATTTCTGTGACCTGTAAAATCATTTTGATACCCATCATTTTTGTAAAATGCTACTAAATCTAAGAAAGTAGTCATGAAAAATCATTCTAAAGTAACCTTTCAGCAAACCATAATGACGTTAAATTACATTTCCAATTAATAATCTACACTATCTCTGATTAATACTTCAGTTTTGATGAATGAGATGCCCACATGGTACCAAATGCAGTATGTAAAATTGTGACACACATCCTATTTAAGACAGGGAGCATTTGTACAAATTTTAAACAACAGCTGAATACTTTGTTGAGAGCTGTTCTGATGGCTGTCTAAAGCTCATTCTTGCAAGGTACTACATGCTACTGGAGAAATTCTGAGAACTTCCAGTGCTTTTGATATCAACAGGAGTGAAGGACATTCAGGAGTCCCTCAGTACCTTGCAGGACTGGACCTCCTGTTTGCATCTTCAACTGCTGCATCACCTCTGATGTGATCTTTCCACAAGGTTATTCCCATGGTTTGTTTTGTGGTTATGCTCAGGAAAGTGTTTTTCCACAATATCACTTCATTACCCCCACGACAGACTAGTTAAATATCAATAATACTGGAAAGCTGTTTGCACAACCCATAAATAAGACGTTTAAAAGGATGAGGTGGGAGAGGAGCCAGATATTTTATTAACTCAGCATTCTTTAATGTCAGTTGCAGGGTAAGTGGTGGTAAATCATGAATGCAAAGATCACAGGTTCAAGGTCATCCTCAGCTGAAGAAGTGATGTGCAATTCTACTGTTCTTTTGGGTGTGAAAGTAGCCCCTTTTCTGAATGCATAATCCCTCTTCTCTTTGTATGCTGCATTACACAGATGTTGACCCCGGTTAAGGGCAACAGCAATAGACTATGGCCCAAGGTTTAAGAAAGTTCCTGAGAGTCAACTTTAGCAGTGCTGCTTCTCATTGACCAGCTGTGTTGATTCAAGATTGGTGACATCCTTTTAGTTGGGTGACCACATTTGATCCAGTCACAATTAAAAAAAAAAAATCTAAACTTTTAACCAAAAGCCTTCTCACTCCGGTTGGTACCTCTACCACAGCAGTTCTCAAATTGCTGTACTGGTGACCCTTTTCACATAGCAGCCTCTGAGCGCAACCCCCCTTATGACTTCAAAACACTTCTTTGTATATTTAACACCATTTTAAATACTAGAGGCAAAGCAGGGCTTGGGGTGGAGGCTGACAGCGCGTGACCTGCCATGCAATGACCTTGTGACACCTTGAGGGGTCCTGACCCCCAGTTTGAGAACCCCTGCTCTACCATTTATCAGTTTAACTATCTATAAAAATTCACTCACTGTCACAAAGGGAGAGCTTGAAAGAGCTAAAACTGAGTATGTTTAACTTTAAACACACACAAGCGGACTAGCAGCTAGCTACTGTTTTCTGCACCCTAAGGGTTTTGGGGGGAGGGGGTTGAGCTTTTCTATTACTCTCATTTACCTTATTATGCTTTTCAGGGCAGAGACTGGGGTCTGACTCTATGTTTGGAAAACACCTAGCACACTTGGGGTGCTACTATGATCTAAATAACCCAGATGTCTAGGAAGATAACAGGTTTGTAAATACACACACACAACCAGCCATTCCCAGTACCAATTACATTTATGGAAAGGGGAAAACTTGACGTGTATGCATGTCTCCGCATTCATCTTCCTAGCTTCTCTGAAGATAATCATCAATATCCCCGTTAGTTTGGTACGGAGCAGTGTCTCTTTCGATATATGGGGCAATTCTCCATCTACACTACACTGTGATGATTGTTTTCTACCCTTAAATTTGTGCTCTGGTTGGAATAAGGAGCTGAATCCCGTGTAAATGTGGAGTGGGCAGGAGGGGCGGGAGAGACTGGCTTGTCACAAATTCTTCAATGGCTCGGGTGGACTTTGGTAAATTCCAATGATTTTTTTTTTAAATCATTTTCTTGCGGTGGTAAAAGGCAGAACAACCACCGAGGCGACACCTAGGGGCCGAAGACCGGGAAAAGACGCCGCTGCAGCTGTAAGGGAAAATGCCAGGACCGCAGCCGGCGGACAGCTCCTTTCCTCGGAAGAGCCCAAAGGGCGGCTTGTTTTCCCTTCAGCCTGTCCGGTCCTAACACCGTCGGATCGATTTCGTGACGCTCAAGAGGCGCCGAGAGAGATCAGGGGTCGTTCAACTATTTCTCCCAGGAACGTTTACAGGGACTGGAACAAGCTCACACTCCTGTGTTCCGTTTCCAAACACAATCCTGCCTGGATTCCTGCTCAGCAAATGAGAGTTTTAAAAGAGAATCCGAGCCCTGGGAAGTGGCTCGTGTTTCTTTTGCGCTGCAGCCTGAATGAGATGGGAAATACTTCAGACCAACCCATGGGTCCCTCCCGCCGGTCCCCCCGCCTGCCAAGTTACATTTGGAGACACGACCCTAAAGAGCTCGATGAACTAAATCATCACACAAACGCTAAACGGTTCTCCCCACCCCCACAAAAAAGAGCCTGATCTCATGTAATAACCAGGGAGGCAATGAGCAGCTTTAAGCTGCATTTTTAAGTGAGCGTCGTGGCCTTTTAAAAATAGGAGAAATATTTCCAAACTAGGTAAATAAACTACACACACACGCGCGCGCGCCCAGGGAAGATCTCTCTCCGATGCCTTCTATACAGTTCACTGCTGTGGAATTCAACCTGCCTCTGGCTTCCCATTTTTCCATAATTAAGCTAACTCATTGCCTTAAAGTACTGCTGATTATCTCAAAAGCAAAACAGCGTCTGAAATCAAATCCCCTGCCAAAAAGGAAACAAAAGGGGGGGGGGGGAGAGTGGTGTGGACGAGAAGGGGGCACAAATGAAATACACACACAAACCCACCCTCCAATAATTTCAGGAGTCCATTAACAAGTAACTCAAGAGAGACCGGATTAGAGGGTACTGAGTTAGTTGTGTGTGTAAATGTGTGCAGGAGGCTGGGTTGTTATGGGGCGAGGGGGAGAACCTGGACATGTATGGCAAAGATTTCCTAGCTCCTTGATCAGCCCCCAAAACGAAAGAGGAAGGGGGCTAGGATAGCTCTTGGAGTTGGGAAATGTATCGGCACGTTATCTGAGAACGCAGTTCCATCGGTGGAAGTGCTGCTGGCTTTCGAGTGTCTCCATAACTACTGCGTATAGACGCGGTCAGTGAGGAAACCGACCCAGGCAGCTTTCTCCGAGCCCGACTAGCTTGCGGCGAGAGGATCCCACGATTAAATTTTGCATCGTTCCGCCTGGTCCGTCCCCTGCTCCCTGGGGCCCTGACAAAAAGTCTTGCTGCTAACCCCAGCGCCCTGAGCTCCAGAGGAGAGCCAGGGAGCGAGTGAGGAACCAGAGAAGGGAACAGTACTTCCAAGCAGGAGCGTTTCTCTAGGATATGGTTAGAACCAGCTCTTTTTCGGGCTGGCTATTTTTGACGGCTCCCTTGCATCGGAGGCTCAAACACTGTTTCCTGCTCCTCTCCGATTTGCTGCCTCTGCTGTTACTTGTACCACATTCGCACTTGTAAACACAAGCAGGAGCAAGGACAGACCCACAGGAAGATGCAGGATAAGCAGCTTTTGCAAAAATGAACTGTCAGAGCTACAGTGGCTGCTCATCGCTCTCCCCCCATAACTGCTGGTGCTCATTCCCCTAAACCCTGCGAGCGTATGATGCACGCCAGGAAATGCTCCGCGGAAAACCGGAGAGAGATGGAAAAGCCTGGGACTGCACCCCCACCTCCAGAGACTGCCCTGGGCTTCGGGGTCCCGAGTCCGGTGCACCTCCAAAGCTGCTCCTCCTTCCTCCTTCCCAACCACAGCCCTTACGCTGCATTCCGGAGCAGCCAAGACTACAATCCGCTAAATTAATGTTGCAAACTCTGTCAGTCATTATTAGTGACTCTGAATTAACATCGCAGCGATCAGCAAGCCCCCCGCGAGCCTACATGTGGCTGGACGCTGGAAGGAACAGGAGATTGTTTTAAAACCCCACAACATTGATATATTAACCTTACTGGGGGGCGGGGGTATACTGCCCATGCATCTCCCTCCCCTACCCCCACAGCCCCATGGAATCAGAGGCTTCTGTCATGTCACTTACCTGTAGTATTCCCGCGGCAGAAAGTGAGCACAGTTTAAAGCCTGTAGCAGCTGGAAGAAGAAGAAGAAGAAAAGGATGTCAGAGTTTTGGTGTGTTTGTTTTTTAAAAAATCTCCGTATGAGGAGGAAGGATACAGAAGTCTGCAAGAGCGTTTGTGGGGGAGAGGGAAGGAAATCATGAAAGGCTGGAGCCTGGAGGAGGAAAAACCAATGGAGATTAAACGAAAGACCGAAAAAAAAAATCGAAAAAAAATTCACAACACAATCTTGGCGCTGGTGTCAGTCGCAATCCAGGAGCTAGGTGGTGTAAATGCGGAATCCTGCCCTATTTCTGCTGCTTGGACCAGAGCTGCCTGACGTCACCCAATCATTTGCATATTCTACCCAATAGCTGACACCTGTGCGGGCTCAGGAGCGGGGCTGGGAGCCGGGGACGAGTGAGTCCCGCACGCCGCCAAGCGGGCGCTCCCTCTCCAGGAGAGCCAGGTAGGCCGGGCGGGCGGGAGGCGTCGGAGAGCCGCAGCCCAGGCCAGACAGAGGATCCCTCAGCAGCACTTTCTGAGCAGAATGCTCAGTGACAATCGTTTCTGTGCCGGGCTGGGTAAAGCTAGAGCCAGCCCCACGTCCAATGTGATTAAAGGGCAGGGCTAGGAACCAGGGGCTTTTCCCTAGCTCCGGTTCACTTTGACCTCGACCCAGATGCTGTGCCTCATTGTGACTCAGTTTCCCTACCTGTACAGTGGGGATGATACCACCCTCCTCGTGGTACAGTCAAGCTTAATTCATTACTATTTCTAACCCACATTGGCATTGGCCGATAGAAGGTGTTTTTAATAAACCTTCTCCTCTTCGGTAGCATTTGTCACTTTGCGTTTCAGTTCCACCTCCTATCAACTGGAAAGTCATAGTATTCAGACAAGCGTATTGACAATAGGCACGATTTTCCATTGCCCTGCATCTTGTGGCCATTTACATCGGGGCCAAATGCTTGTAAAGGAGCTATTGAACTCAGAATACAGCACGTCACACCCACTTTGCTCTGGTGTAAACGACTGTGAATCAGGCCCACTGAGACCACAATAGGTGACTTTTTATTTTTAGCTTTCATATCGGAAGAGATCACTCAAGACAATAGTTTCAGCAGAGTGAGCAGAGGTTAGCTCCCAGGCTCTGAGTCACTGCTCTCATACTCAGCTGATCAGTACGGGACTCTGGCCTTTGAATAGCTCATCCAGAGTAATGAGGATTGCTGTAAGGGCTTACAATGGCAGACAAGAAGCCGGAGTCAAGTAAATGAACACTGAGGGAAGAAATGCATTACAAGACTGAAACTTTTGTCCCTTCCGCTGAACTTCAGTTTTCAAATCTCATTTAAGTGATGGGGCAACCCCCCAACGGACAGAGGTGATGTTAGGTTATTAGGTTCCACATAGTTTAGAATCACACTGACTCTGGCTGCTGTATATAGAGTCATTATTCCTCTCTATCCAGAAAGGTGCCAAATTAAGTCCCCACTGACACTGCTACAGACTAAAAAACAACAAAAACCAAAAACAGGTTTTAAAATCTCCAGGAGGAGCTAGAATACCAGCTTGGTGGGATTATGAAGACCAGCAGCTGCATTGCTTAATGAGGACTGGTACTCCCTGATAGAAAGCTGAAGGAACTGCTCTAATTCCTTAAAGAAAAAAAAATGGAAGCTGTATTAGCAAAAAATCATACCTGCTGAAAAATTCTCTCAGAAATGGGTTACTATTAAAGCAGTTTGCGTTTAATTTGGGGATGACCATTTCACACTGACATTATCCTTCGTCAAGTTTGAAAAGCAGCTGTAAAAAAGTGTCACTCTATATGTTTTGCAGCAGCAGAAGCTGAGTTCGGGCACAATTACTTTTATTGGGATGGGAGTGAAAGTTCTGATGCATTTTCATCTCGAGAATATTCAGACTTGAGCTGGACTGTTGCATTTTGACACAAGTATTGTCACTTCACTGAATGACACTACTTCTTCATGTGCTCAGCAGAGGCAGCAGAAACTATTTTAAACTGTTCCCAAAGGCTTGAGGAGGAAGGGGAAGAAGTGTTATACTTCCAAATATCACCAGATGGGGAGAGAAGTCAAGTGGCCTATATCCCTCCAGATAACATGGGGGGGGGGGCGGGGGAGAGATACTCTTACAGGGCTCAGAAGAGTATTGGTTGGTCATGGAGGTTCTAAGGGGCCTGATGTGGAGACCCTATAGAAATGGATCAGAGATACAAAGTCTAGATCAGCTTCAAAGTTCACAGGTGTTCAGGTCTCTGTCTTCTCCAAGCCAGGCTAACCATTTTTTGTATGCATGTAATTTAATATGAAAATCTTAGTTTCTCAAACCTTGGATTAATCCTTTCCTGAACCTTGGACACATTACCCCACCACTGGATGCATCCAAACAGTCTCCCATTCTCTTCTCCACAACTCTCATTTGATTCAAGAGAAAAAACAATAAATACCCAAGTTTTGAGATTGATCAAAATTGTTCTGCCTGAACTATCTAAAATTGGATTTAACTAAACAAAATTCCACAAAAAGCATCTGCTTTTTCACAGACAATGTTGTTGAAAATAGTGTTATTCTGAAGTGTCACCACAGTGCCTCATGGGAGTTGTTCAGGCAACTCATGTTCCCATTTTCCTGTATGTGCCAAGTCCTGAGCTATACTTCATCTCCCTTGAAATACTAGAGCCATGGAAGTTCCATGATGGACCACCTTCTCTCACCAAGAAGGGAAACCCTGGTGCATCATCCATGATTTAGTCTGACCAGGGGGCCAAGCCAATAGAGTAGAATGTGAGCAAGAGGCATCTGAACTATAACTCCCATGATGCACTGCACCAACATTTCACAGTCAAACTACTTCAGTTTCTCACCTAAAACTCAAAACTGGAACACTGGAGGGAGCCCTCTGTGGGGTCAGAAGTACTGAATGGTTGAAGGGCTGGTATAGGAATTGAGCAGACCCAGGACAGGAAGTCAGTGCTCACAAGCTGGGAAACTGATGGCACCCCTCTACAGAGTTTACTAGGAGACTGACAACACAGAGATGACCTTTTCACAGAGCCCCCAACCATAGTGAGATAAACAGCTGTCCTGGGGACTGAAGGGGAATTTTGAGACCTGGGGAATGTCATATGGATAACCGTGGTTTCTTGCAGCTCCATCAGCATCTGTGGGTTTTGGCACACAACTACTGTTCATTGTGTAGGTGAGAAACACACTGTCCACTAACACACAATAAAATGATGAGAGTAAATTCTGTCGGGATATTGCTTTCTGCATCCACAGATATTTCAATGAGATGGGACTGTATTTACATAACAGCAATGTGCCCAGGGGAGCAAGTGCCATGCAGGATATGGTTGCCCTTCCATATTAGCAATAGTGAGTGTATCAAGTGCAGCTTTCCAGCGAAAAGCAGAGACTTTAACACAATGCTGCACAATAGTCAAGCACTGACTCTAACGTCCTTTTAAAACACACAAATATAAATTGACTCTCACCAAATTCACTCATTAACCATTGAAAATAATCAGGACCATACAATTTCCTATCATCTGGAAAGCTATCACCCCAGAAAAAGGGCCAATATTTTCAGGCTTAACTCCTCATTTAGGCACCTAAATGTGTGGTCATCTTTTCAAAGGCAGTGAGCACCCCTGGTTCCTACTATTTTCATGACAGACCAGGGTGCTTGGCATCTCTGAACATTTTAGACTAAGTATTTTGTACCTTTCTGTATTTATTTTACCACCTTTTAAAATTAATGTATTTTTTTAACATTTTAAACTACTGTCTAGCACGCTTCTCTGTCCCCCAGAAGCCCTCCTCCTCCTCCTCTTCCTCTGATCACTTAATTAGCTGACATCTTCCCTGCTTATCTTTACACTACATGGGAATAGAAAGTTTGCAGTTAAGCTACAGCAACTGACACCTGTGAGACTGAGATGTATTCTAAGATCTCCATTGGATAATGTGGCACTTTTCGAAAGGTGTGATATGTAGTGTCACCTTTGAAGCTCTGATGTGCCACAAGGTACTCTTTACTGGTTCACACAGCTTACATGTGCTGGCAATAAAAATGACTTTCAGAGATGGGGGTGGGAAAAATAAACCACTATCACCATTGGTGATGAAGAATAGATATATTCTTAATATTTAGAGATGGATGAGTTTGAAGCAATTCAATGCAGCAACTATTTTTAACTGGGAATGAAAGGGGCCCAAAAAACTTTGATTAAAGAAGAAAATGGTGATTGCAGGAAGCAGAAAAGAAAAATGGATTATTTTAGGTCAGACACAGGGAATGGGGAGTTTCCTGATGCAGAGAAAAAGAAGCCAGGCACTGCAGTTCCTTGTCAGACAAGGACTGGATAGTGATCTGTAACGCTGAACTGAAACCAGCTCATTTGAAGATGAGAAAAGTCTTTTCTTCAGGCTCAAAGTGTGTTGGAAACTAAAAAGCCAAATGAAAAGTTCTTGGGAAACTCAGAAGAAGCAGCAGCAAGGTAGTATAGCTTGTGCTGTATAAAATAAATATGAGTACATATAGTGAGAGTAAGAAGAGGGAAAGACAGGTTAGTCATGGAGGAAGCCACAGAAGTTCAGGCTTTATCTACATTCACTTAAATCAGAATATATTTGTATGTTTTTAAAAAGAAGGCTCCAAAACCAGTTTCCCCATCTCCCAGGCTTCAGATCCTTGCACTGGAATTTAGGATCACATTTTTAAATGTAGCAGGCCTGAATCTCATTTACACTAAGGCCACTTTATACTACTAGCAGTGTTCGTAAATGAGAAGGGAGGGGGAAGAGATAAGATAATCTTATCTGAAAATTTAGGTTTAAAGTATAGCTAGTCATTTCCTTTAGTATCCAAAATCCTACGCCTGAGGTAATTTGAACCCAGGTCTGTTATGGAACAATTTGTTTGCTATACTACCAGGAAGCTGAAAGTGTAACATGACAGAGGGATTTATGATTGTCATTTTTAATGACAAGAACCAAGAGCCTGAATCAATACTGATTAAAAGGAGAAACTCCGAACTACATTCAAACAAAACTAGACATGCATTAAACAAATACAAATGTGACAAGAGACATGATTCAATTATTAGGAGTCTGGGTTTTAATTTCGTATTAAGATGACAGCATCTCTCTTTGCCCACATACATTTAGTTTTCGCTTTGACAGTGCATAAAATTATCCATGCTAACTCTATATCTCTTACTCGTATGTCAACTTGAAATTTGTCATCTTTTCATTATCCTCTTGGTCACAAACTAATAGGAAGGAACAAGCTTAATAGCAGCTTCAAACCTCTAGGGAGTCTGTCAGTCTTGTGTACGTACGCCAGTACAATTAGCATTTATAGTTACTTAAGCATGTGGCCACTGACACACAAGCTCACACACTTAGGGCCAGGTCCTGGAGTGCTGCTAAAATGCACAGAGCACTGGTCAGTGGGTGCTATGCAAAGGCGGTTTAAAGCTAATAGTTGTACTCTTCTGACCAAGTCACTACTCTGAGCAGGGCCAGTTTCCACAACTTCAATTAGAATGCAACAGTTAGATGTAGCCAAAATACAGTCCAAGACAGAAGGGGCATAAAGACATTCTGATCACACCCTTCCCCTCTCCGCAGTTATGCGGGCAGCAAGGAGTATTGTCCTAAACAAGCCCTTACATTAGCTACACCACTGCTGCTGTCACTGGAATGATCCTGCCTCAGCTGGTTAAAATGGCTTCAGGGCCAGTGGCATGGCTCAGAGCACGCCCAGTGTTTCAGAAAATCTAGCCCAATATTTAATTGCCACACGTTAGTAAATTATCACACATTTGATGAAGATACTACGCCACTGGATTCCAGTTACTTTGGATGACCTGGTGGTGCTACACTGTCTAACAGCAATTACAATGCTTCATTCTTGCTTTGATAGCTGTAAGCCCCCCAGAAAAGGTAACAGATGGTTTATACCAAAGAAAATACTAAATGTAGAAACAGTGGTTTGTTTCATTTCACAGCTGTAGTCTTTTTGGATTTGTTCGTAATTTTCTACACTACTGCTTCCAGTTTGATACTGTCTGGACCTTGGATGACAATAAGAATGGGATAACAGATGATGAGCTCAAAATACTGAACACAATCATACTCACCCTACATGTACCTACAATCAATATGTCACTTTGAGGAAGAAACCATCAGCCACTGGGCAAAATTTGGAATATAAAATGTCACAGCACCCAAGATATATTTCTTACGTACTTAGAAGCTGTCAGTACAGGTAGCTTGTTGCTGTGTAGGAGATCCAGGATAATGATTCATAATAAATAGTCTCAAATAGGGGAATTAAAACCAATATGGCATATACCATACATTTTTCAGCAACTCCCTCCACAACAAACATGCACAGGGCCAAGTTAAATGCTACTGTAGTGTGAACAGATGCTATTCTCATTGATTGGACTCGTGTCAACAGGAGTGGCACCTGCTTCACTCAGGTCAGATTTGGCTCTAAATTTATGAACCAACTTCTACCCCCAGATGCAGGGGAGAGACTGCTGTTGGAGTCCATGGAAATTATGCACGTACAGACAGGAAGATAATTGGGCCTCTAAGTACTGAGGAAAATAAAATTGACTATGTAGTTTTCTGAACTCAGTTGTTTTCATAATTAAAGCTAAATCATAGACAAGAATTCAGTGCATACACACAAGCACATCCAAGTCTTTCCCCTTGGTCTCATAAGAAAGTTAAAAATCCAGGAACTTTCACATATTTTAAGCCAGATTGTTTATTATATAACAGTAATTTTCAGGAAGCCTAATCAAAGGTCAGGATTCCATTGTCTGTATCCCAAATGGTTAAAAGTCCCGAGGTCAGACAGGATGCAACAGACAAAGGTTTACAAGTAGGTGAGAACGTGTAGTACTAAAATAGAGTTTAGTAGAAATAATAGAGGTCTCAACAGGCCACTAGCATAACATGTCTCAGTCAGCATGAATTCAAGCTCAAGCAATATATGTGAGCAAGGATGAACGTGCTGTGTACTCTTTGTATTGTCCCTACCGTGAGATGGCTGGAGGGAAGCCTGGAAGGATGTGTACATGCATGGAAGTCGCAGCTCTTCAAGAAAAAAAAAAAAAAAATATATATATATATATATATATATATGAAACAAGATCTAAAATGAGGCTCTAGAGCAGCAGAAAGGCAAACCCTTACAAAGTAGCAGTGAGGACAGGGTAACTTGACTCGCAGAGATCAAGTGATTTAGTGCAGGTCTTCGGCCATTTACAATTTTTAAAAGGTGAAAGGTGTAATTTTTGTAATACTTGAAAATTAACGGCCAGCCACTCCATCTTGGAAAGAGAGTTTCTTTCCTGGAAGAGTTATCAGTCCATTACCAGCTAGCTGGAAGCCAGCCACACGAAAATAATTGGCTATTGATATATAGTAATGCTGAAAAATTATTATTTTTATTCATTGCTACAGAAAGGACAACTTTCTGTACAGCATTTAAAGTAATTAGAAATGGTTATTGAAAAATAAATAAGAGATGTTTCTCAGATGGATTAAGATATATTCCTAAAATAGATTTTAAATCACAGAGAAATGTGGCAAAAAGTCACTGGCATTGGATGTACTGTGCCCACAGGTCCGTAGGGGAGACCTCTTATACTGAACTTTCACTCCGTTTACAAGTTAATTATAACTCCATTATACATAGTCTCCTCTGTATTAAAAGGCCTGGAATGTAGATCTTAATATCTTCCAGCAGATATTAAGTGACACATTTGAAGGAGATCACCCCCTGCTCTTCTCTAAATGAATAGGAAGAAAGAAAAAGATACATTCTTGGCTCCCAGTCCTCAGTGCCAGCTACCAGTGAGTGCTGAAGAGGAGCTAAGCCAGTTTTGCTACAACATGCGCTCTAAACTGAGGAACCACCTGATCAGCATCCTATACAGCAAACAGGAAAACATCAAAAAAGAGCTCTCCAACCTGGAGACCTTCATTAATAACCAAACTTCCATAAAACCGGACTTCACTAAAATAAGACAGGAGATCTACAGCACTCACTTCACATCTCTACAAAGGAAAAAGGACTGTAAGCTGTCTAAACTCCTACCTGACACATGGGGCCACAACCGTGGTACCCCTAACCCACCCAGCAATATTGTCAATCTCAGCACAAGAAGAAGAACTCCACATGGACTCCTCCTGAGGGTCGAAATGACAGTCTGGACCTATACATTGAATGCTTCCGCCGACGTGCACAGGCAGAAATCGTGGAAAAACAACACCGCTTGCCTCATAACCTAAGTCGTGCAGAACGCAAATGCCATCCACAGCCTCAGAAACCACCCTGACATTATCATCAAAGAGGCTGATAAAGGAGGTGCTGTTGTCATCATGAACAGGTCTGACTACCAAAAGGAGGCCGCCAGACAACTCTCCAATACCAAATTCTACAGGCCACTTCCTCAGATCCCACTGAGGAATACACTAAGAAACTGCACCATCTACTCAGGACACTCCCTACACTAACACCAGAACAAATCAGCATACCTTAGAGCCCCGACCAGGGTTATTCTATCTACTACCCAAGATCCACAAACCCGGAAATCCTGGACGCCCCATCATCTCGGGCATTGGCACTCTCACTGAAGGACTGTCTGGATATGTGGACTCTCTACTCAGACCCTATGCCACCAGCACTCCCAGCTATCTCCGTGACACCACTGATTTCCTGAGGAAACTACAATGCATTGGTCACCTCCCAGAAAACACCATCCTAGCCACCATGGATGTAGAGGCTCTCTACACAAACATCCCACACACAGATGGAATACAAGCTGTCAGGAACAGTATCCCTGATGATGCCACAGCACAACTGGCTGCTGAGCTCTGTGCCTTTATACTCACACACAACTATTTCAAATTTGATGACAATATATACCTCCAGATCAGTGGCACTGCTATGGCACCCGCATGGCCCCACAATACGCCAATATTTTTATGGCTGACCTGGAACAACGCTTCCTCAGCTCTCGTCCACTCACGCCCCTTCTCTACCTACGCTACATTGATGACATCTTCATCATCTGGACCCATGGGAAGGAGACTCTAGAAAAATTCCACCACGATTTCAACAACTTCCACCCCACCATCAACCTCAGCCTGGACCAATCTACACAGGAGGTCCACTTTCTAGACACCACGGTGCAAATAAGTGATGGTCACATTAACACCACTCTATATCAAAAACCTACCGACCGCTACGCCTACCTTCATGCCTCCAGCTTCCATCCCGGGCACATCACACGATCCATTGTCTACAGCCAAGCACTGAGGTACAACCGCATCTGCTCTAACCCCTCAGACAGAGACCAACACCTACAAAATCTCCACCAAGCATTCTCAAAACTACAATACCCGCACGAGGAAATTAGGAAACAGATCAACAGAGCCAGACGTGTACCCAGAAGCCTCCTACTGCAAGACAAACCCAAGAAAGAAACCAACAGGACTCCACTGGCCATCACATACAGCCCCCAGCTAAAACCCCTCCAACGCATCATCAGGGATCTACAACCCATCCTGGACAATGATCCCACACTTTCACGGGTCTTGGGTGGCAGGCCAATCCTTGCCCACAGACAACCTGCCAACCTGAAACGTATTCTCACCAGCAACTGCACACCGTACCATAGTAACTCTAGCTCAGGAACCAATCCATGCAACAAACCTCGATGCCAACTCTGCCCACATATCTACACCAGCGACACCATCATAGGACCTAACCAGATCAGCCATACCATCACTGGTTCATTCACCTGCACGTCCACCAATGTAATATACGCCATCATATGCCAGCAATGCCCCTCTGCTATGTACATCGAAAGCTCACGCTCCAAAACGTCTGTTAGTCTATAAGGTGCCACAGGATTCTCTGCTGCTTTTACAGATCCAGACTAACACGGCTACCCCTCTGATACTTGCTCTCTACTGGGACTCAAGCTTCCAGCACTCCCAGTGACTGCAGGAATGAAGAAAGGCTCTGCCACACTCTCAGGAGAGAAATTTTTTTGTCAGTACTCCTCCTTTTCCAGTATATTTAAAAAGCCAAAACCCTTAAGCGTTCAGTTTTTTCTTCTTTTCCACTGTAAGAGGTTTCCTATGCACATGAATGTGTAAAAAATGGTTAATACGGAGTCCAACTTGCAAAGATAAGGGTTACAAGACCATATGTGCAAACTTGAATCTTTTAATGCATATATACACTGTTCTTATTTGAACACATGGGAAAGGTCATTATTTTTACTTATTGCCCCTAAGGAAGAAAAGAATTTACACTGAAACTTCACTAGCTGGTCCTTTGCATTGCCATCACTGCATTCCAGCTCTCAAGTAGCCCAGCCATGCACATTTTTTATAAAGCTCTTGTCATGCAGGTTGAGTGCCAATCTACACAATGTAGATCCCTGCCTTACAGATTTGCCCACACAAATCCAGAGACTGATCCTGCAAGCTGCTGAGCATTTCCTCCAAGGTACAAAGGGTCTGCAACTTCCGTTGGCTTCAGAGAGATGCTACAGTGACTAGCATGCCACAAACACCAAAGACAGATAGAGGACACATTGCAGGATCGAGCCCACAATTTGTACTCTTTATACAGTCACAGCTGTTCACAAAACAGTCGCCAGCTAAACATCACAGATGAGCAATGATGAACAGAACACAGGACCTTTTGCTTCATAATGATGCCTGCTACCCAACTGAGCTAAAGAGATTCTCTGCTATGAATAAGGTCAAAGCTGATAGTTCCCTATGAGCAGCCACTTGACTGCACTCCTAAATAAATTCTTAAACTGGTCTGATTCCAGCCAGCAGAAGGTGATGGGACACAAACGCGACCTACAACAATAGGCAGGAAGAGAGAAAAGGACAACATTGGAAGAATGGAGTAAGTGGGAAAGAAGTTGATCATAATATCAAAGCAACTTTATGGAGATTTTTTTTAAAGCCCCAGTGTGAAGAGGAACACTCACAGCCAGTGCTGCCTGGTGGTCAGGTGGGCTGGCCTTCCAGGCATTCCACTTCTCACTACTGCTCCACCCTGCCATGTCTGTCCTCTCAGTGACCCAGCCCTCCTGCAAGGCCACATTTGCAAGTCCACCCATTTCAGGGTGTATATATAAAGGGTCCAGTAATAAGGAAGTCTTCAGCATCAAGTGAGGGGTTCATGGCTTCCCCCTTGGGTCAGAGCACTATGGACTAGACCCTTGTATCTTCTGGGTCTTCCATCAATCAAGTTCCCCGCCAAGGGACAGGCTTTCATAATTGTCCCTCTCTAGGGACTGGTAGGAGAGTCCAGGCCCACTCTCTTCACCACAGCCCAGTGGTAGACAGCTTAGCACTGCACACTGGAGTGCTATGTGGTTGCCTCCCTGAATCTCTTCCTACAAATGCCCTCTCCTCCCATGAGGAGAAGTAAAGAATTGAACATAAAAGTAAAAATTTATTGTTCAGCAGACAAGTTACATTCAATGGACCAACTCCCAGTCCCACTGAAATCAGTGGTAAAGCTCCCCTTGAATTCAATGGAACCAAATCTTAGCCCAGCAGATTCATCTTAAGTGTTGCTTCATTTTCATATCTTAAACACCACATATGGTTTTTACAGACCCTTCACAATCTATGGTAACCAGATGATGTAGCAAAATAACATTACTGGTATTTTCTGTTTCCTCCAGCATCATCATTACCATTAAAAGCAGCTTTGGTGGGGCTGTTTTAGTCTAAAAATTAAAGGCAAAATTCAGCTTCTACTTCTTCCTTCATAAACAGTACTGCCCTCCAGCAATGATTGGAGTGGTATTGTTGTATAGCTAATCCAGGCAAAAAGAGTCAGGATGATGGCTATCCATCTATCTATAGTCCAAGTGCTATATCCTGCCTTCATTCACTGAAGTTAATGGAAGTTTCATATGAAATCTTATTGCAAAACATAGCTTCATATCATCATATTACATGCAAATATGGAAAGAAAAGCTATCACAGTGGATGGAAAAGAATGAGAAGTCCTTTAAAATTACAGTACATTAACCTGGATAGGTTGACACTTGCTATTCTATACCAGGAATGAGACAGAGAAAAGATTCAAGCTTTAGTGAGCCTTAGAATAAATGCTATGATCCTTCTCCAATTAAATCATGTAAATACCTTTCACTGCCAGTTGTTACATGTACAGTAGAAACATGGGCATAACCAAGCAAAAGCTAAAAGCTGGTTTTAATTGCATGACTGCTGTGACATTACACTCCATATTCTTCATAGAAATATGGTTATGATACAAATATAGCCTAACTAAGATATATTTTATACATGATGGGTCTTGTAAGGTATCATTGGAAAGGTTATGATTTACTGATTGTGATTATCTAATTTGTATGCATGTATCATTTCTGTATCTGAAGTTAGGAATATTGGCTATGTAACAATTACAATTGCAGTTATACTTGGAGACGCCCACCAGGCAATAAGCAATCAGCCTTGATGGGCCCTTAGAAAAAGACAATGAGTCTTAAAAGATGTGGATCTCCCATCTTCCTGGAGTTCCTTCCTGTTGACATTGCAAATAAACCTGGTTTCATAGTTGCTTTGACACTGTAAGGTCAGGTGATAAGATCACCCAATACAAAATACCACCTTGGACACTGCTGGTCCTTTTCTTCTATAGGGGAATGGGGATCAAACAAAGATTTCCTGCCTTAGGTAAATCCTTTTAGGCTGGGGAGGGGATTAATTTCAACTTTCCTCCATTGCCTACCCAAGAAGAAAGGCTGCTGAAAGTACCTGAGGGGAAGGCAGAGATGAGTCCAGACTGAGACCATCTGTAAGAAGAGATAACAAACTCTAAGATAACAGAAACTCTGCATCCTGCTTAACTCAACTTTTAGGGTGAGAAATTACATTTTGTAACCTGTTTCTTTAGTGAATCAAGCTTAGTTTGCGTATTTTGTTTTATTTGCTTAGTAATCTGCTTTGGTCTGTTTGCCACCCAGTATGATCACTTAAAATCAGTCTTCTGTAGTTGTTAAACTTACTTCTTTTTTATAACATAACCCAGTTTGTGCAATCCATATCGGGGAAGGTGGAAGGGACGACAAGAAGCTGTGCATCTCTCTCTTCACACTGAGGGAGAGGGTGAATTTTTATGAGTTTGCGCTGTGCAGATTTTTCTATACAGCTCAAGACAATATACCAGGGCTTGGCAACCTTTCAGAAGTGGTGTGCCGAGTCTTCATTTATTCACTCTAAGTTAAGGTTTTGCATGCCAGTAATACATTTTAACGGTTTTAGAAGGTCTCTTTCTATAAGTCTATAATATATAACTAAACTATTGTTGTATGTAAAGTAAATAAGGTTTTTAAAATGTTTAAGAAACTTCATTTAAAATTAAATTAAAATGCAGAGCCCCCCAGACCAGTGGCCAGGACTCGTGCAGCATGAGTGCCACTGAAAATCAGCTCGTACGCCACCTACCCCTGCAATATACTTTTGGGTCTGCACTCCCATGGAGGTGGACACCTGAGTGCTGGGGCAAGTCCCTTAAGCTGAGTCTTCCCAGAACTGATCTCAGTGTCTGCGTCTTTTCTGCAGCTGGGTGTGCTCCTGCCTGTGTGTGGAGGCCTAAGAGCCTGGTTCAGCAAGACAGGGTAAAGGGGACCCAGGCCGGTGGAACAGGCAGGCTCAGTGGCATCCCAGTACATCAAGTGGCACCTTAAAGGAGGGGCAACCTGTCAACTGCTTTCAGCCAATCATGAGATATTACATACAAGAGGAAAATACTATCATTGAAATCAACGTACATCCAAGTGACTCAGCATTAAAACATCAGGACTACACCCTGCACTACAAACCTTTAGTGACATTAGATCCATACATAACTATTCATATTAGTACTTATGTAATGCTTTTCCTCAATAGAGCTCAAAGCACTTCACAAGGGAAGCAAACATTATCACCATTTGGGGAAACTGAGGCAAGGGGAGACCAAGTGACTTGCCCAAGGTCACCCAGAACCAGTAGGTCAGTGACAGGGCTGGGAATAGAATCCAGATCTCCCAAAAACCTAAGTCCAGTGGTCTAACCACTAGGCAACACTGTCTTAAAGTCATTTTCTGAGAGGAAGTTAAAGATCCATTGGATATTGCATGTAGTATAAATTCAATTACTTGATTGATAATTTGATGAGTACTATACATTAATTGACACATTTTTGTCATTTAAGATGTGAATTCAGTTTCAGTTTTTATAACACCGCCGGAGATTTAAAATATGCAATACACACACACAAGTTTTAATGTGGAAACTCTGAGTTCTGTTTCTCATTCTGGCATTTTTACTGTCACCTTCAGTTATATCTATAGTTTCTAAGGTCACGCTCTCACAGATGTGGTTGCTACTGTTACTGCAGTTCCTTAGGCCACTGTCTTCTCAAGACTTCAACTCTCCTTACAGCTTTCCAGGTCAAACATTTTCACTGTCTATTTTTGCTTAGCCTGAGGTGCACAGATCAGACCCTCTCACACATTGCTGCTACTACAGCAGATTCCTCAAGTCAGCCTCTTCCACAGTTTTATGGTATTTTTTCCTCAGAGCATATTCCCCTTCCATGGATGCATTATGATATTGCCATTAGCTATATGATCACATACTATTTCTCAAACAGAGAGTCATGAGGAAGTCACCTAACTTAGCTGCATACTCATGCACGACATAAGCTTTTAGCTGCAGTTAGTGAGGATGACAACTTAGCTGGCCTACGTATACTAGCAGATGTTCACTTTTGTATCTATCCCAGGCCTGAACCAAGAATGAAGATATGCAAGTTCTGTTATTGCCCTTTCTTAGGACACTAGTGTCATCCCTCCGCTGAGCGTTAGCAGACAACTGTGGTGTCTCAGGTTGGTTTCTCAGGGGAGGAGAAATCAGTGACAGTGTCTGGGTATATTCAAAGTATAACTGGATATATTTACACCTGAAGTGTTGTGATCAAGGGGCAATCCCTTCTCCCAGAAATATCAGCCCAACACCAATGCCCACTTCCCAGGAAGCAATTCTGTCTCAAGAATTGACTCTAGTCAGAGCCCAACAGAGACAGCAAACTCACCTGCTGCTCACACAACTCCCTCTCTCCCCAAGCTATGTCTACACAATACATTGTATACCCCAACTAGCACCACCACAGCATGTCTTCCCAAGAGTCAAAGCTTCCTTGCATGCTAAGAAAAACTACTGGTAAGACTATATGTAGCAGCTCCAGCTGGTGACACCAACCCTAATATATGTATTGAACCTGTTAGGACCTCAACATTCGTGTACAATTTAAAGTGAATGTTTGGAGTTGAAAAGAAGGGAGTTTTTTTTTTTTCCATCTTAACTAGCTTACTCATCCTCACTAAGCCATCATTAACTCAGCATCACTCAAGTCATTTAATACTTTGACTCCTTCTTCTACAACAGCAAAAAGAAGGTACACTCTTCTTGGCTTAACACTTGTACCTTTAAGTGCCTGTGGCACGATAAACATCCCCATTGATAGTACAAAATAACTCACTAGGAGCAGATCAGGGATATACTCTCTAAGGGTAGATTGTACAGCCCTTTCTCTTGCCTATAGTTCCACTGAAGTAAACAGAATTGTGATGTGAGTGCTCACCATTTGTGTGTACATGTTGTACAACTGGGCCCTGAGTAAGCCATAGCCATGAATTTCATTAACTTTGATGGGTAATTTATTTCTGAGTGTTGCAATGCAGTCCCTTAGGGACTAGCAGCCAATACTCATAGAGGTGGATTAGCACACTGACACGCCATTTGGTTCAGTGGACAGGAGAAACAGCTATTTCTCTTTTTAGCTCAGATTACTTGGAGAAGAAGGCGGAGAGATATAGCATGGACTACAGGTGCAGCTGGTGCTGCCTTTGCCTCTCCAGTTTTTTATATATATACACTTAATGTACCTAATCATTTTTTCCTCTGCTTTTAAACTGAAGGAACCAGCGCAAGGGGGCTTTTTGGTGGGCTGCCTACCTCCTTTTCTCCCTTTGGCTTGTAATCCTACCACCTGGGTACCCACTCAGAACGTCATAGTTTCAATATGCTCAGATTCAAGAGTTCTGGTCAAAGCCATAGTTAGTTTTCAGACAATATGCTTGTCTGAAAATATAAATAGGGGTCTCTTTATTAGCCTCCTCCATAACTCCTAATGAGTATGCTGTAGGACCACAAGCCAATAGCACATAAGTAAGGCTAAGATTTTGTCATGGCTATTTTTAGTAGAAGACATGGACAGGTCATGCAGAGTAACCAAAATTCATGGAAGCCTGTGACCTGTCCATGATTTTTACTACAGATATCCCTGCCAAAATGGGGAGGGAGGAGGGTCCAGCACCTGCAACAGCTGAGAGTTCCAGGGTCCCCTGCTGCCTGCCGGGGGGTCTCTCCCACCCACGGCAGCTGGGCAGCTGTGTGTAGAGGGGTATCCCCACCACCTGCAGCAACTGGGAGCTGCAGGGGGTGTGGGGGAGAGGACATGCCTGCAGCATCTGAGACCTGCCCTTGGGTGAAGCAGGAACTGTCACGGAGGTCTCTGGAATGGATTCCATGACTTCTGTGACATGATCATAGCTTTACACATAAAGCTCCACCCTCCAAAAAGCTGCACCCTCCAGCTGTATCTTTCTGAATGGGACTTGTCTGGAAATTGTTTCAAAACGAAATAGTTTCTTTCAAATTTCTTGATTGCTAGAAATGTGTAGCCAGAGCCACTCTTAAGATATTTATGGTCACAAACAAGAATGAAGGATACAGCTCCAGTTGGAAGTGGACTCAGACTCTGAGGTTGGTTCTTCTCTGGTGGGCCTGCTGTCAGGGAGAGGAGGCAGGTCAGTTTTTTCTTTACTAGCCCTGCTGCCATTGGCAGTTTTATACAGAAAGCAAATTGCTGCCACCCATGCAGCTAGAGAGAAAAACCCATGTCTGCAGCCAGAGTGAGAACCCATGTCAGCCAGGGAATTGCACAACCTTCCTAAGATGCAATGCCCCAATAAGGATAGTTGGGGTTTAGGGCAGCCATGTGTAGCATTTGATTATACTTTTGTATTTGGACTCAAACAAAATCAAGTATAAGGATACTGGGTAACTATTTGCTGTGCAATACTGTAGTTCTTACAAGATGTTGTGTTGTGTTACATGAACACTTCATGTAAGTGGCTAAATCATTGCCACTATACATCTCCACAATCTTCTTCATCCCCTAAACTGACTGAAGAATACCAGAGGTACAGGGCAGGGGGTGGGCACACCCACAACAAGACAAAGCTTTTCAGGCTACAATAATTACAGATAACCAGCAAAATGAAAACTGCATCTTGCTCCTCAGCAGGTCAGGTCAAGCCAAGCCAAGCCAAGCCAAACAATATTTATTTTTTTCAAATCAAGGGTACATACACACAGAGACAAGAAGTTAAGATTACCTCAGCCTACCCATTTGGGTTTGCTTCTAACTCAGGAATAGCCTCCATTTCCCTCCTGAGCCCCTTTTTCCACTCAGTTCTCTTTTGAAGGAGCCAGGCACTGCTTTCCCCACAGCTGACCTCACTCCACTCCCTTGCAGTCCCCACAGTAAGGACAGACAGCTGTGGCCCTTCTAGTTTGAGATAGGTTAATCCCTTCCTCACTTCCCCAATGATAAGCAACATACCAGCTTTCACTGAATCTCTTTGACAATGTAACCACTTCTTTAGGTACATAAAGATGGAGTTAGGAGCCTAATTCAAGCACCCAGTCTTTAAAATTTTAGCAAGGAGTATACACACCAGCACTGTCATTTCTTAAATCATAAGAGCAGCATTCCCCACTGAACTGTTTCTAAAATTTTACATTCTAAAATTATCATTACCAGTATAGCAATGATTTCTACAAACCAACAAAAATTGACAAGTAGTTTGTATTATTAAAGGATCCATGGAATTTCTCTTTCAAGCTAAAGCTATATCTTCATGTTAACATGCCCTTCCCTGTGAAAATACTTATTAACTACTTATACTTTAAGCACATTTTGAAAGACAGTTTCCCTCAGAGTAGTCCAGATTTTCATCTCTGCCTGGTAATTTCTCTTTGTGAAATAGATTTGAGTAAAACTCAAATTTAAGGAAAATTCCTGTTACAGTTCACTGGGAGTTTTGCTTGAGTAAATACTGAAAAAAGGACATCAAGATTTGGGCAATAGTTTAGCTGACTCACCTGGAGTAAACTTTTTACTTAATTTGATTTCAAGTAGCGACTTTGTTAGTGAAAGTCTGATGTACCAGGCTATATTAGCACAGTTGGGAGAAAGGAGGAGGAGGAGGAGGGGAATCAGATTGACAAATATATTTATGAATAAATGTATTGACTTTACTGTTATTTGTGGGGTTATTATAAGTTGTCCAAATACAAACAACCACAAAGTATTCACAAATGTTTGTACAAATGAGTATTCACAAATACATACCAGACATATCCTATTCATTATTCTCCTGATTAAAAGTTACAGTCATCTAGAAACAACGCTATGTAACTTAGGTGACCAATCACAGGCCACAAATAGCAAATTGTTGCAGTGAAAAAGTTGTGAAAAACTCATAGGCTGAAAATTATTCAACTAATACAGTGAGTAGTTATTAATAGCAAATACAATCACACAGGCTGAGGATACAGGGCCGCCCAGAGATGGGGGCAAGTGGGGCAATTTGCCCCAGGCCCCCATGAGAGTTTTTCGAGGCCCCTGGAGCGGGGTCCTTCACTTGCTCCAGGGGCCCCGGAAAACTCTTGCAGGGCCTAGGCCCCGGAGCTTCTTCCGCTCCATGTCTTTGGCGGCAATTCAGCAGCGGGGGGGTCCTTCCATTCTGGGACCTGCCGCCGAAGACCCCAGGCACCCTGAATCCTCTGGGCAGCCCTGTGAGGATTGCTCACAAAATGATTCACAAACAAAAAAAAGGAATATTTGCAATTAATATTATCCACAATTAATAAAGTGACCTGGTAAAAACAACGTGTTCTGAACTCCAACATTTTCACAAACAACAAATCTGATAGCACAAGTAAATGTCAAGTTTAGTCACGCCATAATTTCATAGTCATATTACAGAAGAGACTCTTTACTCATGAGTTGCATCTTATCTAACATTATTCAGAGCTTTGCTAGAATATGAAATGACTTCTCTGTATTTTGATAACCAACCTCATTGTTCCTGTTGCAAACAAGTCCAATCTTTAAATGAAATTCATTGTCAAGTCCTTTTCTGAGCAGGAAAGCTATTCAGCTCCCAAAATGGTTTCAACCTCTACCACAGCACTTCTCATATATCCAATCCAAACACAATTCATTTCTCTTTGGAAGCTTTGTCAGTGTCTGGGCTCTGAGCTTAGTTCTGAATAAACTGGCCATAACACAGTAGTTACAGCTCCCAAGAAAATGACACTGTAACTCTGCCAAGTTTTTTTTTTATTAGGTTGGATAGATCTTTTATTTTAGCAAGGGCTTTTTGTTACCTGGGATAGCTTTGAACGAGTTCTGATGTGGATGAGCGAAGACCAAAAGATCCAACTTTCTATCTAAAGTTATTCATTTATTTTTAACCACGATCTCTTGATTAGTGATAGTTGTTTGTTTTTACTGACATTGCACAGCACACTACCCAGTAAGTCAGAGCACTTGGAGTTTTGGAATAAAAATAGATACATCCAGGAGTCTTTACTGGCTTCACAATGTTCATGTCCATTACCACTCATAAAAAGTAGCATCTGCAAACAGAGCAGGGTTCCCCTGGGTTATTTGTGAAGCTATTTTATTTTGCATGATACAACAACTTCATGTGTTAACTAGTAATGGGTAAATCCGAAAAGACTTGGTTCAGACAACACCCAGAAGTTCGGGGCCACTGACTAGTGATTTTAGGTCCCTGAATTTTTGGATGTGCATCTTGAGACATCTGAAAGGTCTCTGATTTTCAGAAACAGCTAAGCATCTGCCTCTTTAAACCAAACTCCTTTCAAATCCCTTAGCCCAAAATGGAGACATCGATAATTACTAATCATTTTTACAAATCTTGGCCTGGTGCTTAGCTAATCTGGTCCTTTTTCAGCAGGAAATATCATAAAAAGGCTATCTTATGAGATTGTAGACACTTCCATCCATCATTTACGCCACATATACACAAAAAGCAGCTTTGCTTATGGTAATTTAGCGTTGCTCCCTTCATCTGTAAGCAATTGGTTCTGATCTCAGTAATAACAGTACACATCAGAACAAATATCATTGAAGGAAACAGAGTATGCTTCTGTAAGTGATATCAGACTCAAACCCTGGAAGTGAAGACACACGAGAAACTGAAAAGTAATTAATGAAAGCTAACTGAAAATCTTCAAACCTGAAAAATGGTTCATTTCAAGATTTGGACAAATGTTCAAGGTAATTTGTATTTTGCCTAAACCAGGTCAGCCATATCTAGTATCACTGAAGTTAAATAACATTTCTTCTTATTTACATGGCTTACAAGCAAGTGACATTTTATAAATATGATCTGAACACTCAAGAAATTCCATCTGATTGCATCATTAGGAATCCCTTACCCAGACAGAAAAATACAAAGATTTCGGCTATCCAACAAAATACCTGTTTAAGGTAACCTGGTGGTTACTTCAGGTATCAGTGTACTTCTGCAATTCAAACTCTAAGAGCTTTGCAATGCTTGAACCCAATTCTACAAGCTGCTCTGTACAGGTGGAGCCCTGCACCTGTAAAGACCCTCAGGTAGAGGTCTGCTTATGAGGATCAGTGTGAAGAATCAAGGCCTTATATTTTGCTAGTAAGTTTTGTGAAACTGTGTGTTAAGTAAATCATAAACCAGCAAGACAAAGTCACTTGCCTCTTTAGATGTCTATAATCTGAGTCTCCATTTCCCTTTTGGCATCAAACCATGACCTTGATGAATTATAAGTAGAATTAAATTCTCATGATTCTATGTTCCATTATGCTATCCAATACTTCTTTCAGAATCTGCAAGAAGTTGGTGCTCTGCACCGTTACATGAATTCTAATGTTTCGCTGGGATCTGTTGGCATTTTAGTCGTATGTAAATTGGTACATCCAATTCAAAAGCCTCGTGGTTAAAAGGGATCTTTACAATCGCAGAAGCTTTTTCCTCAGCTGTGCTTCTTAAAAATCCATTTACAAAATTGCAGTGGCAGTCAGATGCTGTGAGTTTTCTAGTTCTTCAAATGCAGAAAATCTGATTTTATATTCAACATAATTTCCCCATTATTTGTCTTTAAAACACTTTGAGCAGTAACCACACTCTGAAAGTCTGAATGTTATTTTTAGGCATTTGTTCTACATCTATCTTCCCTCCTCCATTGTAGCAGTAAATTTCTTCTCTTCCGAACCAATAACTATAATCACTCATAACAGGGCTGAACAGTGCTACTTAGCCACAACCTAGCATCTGACAGGATGCAGAGCTCCACCGCTCCAGGGGAAGCACTGGAAGGCATTCTACCTCAAGGAGGCACAGTAGCTCCAAAAGCTCCACAGCCACTCTGGTGAAGGGAATAAGGAGAAATAAGCCACAGCCCTTTAAACAGCAAAGCACATTCCTCCCCATGCAACTGGTAAGCTCTGCTGCTGGCTCCCACATAGGAAGCGCTTAGCCATGGTTCTGTCTCCTGCCTCCTTTCCAGCAAATTGCTTCCAGTAGCATGGTGCTCAAAAGTACAGGAGCTGTGCTTGTGAGAAATCCTTATGTGGTATATGGAAGGTGGGGAAAACTATCCTAACTTCCTCTAGCATACCTGTACGGCCATGTATTGTTAACCCGTGACTGTATGATGTCATTCACTTTATGCTCATATAGTGGCTAGATCAAGGGAGCCCTAATCTGGTTAGCCTCAAGATATTGGAATACAAATGTTAAATAATAACAGATAGACAAGGGAGTTAAAGGTAATATCTTTTATTGGGACAACTTCAGCTGGTGGAAAGGACAAGCTTTCAAGCCACACAGAGCTCTTCCTCAGGTCTGGAGAAGGTATCCAGAGTGTATGAGCTAAATACAAGGTGGTACAGATTTGTTAAGAATAAGGGGTTCACACGTGCTGTAGGAGACCACTTAAAATGAAGTGAAAAATTAATGGTTAGCAGGCAGATGGCTGTTATAAGTTGTTGTGAAGAGCCATAAAACCAGTATCTCTGCTAAGTCCATGGTTTTTAGTGTCCCTCAGAGTTATGAATGAAAGTTTCCAGGCACAGCTTAAGAAGATTATGCAGGTTTCCCTTGACGATGAGGACTGAGAGGTGAGATATGCAGTGATTGCTTTGTAAAGTATTTGCCCATAGATGATATGCTGAGTGACAGGTTGGGACCCCTGAGATGTCACCTGAGTGCTGAAGATACCACTGAGCCCACCTTTTCTTGTCAGCCTGGGCCCCCTTGAGCCCTGTCTCGCTGAGCCAGGCTCTTAAGCTCCTCCAGCAAAGCATACAGGCAGGGTCACCCTCAGCTGCAGAAGACACAGACACTGAGATCAGCTCTGGGAGGACTCAGCTTAAAGTACTTACTGCAGCACCCAGATGTTCAGTCCCCTTCTTGGGATACAAACCCAAAGTTATATAAAGTTCACCTCCTCCCTCAATGTGGAGGAAGGTATGAACAGCTTCCCACCCAGGACTGGCTCCAGGCACCAGCCAACCGAACACGTGCTTGGGGCAGCACCTTGGGGCAGGATGGCGCTCGGGTTTTTTTGGATTTTTTTTTTAGTTCGGCGGGGCAGCGCTGGAGGGTTTTTTTTGTTTGTTTTTGTTTCCGCCGGGTGGTGCTCTGAGGGGGAGCGTTTTGGCAGCGTGGCACTGGGGGTGGACAGGGGCTTGGGCAGCACGGCATTCGGGGGGGGCTTC
Source organism: Chelonoidis abingdonii (assembly GCF_003597395.2). Taxonomy (NCBI): domain Eukaryota; kingdom Metazoa; phylum Chordata; order Testudines; family Testudinidae; genus Chelonoidis; species Chelonoidis abingdonii. Next base: position 98,190,549 of record NC_133775.1, read on the forward strand.
GGGCAGTGCAGCGCTTGGGGAGCAGGGGCCTTCGGGCAGCGTGGCGCTCGTGGGTGGGGTGTTACAGCGGGGCGGTGCTCTTTTTTTTTGCTTGGGGAGACAAAAAAGTTAGAGCCGGCCCTGTTCCCACCTCCCTCCCCAGTTAGAAATTACATAAACTGGGTTATATTATAAACAAGAGATAATTTTATTAACTACAAAAAGGCATATTTTAAATGGATAGAGATGTAGCAAACAGAGCAAAGAAGATTACTAAGAAAATTATACAAAACATGCAAACTAAGCTAGATTCATTACAGAAACTAGTTACAAAGAATAATTCCTCACCCTAGATACTGGTTCAGGTAGAGTCCTTCACAGGCCAGAGGTGTCCTTTCTAGCCCGGGTCCAGCAATTTCCCCCCACCCTTTCAGTTAGAGTGCTTTTGTTTCCAGGTGGTTTCAAGTATCTCTTTGGGGTGGGGAGCAGAGGTGAAGCACGCAGAAGACAATCATTGTTTTCCTCCTCCACCTTATAGAGAATTTTCATAAGGCGGAAACCCTTTGTTTGATTCCCCACCTCTCCATGGAGTTGGTTAGTATCAGGTGACCAGATCTCCTGACTCTGTCATCCATGAGTCAGTAGCATTACGGAATGTCCACAGGAAAGCCAAGCCTTTTCACAGTCCATTGTCCTAGTTGATGGGCCATTAGCCCTGTCTGACTTTTCCATTGTAGTCCCTGAAGTGTGAGCAGTGGGCATGACCCAAAGCAGCAAATATGAAATACAGATACATGCACACAAATGGGATAATCATTTTCAGTAAATCACAACCTTTCTAATGATACCTTACATGAGCCATCTTGCATAAAGTATATCTCAGTTATGGCATATTCATATCATAAGCATATTTTCATAAAGCATATGGAATACCACATCACATGCTGTTTATGTCTTTTATCATTTTTTCTGTGAGAGTTCATGTGAGAGCACAGGGAGCATCAGGTTTCACCCACATAGTGGTTGTTGTGGCATTTGATGCCCTGGATGAGGTACATTACATGTTGTGATAGGTATGTGTAGGACCCAGGGATCTTGAAACTAATGACATACCTGAGATACATGCCCTCAAAAGAAATCTACATAACACCCTCAAAAGATGAGGCTGGAAACTTAAAATCATAAATCTGCTGGACACTAAAAACCATGAACTTAACAGAGACACTAGTTTTATGGCTCATTACAACTTATAACATACCCTAATGCCTGCAAGCCTTGAAATGCCCACCTCATTTTTAGTGGTCTCCTACAACATGTATGAACTCCTTATGTGTCTCACCTTGTATTTAGCTTAGGCACTCTGGCTACCTTCTCCAGACCTAAAGAAGAGCTCCATGTAGCTCAAAAACTTGTCTTTTTCACCAATAGAAGGTGTTACCTTGTGAAATGCTGAGACAGATAAAAGATTGCAGATCTTCTGCAAGTAGCCCACAAAAGATGGATAAAGTAAGTGTGGAAGAATGGGTTCCATTGCTGATAATCAGATTTGTATAGTGAAAAGCACCTAACATGACATTATTGGGGCTTATGGGCTGTAAAACTGCAGGGACCCCCTCCCTCATCACAGGGTGCCAGAGCTCAGATCCATCTGAGCCTGAACATCTACACTGCAATTTTATAGCCCCATAAACCCAAATCAGCTGACTCAGGCCAGCCATGAGTGTTTAACTGCAGTGTAGACATACTCGTAGACCTCCAGTCATGGACCAGGGTCTCACCACGCTGGGTGCTGTGCAAATGCAGAACAAAAAGAAGATCTCTGCCCCAGAGCTCACAATTTAAGTATAAGACAAGAGACAACCAATGGAGACAGATTGATGGGGTAGTACAAAAAAACAATGAGACAACATTGGTCAGCATGATAGACAGACTTGCTGTACAGTCAGATATGTCCACATTTTTACAACCAGTCTTTTGGCTATGCTCACAATACAGTGATTTGTTTTCAGGGCCGGCTCTAGGCCACAGCGCGTCAAGCACGTGCTCGGGGCATCATGCCGCGGGGGGCGCTCTGCCGGTTTCCAGGAGGGCGGCAGGTGGCTCTGGTGGAGCATCCGCAGGCACGCCTGCGGGAGGTCCACCGGAGCTGCGGGACCGGCGAGCGGCAGAGCGGCCCCTGTGGCGTGCCGCCGTGCTTGGGGCGGCGAAATTGCTAGAGCCAGTCCTGTTTGTTTTTAACTGAGACTTAAGGTCATCCACCTAACACTGAATTACAAGAAGTCTGGTAGACACCAACGTACAAATGAGTGCCTCCCATTTTGGCTAAATTTAGTTATTTTTTCTGATGGACGCTAATATTGCATAGAGCACATGATAAAATGTCTTTAACAGTCCTATTAAAGCTAGCCTAGTTTTAAAATCAAAGTCAAACAAAACAGTGAATGACTTTAAATCAAGGTCATCCTGATAAGACAGGTCTGAACTATCACAAACTGCTATCATGTCCATTATGCTGGCTGTGAGATCAGTGTTCATTTACATGCTCTTTCCACTCTAAAATTCTCTGTTTTCCAGTCTGCTGTCTACACCTTCCATCTTCACAGCTCCACATGCGTATCTTCTTTTCCTTTCCCTTCGATAATAGAATCATAGAAATGTACAACTGAAAGGGACCTTGACTGGTTATCTAGTCCAGTCTCCTGCACTGAGGCAGGACTAAGAATTATTTAAACCACCCCTGACAGTTTATCTAACCTGTTCTTAAAAACCTCCAACCATGGAGATTCCACCCGTCCCTAGGTAATTTGTTCCAGGGCTTAACTAACCTGACAAAGTTTTTTCTAACGTCTAACCTACATTTCCTTTGCCACAATTTAAGTCCATTGCTTCATGTCCTGTCCTCAGTAGGTAAGAACAACAATTTATCACTGTCCTCTTTATAACAATCTTTTACATACTTGAAGACTGTTATATCCCCCATCAGTCTTCACAACTCCAGACTACACAAACCTAGTTTTTCCAGTCTTTCCTCATAGGTCAACAACTCTGCTCTTCTGGAATAATGGAACTTTCTATGATAACGGTAGGATACAGAGCTTTCTCAAGGGCTGGTCAAAGGCTGTGGAATGAACTCCCGTAACCTTGCCTTATCTAACATGAACATATAGCTCTGTGTGTGTGCGTGCACGCTTCCCCCCCGCCCCCAAAGCAAAGCACTTCACTGCACACACTTCTCCCCTGGAGGAGAGGATAAAAAAAATAAGCATGCAACAGATGATAGTCACATTGCTCAATGCACTTCTGGTAGGAGCTCAGATACTAGAGTGATGAGTGCGGTATAAGAATCTATTTAAAATAGATTTTTGGAGGGATATTCTCCCACTGTGAATTAATTATAACAAACTGAAATATTAAAATAATATTCATGAGGTATCTGGTTTGTGGTGTTAAACCTTCCCATGCATTTCCATTGTGCAGTCTGATGGACAGTCAATATGAACAGGAATTTTAATAGCAAATTCATACACAGCTTCAGAAATGGAATCCTCTCATTCAGGTTAAACAATACGTTTTGTTTCAAACTGATTGAAAAAAATATCAAGGCTATTCTGTACCTAACAAAAAATATTTTACTAATTAGTGCTCTTTCTGAGTTCTTCCCAAAGACTCTTTAAAGAGAGGTTGTCTTTGTTTCTTTTTTTCTAGAGGAAATTTCTCTGATCATTAAAGTCCTTTAGTAATCTAAAGCTTTAAAGTTAAAACACATTCTGAAAATCCTTAAAGTTCTTCATTTTACAAAAGTGCTGGGAATATAAAGAACATTTGAATTGGACACAAAGTATAGTTTCTTTACAAGCTCAGCTGTTCAAAAGATACATTATTCTGCTAACCTTTAAAGTTCAAACTGAAAAGACAAATGTGTTTAATGCTTGAATCAATTCAGAAATTTCCAGGTAATTGAACTCTAACTATGACTGTTATTTGATAATATTAAATTTTTTTACATTAATTACTCTGATTTGCAAATCAAACAAAACTCAGATCTTAAACTGACTGATTTCATACTTAGCCCCTTTAAATTACAATTATAATCTCCATCCCCCCGCCCCCGCCAATTAGGCTGCTTTGTTTGGCTTTTTGTTATTTTGTTTATTATTTGCCCTGGGATGTTTATGTTGCTGCAGCACCCAGCACTCTTTAATCGAGAGATGAGAAGGGTCCCTGTATAAAAAAAATAGGCATTCAAAATATTGCTAATTTAACAATTATTTGGAAAAAGTATAGATTTAGTGGTCGATGGTCTGATCCTGCAATCGGATCCTCATGGGCAGACCACTTCCCATACACAGAATCCATTAACATCAGTGGGAATCCATGTACAGGCTGGGGTCAGCTTAACATGAACCTGATTACAGGAGCGGTACTGAAGCATGAGTCACAGTCTAGTACCACATAGCTACAACCTTTATGCACCACCACCATTTTAAACCATATTCTTGTTCCTCACTCCTGTATCTGCTGCAACGTGTTACATTTCTCCAGTGTTAAAAATGCAGGTAGAAAGACCTACTGAAGACGCGTGATCACAGATACTGTTCTACAGGAGCAGCAAAGAGTCCTGTGGCACCTTATAGACTAACAGACATATTGGAGCATGAGCTTTCGGGGGTGAATACCCACTTCATAGGACACATGCATGACGAAGTGGGTATTCACTCCCGAAAGCTCATGCTCCAATATGTCTGTTAGTCTATACGGTGCCATAGGACTCTTTGCTGCTTTTACAGACCAACATGGCTACCCCCGATACTGTTCTACAGGACTCACTCCTGCAAAATGCTAAAGGGAGGAGTACCGCTTGAGAGATGCTGAGCATCTTCCCTCTCCCTTGATCATAAAGGGGTAAGGGAGAATCAGCAGTGTGCAGGATCTGGCCATCAATTGGAAATATCAGTGGCCTCAGGACATCCCCATGTGTTAGCATTTAAATTGCAAGTTTTAGAAGTTTCTATTTTCATTATGGACTTTGTCGTCAAGACTATGCAGCTAGACCCCATTATACTATGGAAGGATTAATTCTTTTGGGGTCATTTAAAGTTACATCTTGACGGATGGGGTCTTTAGTACTACTATCTCCTCTAGAGCTTACTGTTAGAGAGGCAATAAAGGCTAGTGCTGGTAACTGCTTTGAAAATAGGCAGGTTCTGATTTTAGGTGCTGGTCATAGGAGGCCTTTTGAAGTTCAGCCCAGTTCAAAACAGAGAAGACCAGAAAAAATAAAACTTTCACATAGATTATGAAAAATAAAAATGAAACATAATGTCTGTTATGGTCAAAGTTACACCGCAATACTTTCAAAATGGCAGCTGACCTTCTATACTCCTATGGGGCCAGATTCTGATACACTCACACTGAATAGTACATGACTCTGAGATTAAATTAATATTTCCATGGGATTGCTCATAGAATAAGGTCCTATTCGATGTGAGTAAAAATTGCGGAATCTGCCCCATGGTCATTAAATATGGGTTATGCCCAGCAAGGGGGCATCTTGGAATCAGTTCTCATGTTTATCAAAGCTGATGATTATTTAAAATAGAGGCAAAAGCCCTGGGTTGTGGGTAGAGTGGAACATAGATGCAGCTGTGGATGATTTCTGCGTGTGTGATTATTGATGAGTGTTGGCATACAATTGCTTCATGAATTCTAACAATTCTCACACAGTTATTTAAAGAGAACAAATGGCCCTAACTCTCAGATCTCTTTTCCTTCCCTTCTATAGTGACATGGAGATATTGCTGAACACTAATTATTCTTTTAAAATATTTTCTTTTATTACCTTTCAATAATATAGTCTAAGCTAAAGGTAAAAATAAATACACAATAAATGCCAAGGTTTGACAAATCCATTATGTAAAAATATACTGTATTTGCATGTCCTATACTTTAAAAATATTTATTCACTGTACATATGATGTATTACTAATTCAATGAGAAAAGAAGAGGAAGAAGAAGAGAAAGTAAAGAGAGAAGAGAAAATAAGAGGCCAGAAAGACAACGAAGTAGCTAAAGATTTACACACTTACTTAACTTCCTACTTGTGAATATCTCAGTTGACAGCGAAAGTTAACCACACGCAGAAGGGTTTGCAGGATCAGGGTTTACGTTATTTATATATTCACAAAATGAGTCCCAATACAGCATGACATTCAGTGCAGCAGTCTAATCCATGCAGGCAGACCCTCACAGGGAAAGGTCTTGTTTACTTAAATGCCATGCAGGTCACTGAATAGGTATGGATAAATGGACAATTGAGAGAATTTTATATGTAATTAATAGGCATTGTGGACATGACTGCTTCAGATCAGGGTCATACTTGTCCTGAAATTTGTGTGGGTTTTTTTTTGGCAAAAAATCTTCTGCTGTTAGTAGATATAGATATATAGATATAGGTCTTTTAACTGGATCACCAATTACTTAAATATTTTTATTTGAACTATCGTACATTTTATAATATTCCATTCTTATAAAAAAACATGTTTTCCTCTGATTACATGCATCCTAATCCTGCTTTCACTGAAGTTAATGCCAAAATTCCCCCTGACTTCACAAAGAAGCGGGATTGAGCTATTTCTGAAGTAAAAACAAGCAAAGACAAAAGCTTAATTTCTTATGCCTCAAAATGTGGGCCACCGTACTGCGTCCATGGGGCTGCTACTCTCCCTACAGCACATGTGGATAAGGAATGGGCAGACAGGGGGTGGAGCCTTAGCTCCACAAAGCACTGTTAGACCAGGTGAGCCAGCATGCCAAAGGAAGTAATCTGCACCAGGCATTGATCATCTTCCCTTGCTTCTTCCTTTAAAGCAAAATAAGTCACCACCAAATTTCTGGTCTGCTCCCAGGGCAGAACAACTGTGCTCCTAGCTTGAGGTCTGCGGCAAAGCAAATGATCCTATAAAACCATCACGTCTTTGGCACTGATCCTGTAAATGAAACCATGTGGACATAAAAGCCCACTCATGTAAGATACCTTAGAAAGAACAATGTACAGTGAGAGCACCAGGCTGCCCTTTTAGCTCCATAGAAAAAGTCTTATGTTCAGGCAGCTGAATATTGTGAGCTCATTTATGCAATTAACTGATCAGGCTGTTGTGAGTGGCATATAATCATAGACTCATAGAATATTAGGGTTGGAAGAGACCTCAGGAGGTCGTCTAGTCCAATCCCCTGCTCACTAATTGATAAAATGTATAATTTATAAACTCTTGGTTTTGGCATCTTGTCTTTAAAAATATAAATGCCACTGCACAAGCAAATACTGCTGCCCAGATGCTAACTTACTTCTAGTAGCATGACAGAAGCAAAACGGGGAGCATGTAATTATGTGTCTCATTAGCACGGAAATATGCTTAAACCTGTACCTCCTCCAACATAGCCATTCTTCTCCTATGCCCCACTCTTTTTCTTTGTAAGTAAGGGAGCAGAAAGGCCGGGAGATTGAGGTTTGCACCACTCAATGCAGAGGACTATGCCCATGATTAACCTTCCTTCTTCCCATACATAACCTCCCCTTGCCTCTGCACTGGCACACAACAGCCTTGTGCACCTTTCTGTCTGGCACAATATACAGGCACTTGCAGGATCAAGACACACACATACGGGGTATTAATAACTATTTATTACTGACTCTCAGTCCCCTTGCACTAGTACAAATATATATAATACAGCCATGGAACAGGCAAATTAGCAAAACAAATTTTACCAGTGACACTAACTTTTAGGATTTCATTGGATTTTGCATTGTTGCTCTGATAAATTAGTGTGGGCACTCTAAGGTCTAGTATTGTGGCTGTGAAGTTTACCTGGCACAAATTATTCTAGTTCTAATGTTTTGTGCTTTTCCTTTTTAGTTCAAGATAGTCACAATCCATTACTTCATCATTAGCCTCAGATCCTGTAGCCTCCTAGGGCCTGATCCCAAGCTCATTGATGACCATGACAGCTTTTACTTTGGGTTCAGTGGGCTTGGGATCAGGCCCCCAAAGCCTGTGATAAGCTGCAGTAAACTAACTTCTTAAACCTGAACTCTGCTGACATCAAAGAATCAGTATGCCGTGAGTTATGATGGCTCCCAAATCCTGCACCTTGCCAGAAACTGCTACAGGCTTTAAAAGGAAAGCTACTTTTCACAGGGAAACAGAATTTCACCACCCATTAAGTATACTAAAGGCTTTAAAACATTTAATTTTAAAAACAATATCACCCTGATGTATACTGAGAACTTTTTCATTCACCTACCACAAGGATCCTTTAAAAAAGTCTGTTGAGTTTCTGGGATTTTAAAGAATTTTCCAACTATGCCAAAAAACAATAAAAAACCACAACAGACAAGTCTCTTAAAAGGATTAAGATTGCATTAGAGGCTTGGTGTTTTTGTCTCAGGGACACTGCACTTTTAAGCATTTCTAGACAGCGTTCTAAACATTTAGAGATGGAGCTATTTACATCAGGATGGTGCTTTTCATGAAGCACATAATCCATGGCGTAAAATCTGTGAGAGGAGAAATTATGCTAATGAGTATTGGACATCTATGATTATATAAAAAACAGACCCAGATTGGCTTGTGTTCCACAACAGAAATAGGCAGCAGCTGGAAGAGGTCAGAAAAGAAATAAGAAGGATATTTACTCCATTTCAGAAGAAGATTACAAATCCTTGGTGAAAAAGGCTATAGCCTGTCCTCACTGGCACCTACTGGCTATGGTTTGGGCTACCTGCTGTAGATTATCATGGCATTGTATGTGACAGAAATCAGTGCAACAGGAAAAGAGTAAGTTTCCTAGTAAAAACCCATGATGAATCTGCAGCCTTTTATCCCAGAAATAATATGGAACTTACCAATAGTGAAGAATGCGTCTCTGAGTTGACTGAACATTAGACATATAGATCATTGGGCCCCAAGATCCTCTCTGCTTATGTTATTCCCTGTGCCCAAAAGGCCCCTATTCATCATACTTCTGCTGTAAGTTTGCTGCATGCTCTGGTATTCTTGTTCCTCTCCAACAAAGCCTCAAGGCACAATTACCGGACTTCAGGGTTGTTTTTTGTCATGAGGTAACCTCCTAGCCTTTTCTACCCAAAATCCAGCATCAGATTTCATCCATTCTCAGCCAAATACTTCTCACAGAGGCGCTGGCTCCTCTCTCCAGTGCCAGTCTCACTTATTTGCAGGAGCACCTCTTACTCCAGTTGCAAGGCAAAATACACTTCTTCTGGGTCCAGCAGCCAATCTTGCTTTCAAATTTAGCAGCAGTTGTGTTTAAGCTAAGAGAAAACTATGTCACTTGAAATACCAGAGCAGGCATAGGATCTCCCAGCCTAGCAGGTGAAAGATTGAGGTAGGGGAGAATTAAACTAATTTTCTTAGATTCACCCTATTTCTTTACAAGCTATAGACCAACGACTAATAGAGGTACCTTAAAATCAGCACTTCCTCTCTGCATAGCTCACTGAAAAAGGAAATCTTCCTGAAATAAAGGCACTCTTTAGAAAAAAATCTCACCTCTGACAGTTCATCATACATTTATCACCAGGGAACACCAAAAGGTCCTGGCTTCCAGGGATGGCTCTAGGCATTTTGCCGCCCCATGCATGGCAAGCAGGCTGCCCTCGGCGGTTTGCCTGCGGAGGGTCCGCTGGTCCTGCGGGAGGTCCATGAAGCTGCGGGATCAGAGGACCCTCCACAGGCAAGCCGCCAAAGGCAACCTGCTTGCCACTCTCACGGCGACCGGAAGAGTGCCCCCCCGCGACTTGCCACCCTAGGCACGCGCTTGGTGTGCTGGGGCCTGGAGCTGCCCCTGCTGGCTTCATATCAATCTCTGAAGTGCTTATGATTTATTTCCCAGAATTGCCAGTATGTATCCCTACCAGAAGGAAACAAACAGTGATTCAGCAGGCCTTTGAAGATCAAAAGAAAAAAATATTTCACGGGGGGGGGCACCCCCAAGCCTGTAACTGTAATTGTTAACGTAATTGCACTCGACCTTCTGCATTTTTGTGCTGAGGACAACTGACTATTTTTAGACTGGATTTGATCGGTCTCCTTTCAGATTTGAGACGGAAAAACAGACATTGCAGAATTTAACACACTATTCTAGGCTACCATATAAGATCAGACCATATAGATCTTCCTTTTCTCCCAACTCCTCACTAGGCCTCCTTAGGTGGCAAGGAGGCTAACTATTATCATACACTCACCAACAGTAGTTCAAACAAGGAAGCACACTTTGTGCAACGTGTGATGCATACAGAGCCACTAATAGACAGGATCTGTGCAGCTAAATTCGACTGAAGCGAACAATCCAGCATTCAGAATGATTTGTCACTGACAGGAAGGCAAATGTAGGGAGGGCAAAGGTGACTATGGCAAGTTCACCAGCATTACACTTTGTGGTACATAACACCTTAGATACATTCAATGCTGTGTCTAACAGTGTTTCAGCAGCTTGTAACGTGTTTGCAGCCCTTCCAAGGCCAAAGGTATTTTAGAAAAGAAAAACAAAGCATAGCCCTCATATAGCAGTATGTAAGGGACACAGGCTATGGAAGCAACGGCATTCTCATGCTGAAATATTTTTTTTTTTTCTGAGTAGCTTCATGTGATATGGCCTTTTACCATAAATCCAGTACATCTAACATCCTGCACTGCTACAAAAAACAAATTTCAGTACTGAATGCTTTCGGGAAATCCAGTAACGTAGTCATGGCCTGATCCACAAAGGTGCTGAGCACCCATAATTCCCCCTGAAGTCACTCATATAGAAGTTACAGGTTTTCAGCATCTTGTGGGACAGCCTGAAACAGGAGGTCTGATTCTCCTCTTGCTTATACCAGTGTAAATCAGGAGTAACTCACTGATGTCACCAGAGTTACACTAATGTAAAACTGGTGAGAGAGCAACAAAGCCAATTGCTCTATGATGTGAGCTGTTCTATGTGCATATGTAAGGCTATTAAGTGAGTATGCAAGGAGATTTGGGTTCAGGGATCACCTTTAGGGGGAGAGAGACAACTCTACATTTCATTTTTACTCTACCTGGTGTGACAAACTGGGACTGTTCTTACTGTGGTTTGTGAATGCTGAGTGGGAGGTGTTGGCCTGGGAGGACAATCTGCACTGGGGGATGGGAGACTGGCCTTGAGGGAAGATGCCTGAGCGTGTAATGTGAGAACCCAGGAGGGGGTTAGAGGCCAGGTGACACCTCTGCCTGGGAAGCTGAACAAAGGCTGGGGGAGGAAACACTGGGCAGGGAGAAAGTTTCAGGGGAAGGCTGGGGAATGGAGGGAAGGACAGACAGGGCTCTGACTCCCCAAGGGAGCTGTGGTGCTCCTGGGATCCCAAGATGGACCTAATTGGGGAGGATCCTGTTGTCTGTGCCTGCAAAACCTGTCTTGGACTGTGTCCCTGTCGTCTAAATAAACCTTCTGCTTTAGTGGCTGGCTGAGAGTCATGGTGAATTGCAGGAAGCGGGGGTGCAGGGTCCTGACTCCCCCACACTCCGTGACAACTGGTCTCTGCAGTGTCTGTGTTTTCCTAGAGTCTAATTAGGACACAAATTAAAGCCAGCTGAGTAACGCTCAATCCATATGAGACAGAGGGGATTTCAGAGGGTTAGAAAAGAGATCTTGTGTATTGGGCAGGTTTCTTGAACCCATTATTGTCTATCTGTTTTAGGTCCTTCTTTACTGCCTACAACCATGGTATCATTCAGCCTTTGTCAAAAAGATTTGCAACTGACTGCTTTTGGAAAGAGAGAGACAAGGTGGATGAGGTAATATCCTTTAGTGGACCAACTTCTCTTGGTGAGAGAGACAAACTCTGATGCTATCAATGGACAAGAATGTCTTCATATCTTCTGCTAACTAGGCATTCCTAGCCTGGTCACAATAGCATGCATTACTGTGAGCATCAGGCTACACTTGAAAATGACTTGGAAGCACAATCTAGTTCAGAATATGGCTTTTGAGATCATGTGGGATGTTCAAGCTAAATTTAAATATAATGAGGATGCTCACTGGGATCTTCCAGTGGAAGGGCAAGTTTTGAGTGAACTTGGGCCAAGTTTCAGATGCATGGAAGAGATTTATGGTTTCATTTTGGATCTATGCAAAACTCAGCTTCATCTGAGTTTTAATTTGAATCAGAAGTCCTATATGAAACTTGGAATATGTAAACCAGAAAGAACCTAAATTCCCCTTGCTCCTGCAGAAGCCACACTAAATCTCTTCAACTCAAAACAGCATAATTTCTCCCCACTCTAGAAGACAATCCACAATTCATTAATGAGCTGCTACCACCTCCTGCAGGCCATTTATCTTCATTATTGCATAAAGCCTATAATGAAGAAAAAACATAAAATGCCAACAACAATAGACATTCTTATTTTTAAAAAAATCCATGCCATGACCCACAATATTGCCAACATGAACTGGAACTAAGACAAATTCCTTAACTGTTTAGTGTTGAAAGACAGAGTAAGTAATATTAAACTTTGTTAATTGTCTACCTGTTTAGCTAATCTAACATAATCAGCCTCGATTAGGTTTTGATTTCACAGTGCTTGTGTGCGCCTTTTGGTTAATTTGTGGAGCATACAGAAAAATCCTTTTCATCACATCTTTCATGCTCCGAGGCTGACAAGTAACAGCAGATAGAAATAGGAAGATTAACTATACTGGAATTAAAAGGATAATTAAGCTCAGCATTTGGAAAGGTCTTGTTTTGGGCTTCATTCAAATCTCTAGATTAAAAATGAGTGCAAGCAAGAGGTATCCAGGAGAAATATTCAAATACAAGGTATTATGAAGATTCTTATTTTACAAAACTGTATAATGCATGACTGATACCCCCATTTTCTCTTATTAGGAACAAAAGTTTCAGTTGTGCTTTAAAGATCTCAGGGCATCAATTCTTAAGATTCAATACTTCAGTATTTCAAAAGAGCATGTTTAAAATGAGTGTAACAAGAGATTACTGTTTGTACATCTCTCACAACAATCAGAGTCTATCATAGATGGGTTATTTTGTGCCTAATGACGTGTTATGATTGTACATGTTTTGGGCAGAATCTGCCTGGAAATGTGTACTTATGGGGGAGCAGAAGAAGGTGAGATGTAATTAAGGGTTAAAATGTGATCTCTGAAACCTTAAAAATCCCCCTTTATGAGAATGATTTCCTGCCACATACATCTTATTCCACTGAATAACACAGAGTTACAGCAAATTAAATATACTTCCTGCAGAACAGGCAGAATTGCTAAGTTCCAGAACTGTACACATTTTGCAATAAATGCAAATGAAGGTCTGGATGGCTCAAGGGATTTGTAAAAGGTTGCAGAATTCACAGCCTTCACCTTGAAGTCATCAGGTCAAATTTAGACTGATAGAAATCACATTGTCACTATGTGATACCTCAAGTGACAAGAATTGGCAGTCTCACACATTCTAGCGAATGTGTGTCCAGATCCCAGAAATGACATGCACAAAACAGAGAGGCCACAGATTAGTGTTAAAGCTCCTTGAGTCTATCACTATAAGGCACATCTTCCAATAATGTAATCATTCTCATGGCTTTTCTCTGAACCCTCTCCAAATCATCAACATGCTTCTTAAACTGTGGAACACTAGAACTGGACACAGTATTCCTGTAGTGGCCGCACTAGTGCCAAATAGAGAGGCAATATAACATCCCTACTCCTACTTGAGATTCCTGTTCATAGATGCATCAACCCTTCTGACCACAGCATCGCATTAGGAACCCACATTCAGCTGATTATGCACCATGACACTCAACCTGCTTCCCAGGCTAGCATCCCCCACTGATGGGATCCATTAATGACTGTTCCAATATAAACTTGGACAAAAAGTTTAACATATTGCCTTCTGCTAAAAATCCAAATATAGACACTGGTTAAAATATCCACTTTATCCAAACACGATCAGACCACATGTTGAAACATATGGAGCCTGGTTAATCTGTCTCAGCTGCCACTGAAAAAGTCCCATAGAGCCCTTCACTTTGAAACCAATAGGCAATCAACTGTCAGCTACCAAAGTAGACTCTTACTTGCATAATTTGGTTTGCAGAATGTATCTCCCACTATTTAATTACATTTTACATTGGGTTTTTAGTGGAACTGGGTGCATAATAAACAAGAAAAAATTGCAAATATTCATCCAAATTTTGAAATGAATTATTTTTGGCAACATCTGTGCCCTCTTTGTGTTTGGTTTCTCAGAACAATCAAGTAACAGAACTGTATTGACTTAAATGTTTGTGAAAACAGAATTTCAAAGTCACACATATGATAATAATGGACATCATAGATGTAAATCTGCATGAACAAATATTTGAGTCTGAATTGCTTGTAAGGTTAGGAACCTGAAATGCCATGTGACTTCTTAGACCATTCACAACTAATAATATTCATAGAATAGCATAACAGAAATGAAAACAAAATAATTAATTCAACAATAAATAAGAGGATATCATGGTCTGTTACTGGATATTGTAGGAGCAGAAAAGTGGATGATTTCATAAAATATACTGCTGCTTGCAAATTATTACCTCAGCTCAATATTTTTTGTTAAATCTAAAGTTTACCATTGCTTCATATATCTTTAATATACATACTGAATGTGTGAGTAAAGCCAATGAAGTTGAGCTTAAAAACTTGAACTTTCTCTCTGATTGCCCTGTTTGATTGTGGTACATCTTATAGTACAAAAAAAAAAAAAAAAACGTGTATGGAGCAAATGAGACTTGATGAACCAAAGTAAAACAAATCATCATGACACATTATTTATATCATGAAGGGGTATATAGGTTGATTTTGTGCAAAATTTGGGGAGATAATTCATGTAAATAAAAAAATGAATATAATTGAGGAATGAATGATTTAACAATAACCTGGGGAGCTTTAAATTATTAACCTTTTTACATTTTATTTTTATGGTGCAGAATACCTGCATCTTACTTTTTTGAGAAAATTCCATCTTTTTTCTCAGCTAAATCCTTATTCTGCTTCCAATGAGCCTATGGGTGAAGTTCTGCCCTTAGGTGAGTGAGAATGGCATCCCTTCTAGTCAACAAGAGTTGCCCACATACATCTGTGACACTTTGGGGGTTAAACCCAGACCAGTAAGAGATTGTATCAGTGCCTGCCCTGCAACTCTGAGAGCCTTAACTGCTATGCTGCTATGACTCTCAGCCCTGACACCTATAAGCATGCTGGTCATATCCTGGCTTCCACTGGCCTGTTACTTTTTGCAGGGTGACTCCAACATCCTCCCAGGCCTTAATTCCCCCCAAACTGTCTGCTCTGTAGCGTCCCAGCCCTCTCTTTGAACATTTAAAGAAGTCAAGTTTGTTATTCTCTTAAACAAACAATACTCAGCAGCTTGTTACTTTAACTGGTGTTAGCAGACACTCTGTTTTAATCAAACCACTGAGCTGGTTTATAGTAAACGTAAGACAAGTTTATTAAATAATGAGTCATGTGTTTAAGTGATATCAAGTATAAGGAATAAGGATAGAAATGGTTACAAACAAACAAACAAAAGTAAAATACATCTTAAGACTAAAACTTAATTTCAGAAAGTTACAATCTTTGCCTAAGCAGTTTTCTCACTTATGTTCAGTTCCACAGATAGTTCACCCCAGGTGGTTGAATGATCCAACATTCTGCAATTTCACGAGCTCTGGCCCCTGTGCCTGGTACTCAAGTTAGGCTTACCAGCCTGTAATTGCCAAGATCGCCTCTGGCATCTTTTTTGCATCGCATATCTAAGGTCTGCATTTATCCCTGGATGTAGCGCAATCACGTCAACTGAATTATGCGCTATATTTTCATTGAAATCAGATGCATGTATTTTATGCACTAAAGTGAGCTGTGCAATCAGAGCATAAGGTTAGAATAAATTAATGCCTTTAAAGGAAATTATTTTGTTAGGTCAGGAAAAAATGTTTATTTCCATGGCTACTCAGAAACTGTTAATTACCATAATACAGTCCTTTATTTAGAAAGAACTTGTTAGGTTTGCAGTCTGCAGTGGAATGTCCCATGAGAAAACCAGTAACTTCAAAGAACAGTTTTCGAAATGGAACTAAGAGATGGAACTGCACTTGACAGCAACTCAGCATTAGTGAGTTAGGTCCATACAACATCCTTATTCGGACATTTTCTATATTCAAAAAAAAAAAAAGCTAGACAAATATTTGTTAAATTCTAGGACTCCCAGCAGTTCACAAAGTCTTCCTGCTTATCATCTCCCTTTTTTGTTTATGTACAAGACCATCATTCATATAAAGAGAATTACTAGACTTCGGACCCCCACCTCCTCCAGCAGATCCTATTATTGCTTATTAGGTTACTGGAAAACTCCTTGATTATCAAAATGAAGTTTCCAGTTAATAAATCATCATTTATTGGCTGCACATTTCATGGCACCCACTGTATCTCTAACGGAAGGCTATTCCATCGAGGGCTCGTTGGAGAAAACAAATGTCAAACTGTGATATTGGAAAGACTGATAGCTGATCTTTGTAATAAATAATGCAGAGTATGAACTCACTTGGGCTACTCTAGATGACGATTAATATGGATTTGGATCCCCCCCGCCACACACTCCAAGGCTAATACTGATCCAGCCACAGGTAATATGCATTTTATGTAATGTTGAAAGTACTACCAGGTTTTTAAATTTTCTATGCAAGCACATCATGCTGATGGCTTCTTGGTTTTGATGGTTCCGTGTTTCTAGGATACTTTATAAATTATAAAAAGCTGAACTCCTAGGATTATATTTCTGCAGCCCTTAAATGAAGACTCCAAACTCATTAAAACAGATCATGACAACAGCAGCACCACTTCAGAGACTGTAGATATGGTGAGAACTGATTACAGGGTGATTATTAAAGACTGTTTTATGCTATCTTCCAAGTAAAAGAAGCTTGCCTCTTTCCCCTTAATTTAGTAAGCAGTAGTACCCTACAAACATATGGCTATATCTGTCTGACATATCAGAGGTGTCGATTTGTTCATTCTTCTCCTAGTTAACAAATCATTGCTTGTGCTTCCAGTGCTGTTTCCTAGGATGCTGGATTCACCGGAAAGCTATCAGACCTCATAAACGACTGCTATCCTTTTTCGATAGACCATAGTCACTAAATAAATGTAACCAGTTTTAAACATATCTTAAGGAAATCAAAACACATCAATGACAAAGTTCATTAGACGTTAAAGTAGTTTGAGCTGGCAGACTTTCACTAGGTTATATAGTTTAAAAGCCTTCACTTACTCAAAGATATGTTCAATTTATCCAATAAGAAAATTATTCTTGTGGGATTGTGTTTGATGACTAAAAGAACTAAGTTAAAGGCTAATGTATTAATCGCCTTCTGTGAGCTCCAGTCGATTGCAAGAGTCGATGCGATCACCGCCACGAATGGCTCCTAGTACAGTACTCCGAGACAACAGTCTAGTGTTTCCGCCCCTAGGTATAAGCAAAATTCCTCGTATCACCCGAAGCTGAATGGAACTAAAATCTTCACAGGTGTCCTGGGCCGATCCAGGATTCTAATCTTAAAAGGAACACTCACCTGGTGCCACATTACAAGAGGTTTAGGCACTCACAATCTGTATTTGGTGAAGCTGACAAGCGCAGACCTTAGGACGTAGGAGTGCGATTCATCAACTCTAATCTAAGCTATTTTGACTTAAGTCATTTTATCCTGTCTTACATTGCAGCACTTGACTCTCCTACTCTTTTGGCGGCTGCGTGGCTAATCAGAGCAACGCATTTGGTTAAGTAGGTCTCAAGTGTTACCTTGGCTAGCGGAGGACTCGTACGGACTCCTAAGGTCATAGGCGTATCTGCAGGATGCGTTCAGCCGCCACGAGGATGATTTATAGGAAGAGCAGATCTTCGATTCGAGAGTTGAAATCGATGTTGCGTGGCCTCAACAGCTCTGAATGTGAAGACGATACAGCGTCGAGAGGGTGAGGTGAGTAGAATCTCTACTGCTCACGTGTTGGGACATCATTGAGTAAGTAGGTAATACTTCGTGCGAGGTGTAGAGCAAGGATCCATCCAGGAGCGATGAATAGTGCCTGATTGCCTCTCGAAGTACTATGCAAGCAAGTAGATTGGTTAAGTAATTAAGTATGGAGGGCCTGTGATTAGGGAAAATGTTTAGCTCCGGCTCCTTACGTGGAGCGATGCTCTGTAGGCCTTCTCACGTCTAAGTCGTTTATTTCATCCCACGGAGCTTCAAAGATCGACCTACTATTAGTGAGGATCTAGCTGCAACGGTGCCACCTAACGAGGCTTGCCTGGGTTCGCGTGGCCGATACCCACCGAGCCGCATTAACGTCCGATGTTCCCCTGGGTTGTAGAAAAGGGACGCGTCCACCTGGCTTTCGCCCCGCTTAGGATCCTGTTCTCCAACTACATCGTGGTCTTGAGGTCACATGCGCTATCTTTCTCGAACGTGTGACGCTCAGTCGCAGTACAGTGCGGTGTGGGTATATTCTCGAGACTGATGCGCGGATGCCATAATCGTGTAGTTCACCACTAGTGACGCTCGACTGATGTTTACCTTATAGATTTGTACCCTGTCTACATTCCCACGGGTCTAGTACTGGCTCCCTAATCCAACTAATGCACAGTCACGAGGGAGCGAACTGCGCCCATTAGTTTATCTACATTTCGTGAATGTGCTGCGAGGGAGAAACCTGTGGAAGTGACCTTGTTGGGGTATGCGTCTGCCCGAGATGGCAAACCATGCGAGGGTTACAAGACAATAAGGGTAGTCGTCGTTTACTTACACCGAGAACTCACAACAACATAATATAAAAACAATAAAGTGAGACGTGTTCGTATGTTTATTGTTTTCACCACAACGGATGAGGTCCCTAGTTAAACGTGTGCTTGCCAGCCCAACAGTGCCGGATACTACAAGTTGCTGCGTCAGCAGAGGTCAGTCGATCAGCAGGACGAGCAGGTCCCAGCCTGAGGTCGCTATGGCAGCTACATGGAGCAGCCGAAACCAGAGAGTCCTAGTTGTCATGCAATGCCGTGGCAACGAAACTAATGCGCCTGTCTCGACTGGACTCCGGGGTCCTATGCTCGTATATCGATCTGTAGCTATGTGGCCAACGTGAAGTGGATAAATGAGGTAGAAAAGACACCTGATAAGAGGCTAGACTCCCCGTGTGAGCTCAGTCATTGGAGACGTGCGTGCTTGCAGTCAGGGGAACGGCCAGTCCAGTGCTGCGATGCATGAGGGTTGAATCGATCAAGGCGGGTCTAGTAGCAAGGACATGAAACATTTTGTATGTGACCCTCTCAGACGTCTGTTCTTCTGTGAACGTTTGACGCAACAATCGACCATCGGAGGCCTAGTGGCGCTGAGTGATGGATCAGTCGTCTGGCATCCGTACGCCCTATTAATTGTACTAGTAGTGTGATGAGCGCACAACAGAACCCACTCACGACTGTCGATGAGGTTCGCTGAAGAGTCGTAAAGCTACGACCTAGCAGTGGAAGCCTATATCCTCTCACTGCATGACTCGATATCCTCAGACCAGATCGGGCCAGCACTACCTGTGGCAGGATCATGGCATCAGGATCTGTCTCCGTGCTGGGACCAGCAAGATTACCTTCACACGCGGAGAGTGCTGAGGCTACACGAGATAAAATCTAGAGAGACCTCTTTTGTCTGTATTCTTGGACCAAGCTGTCATCGACAACTGCGATTCGACTTCTTGCCACACTCTGTACTGTCACATTGTGCGTTAGTGCTTGACAAACAGAGTCCTGCGAGGTCGTGAGAAAGATAACTAGATTTGCTTTCTGTCACACTATATGAGTGGCCTGTCGATCACCGGTACATGAGGCACTGCCACCGATCTCCGCAAATGGTAGTCAGAACGATCCGTCCACCTATGATAGATGATCACACTGGCAGAAAGACGCATGACAACCAGGGAATTGACCCCACTACCCAAGGAAAGCCCCCTTCGTAGCAAACACCCAACCCAGCCCTGGAAGGTGGGACAGCCAAACCCCTGGGGAGTCCTAGGTGGAGGAAGAGGGGGCCGAAAACCAGCAAAGACCCAGAAGGAAGAGATTGGCCTGAGTGGGGAAACCCTGAGACTAAAGCCCTAACCCACATGATAGGGGAATGATAGAAACAATTATAGATGTTATGCATGTGGGAGTGGGGACACATAGCAGCACAATGTCCAGCACCGAGGACCTATGCAATGCAACTTGGGGATTGGCAGTCCATCTCCTTATACCCTTCGGGCTGTCGCATTAAGCCCAAATCATAACCGCCGGTAAGTAAATGGAGTAGAGCACAGCACTTGTGGACTCGGGAGTGCTATCACCCCTATATCGGGTAGACCTGAAAAAAAGAGCCAGCTGCTCCACAACACCTGAGCAGTCGACATGCCATGGGCAGTCCAGTAGCATTACCACACCATACCAGTGGACGATAGAGGTTCAAGCAGGCCCCATGAGGTGACAGTGGCATAGTTCAAACTCCCATATCCTGTAGTCATTGGGAGGGACTATCCAGGGTTTGATAATTTACTCCCCTCAGAGAGGCTGGAGGAGATGGGGACCCTGTTGGCAGCGACTCATCATTGGGGAATGTCAACCCCAATGTTTTCAGAGTTTTCTCGGAGTCTATTCTCAGCCCCCAAAAGGCCTGAAAGACAAAAAAGGAAAGGAAGGCCGCAAAGCCTTGGAACCCGGATCCTGACCAGGGCCAGAAGACGCGCGCTAGTAGGCAGATGGACATGAGCAGCCATCAGAGAAACTACCAACACGGAAGGTGAGCAGGAGGCTGCCCAGCCATGATGGTGATGAGCCATTGAAGAAACAGAAGCTGCCCCTGGGAGCTCAGGCAGGTTAGTTCTGGGAGAGAAACTTTCAGAGGGGACCAGGCAGAGGACCCAGATATGATAACGTCAGGAAAGAAGTGGCGAGATAGATGGGACACCAGTGGAGGGGAAGGTCCAGGGTCCAGGACCCTACTTTATAGTGAAGAAAGATTTCCTGTACCGTGTGGTGCAAATGCAGGAGCAGGAGATGCATCAACTTCTGGTGCCTCAAAAACATCAAAAGCCATACTGAGCCTCGCCCACAGTCACCTGTTTGGAGGACACTTAGGGGTAGAGAAAACCCAGGCCAGGATCTGCGTAGGTTCTTCTGGCCAGGAGTACATGAAGATGTCCAGAGTGTCAGCTACATAGCCCTCACCCACACTTGTGGCCCTTTGATACCTCTTCAATAATAGAGGTACCGTTTCAAAGCATAGCCATGGATCTGATTGGCCCCTGGAGAAGACAGCTCGGGGTCACCAACATGTTCTGGTTGTACTAGACTATGCAACCCAGTACCCAGAAGCCGTTCCCCTACGCAACACAGCTTCCAAGACAATAGCTAAGGAGCTACTACAGATCTTTTCCCAGGTTGGGCTACCCAAGGAGATACTGACTGATCAAGGGACACCTTTCGTGTCCAAGTTGATGAAAGATCTCTGTTCCTTGCTCCATGTACAAGCCCTACGGACCTCTGTATACCAACTACAAACAGACGGCCTTGTGGAAAGTTTCAATAGGACCTCAAGGCCATGATCAGGAAAGTGGTGAGCCGGGATGGGAAAGACTGGGATACCCTATTGCCTTACCTCATGGTTGCCATCCGGGAAGTCCCACAGGCCTCCACAGGTTTCTCGCCATTCAAACTACTATATGGCGCCACCCGGGCATATTGGATATAGCCAGAGAAACCTGGGAAGAGGAGTCAAATCCCAGAAGGAACATAGTCGAGCATGTACTACAGATGAGGGATCGGATAGCTCGAGTTACACCACTGTACTGGAACACTTGGAGAAAGCACAGGAGACCCAACGAACCCATTATAACCACCAAGCAAAGCTTTGACGGTTCCAACCAGGGGATCGAGTAATGGTCCTGGTGCCCACAGCCGAAAGCAAGCTGTTGGCCCAGTGACAGGAACCCTAAGAAGTGATTGAAGCCGTGGGAGAAGTAACTATAAGGTGCGGCAGCCAGGCTGCAGGAAACCGGAGCCAATTTACCACATCAATCTTCTAAAACCTTGGCATGATCGAGAGGCATGCTTAGTCACCCAGGAGATCCTTCCCCAGAAGGATAACTTACATGAGCAAGTGAGGATATCACCCGACTTGACGCCAAATCAAAAGGTTGAGGCAGCCAACATGATTAATCGCAATCGAGATGTGTTCTCTACAAAACCGGGGCGGACGACTGAGACCTATCACATATCCGCACGATCCCCGGAGCCAAGTAACACTGAGACCCTACCGAATCCCAGCAGCCAAAGAGAGGAGAATCAGAGCTGAAGTAAAGAAAATGCTAGAATTAGGCGTTATTGAAGATCCTACAGTCAGTGGTGCAGTCCAGAGTTCTAGTGCCTAAACCTGATGGCACCATGAGATTCTGTAATGACTTTCGCCGACTGAATGAAGTATCCCAATTCGATGCGTACCCCATACCCGCATCGACGAACTGGGTTGACCGACTGGGTAGTGCCCGATTCTTGACTACACTGGATCTGACAAAAGGATATTGGCAGACTCCCCTGACCAAAGAAGCTAGAGAAAGACAGCTTCTCCACACCGGATGGGCTATTCCAGTACAAGTCCTCCCTTTTGGGCTACATGGGGCCCCAGCTACATTCCAGCGCCTCATGGATAAGCTGCTGCGCCCCCATACTAGTTATGCAGCTGCATACCTAGATGATGTCATCATCCATACTCCAGACTGGGAACCCGCTTGGAGAAAGTTGAGGCCGTACTATGCACCTTAAGGTGGGCTGGCCTCACCGCTAACCCGCTAAATGCGCCATAGGACTAGCAGAGCTAAGTACCTGGGATATATTGTAGGAAGGGTATAGTGAAGCCCCAAACTAATAAGCTAGAAGCGATTCAAAACTGGCCCCGGCCGACCCGAAAGAGGCAGGTCCGTGCATTCCTGGGTGTGGTAGGCTACTACCGACGTTTTTATCCCCACTCGCCAGTAGGGCAAGTCCTCTAACGGAACTGGTGAAGGCCCGAGGTCCAGACATGGTGAAGTGTACCGACGCAGCGGAGAGGGCATCATAGACCTTCAGACAGCTCTCGGTAATGACCCCATCCTCATAGCCCCGGACCTACCAAGGAATTTTTTGCAAACAGATGCTTCGAGGTGGGGTTGGGGCGTTCTGTCGCAAATGATTGGAGAGAAGAACACCCGATCCTCTACAAGCAGAAAGCTGCTCCCAAGAGAACAGAAGTATGCAGTAGTCGAGAGAGAATGCCTTGCTGTTAAAGGGCCATGGAGATGCTGCGTTATTACCTCTTAGGCCGGACTTACCCTTGCGACTGAACATGCCACCCTTCAGTGCATGCAGAGAAATAAGGAAAAGAATGCAAGGGTCACCAGGTGGTTCTTGTCCCTCCAACCTTTCCAATTCCGCATACGGCACAGGGCTGGATGCCACCACGGCAACGCTGATGGTCTTTCCCGAGCACACTGCCTGGCATCCCAAGTTGCCCAACCCTATGGTGTTGAGCAGGGGGGGGGGATATGTGATGGGGCATGGCCAGATGGCTACAGTAAAGTACTGAGAAACAGGTAGGTTAGCCCCAGGCTAAACAAATCCCTAGTACCCTGGTAACCAAATGGCAGTTGCTCCAGGTTAATCAAGGCACCTGGAGCCAATTAAGATCTTTTTAGAAGGCAGTAGAGAGAGCTACTTAATTAGAACACCTGCAGCAATCAAGGCAGGCTAATCAGGGCACCTGGGTTTAAAAGGGTTCACTCCAGTCAAGCAGGGAGGAGCCAGAGAGGAGTGTGTGTGAGAGCTGGGAGCAAGAAGGCAAGGAGCTGAGAGTGAGAGACTGTACTGCTGGAGGATTGAGGAGGACAAGCATTATCAGACACCAGGAGGAAGGTCCTGTGTGTGAGGATAAAGAAGGTGTTGGAGAGGCCATGGGGAAGTAGCCCAGGAGTTGTAGCTGTCATGCAGCTGTTACAGGAGGCACTACAGACAGCTGCGATCCACAGGCCCGGCCCTGGGCTGGAACCTGGAGTAGAGGGCGGGCCTGGGTTCCCCCCAAACCTCCCAACTCCTGATCAGACACAGGAGGAGCTGACCCAGACTGTGGGTTCCACAAGAGGGGAAGATCACTGAGGTGAACAAATCCGCCAATAAGCGCAGGACCCACCAAAGTAGAGGAGGAATTTTGTCACAATAGTTACACATGACCTCTGGAGCACTTCCCTGAACAGAGCATTCCATCTTTCCTCAAATAAACCCATATGTGAGTAAAGTTACTCAGAAAATTCTGCAAGTTAAAAGAGTTAAAGTTAGAAGTTTCCAACTCTTCTTTCCATAGCAGAATGGAGTAGGGGAAAGATGTGTGTTCATCATGAATTTATCAGATAGCAGGGATCTTGGAAATCATTCCAATAAATTCCTGACCATATCTGAAGGTCTCTTCCTAACATAATGGGGCAGGGGATGTCACACACACAGTGGATACATTGCTGAAGCCATAGAAGGAACATTACAGGTGTTTAGTTTTTACTCAAAGCTCTGTAGAGTCCTAAATGGAGCCTGCTTCAGAAGATAGCAGCTGGCTGGCTCCATTTCTTTCTGACTCTGCAGCACTGGATGCCTGGTGTAGGCAGGGAGAGGTGTCCCTAGATTTTAGTGAAGATTATCTCCATGATCTTACATCTTGTACCTCCTCTTCTATGGATTTAGAACCCTTTGTCCCATGGTTCTCATGCCTTTGCTCCCCTCATAGCTTCAAATCACCATACTGATAGAACTGTAAAGCAGACCTGTTCCATGGTACTTAGTTTCTGTATGGAAATAGATATTTCATTAATCGTTCATGTCTCATATTTATGTTGGTTACAATCATGTATGAAAGCTACACCAGGGATTGAACCAGGGAACCTCCACAGCCAAAAAACACAGGTCTCTACAGCTTGAGCTAAAGAGCCAAGCTCTACAGCTAAAACCTGTAACATCCTCTGTGGATCAGGCACAGAGGGAGACACACCACACACTGACCAAAGAGTTACATGTGCTCTTATTTATTTATTATTTGCTGCATACGTGAGCATAAATACATTATCCTGGTGGACATGCTTAATCACTTAGATTATTTTAAGAGAAATACTATTGTTGTTTCAACATATGAGATTGGTCATGCCACTTTTTAGGTTACTATAATTAGAACTGCTAGGAAGGATTCTTCCTTTCATCTCAACCTTGTTGTGTTATTAATACTAATCTCCATTTAAAAATCAGATAAATCTTTGGTTCTCCTTTCACCATAAAATTCTAATACTCAGAAAAAACAAGAAAATTCTTTTCCCATGATAGGCTGTTTTTACAGTCCTTGCACTGGCCAATGAGAATTTTGACTGCGAGTGATGGGACCCATTGGGAACATTTCTGAGATATCCATCTGTTTGGTCAGCAATAGGCTGTGCCAGCAACACGCTCGTCTCTCAGTATTTAGCTTGAATTTTACAATTTCTCTGTACATACTGCTGAATGGATCCAAATCTCAGGTCATTTTGTGTATGACTCAAAAATACAAAATCCAATCTCAAAGCAGGTACAAACAAAATTAGTCATTTTAAATGCTGAGGATCCTTTGCAAGGAACAAAAGGATCAAAGCAGCCCATGATTAAAATATATTGAAAAGCTGTTACTGAGTGAAGCATCTATCTAATGAGTCTGACAAGGAGACATTATCTAGCTTGACCTATCTAGTGCTCACTTCAGGCATTTAACCTAAATGGCCATTTCAGAGTTTTAAAGAAGATAATACAGAATCCAATGCAGTGCAACAGCCTTTGATGACAAAAAACACAAGGTAATCTTTGCAGTTTAACAATGTAGATAAACGTCTATTTTTATATTTCCCAAAGATCCATGAGGCACAGGTGCTTCAGATAACAAAAGGAATAATGCAATACAGCTTCAATGCATTTTTCTTTCTTACGTTGAGGTATTGATTCACTGCTGGTGCTTATTCTCTACCAACTTATAAAATCCCTTTTTGTAAATGGTCAGTGTTCAAGAAGGAAACAACACTAAAGTTAATGGGTAAAAAGGTAAGAGCATTTAGGAGACTAGAATTCAAATTGCCTCCTTGCTCCCATTAGTTCTTTCAGAATATGAAATCTGAACACACTCATGGTTTGTTTCTATTGTCTGTCATCTCCAATGAGTTTTTTCAAAGCAACCAAGGAAAACACACCTATTACCTTCGGATAATAACCAACTACCTTGTGAGAGGGGGATAGTGAGAAGGAAAGACATTTGGCTCTAACCGGTCCTGCAAGGTTGTAGAAAACTATAGAACACAGTAGCGGTGTCCAATATTCTCAGTTCACCAGACTAAGGCTATGTCTACAGAGCACGTACCGATGCAGCTGTGCCGTTGTAAGATCTCTCACGTGGCCACTCTATGCCGACGAGCGAGAGCTCTCCTGTCAACATAATTAAACCACCCCCAACAAGCGATGGTAGCTGGCCGACATAGCGCTGTGCACACTACCACTTAACTTATGCCAGGATAATTTACGTTGCATATGCGTAACTTATGTTGTTTAGGGGTATGTCATTTTGTAGATGGCTCCTTGTTCACCACGAGCAGCTGCATCCTCTGCTTGTGTTGCCAGATCATCAATATAATGTCATTTGTCCGCTCTCACAAGGCGTTTGACCTCCTGGTGTGCCTTGCTATCCTGCTCATGGTATCTGTCCTTTAGCTTCTGGGATTTTGTGTCTAAAACTTGTTTCTTCAGGGCTCATCTGGTTTCTGTGGCGTTCCATGTGCTGGGTGTAATCCACTCCTTCCTTCTCTTCTGCCTGTAGCGTAGACAGGCTTCACTGCTCTGTTTATAAATTGCTGTTACTTTGTCCCACTTCTTGTTGATTTCCTCATCCACATTCTCCTCCTCTTCATCCAGGTCTGCAAGTGCTTGAAACCTGTTTTTTAACTGCAGAACGAAGGCTGTCTGTGTTTCAGGGGACTTTAGCTTGTCAATGTCATAACGTCTTGTTTGGTGGACCCACACTTAGTTGTAGCTTGATGGAGGCTGTCACCAGGTGGTGGTCACTGCCAACATCTGCATCTCTTCTCACTTTCACTTCTGTCAGTGAGTGTTGCCATTTGCTATTGATCATGGTACGGTCAATCTGGTTCTTATCTCTGCCATTTGGAGAACATTATGTCAGCTTGTGAATTTCACGATGTTCAAATAGGGTTCCACTGATGGCTAGGTCATTCATATTACAGAAATCAACAAGCCTCTCTCCATTTTCATTTATGGTGCCACACCCATGTCTTCCCACTGCTCTGTCGTTGTTTGTGTTGTCCTTACCAACTTTGGCATTCAGATCTCCCATGAAGATAGAGAGAATACCATGCCACAACCTAACTCCACCTGTAGTGTAAGGTAGAATTTGTCCTTTACTTCTTCATCATTGTCATTTGTTGGAGCATAGCACTGAATGAGGGTGATATTATTATGTTTCCTTTTCAGTCTGGCTCTCATAAGTCTGCTGCTGATGGATTTCCATTCAAGCAGGGAATGCTCCACTCCCGTCTTCAAAAGGATGGCAACACCCTCATGGTATTGTCCCTCATCTCGTACAGAAAACAGCAAAGTTTCTCCCAAGGCTGTTGTTAATCTTCCTGATCCCGCCCATCTGCTCTCGCTGACACTCAGGATGTATAAGCTGTAGCATCTCATCTCTGCTGTGACCTAAGCTAGTTCCCTGTTTCATACCTTGTCCAATGCATGTTACCACTAATTAAACTGTGCATAATTCACAGCAGGGATTTGGAGCTATCCAAGCACTATGGCGGGTTAAGGGGTGATGCAAAGCCCAGTAAAATCAGTGGGACTCTTTCAGCTGATTTCAATGGACTTTGGATCAGTTTCTACTAAGTGAACACCCAAATGCAAGGAGAACAATAGTGACATGCTGAGATCCATTGCACAGACTTATAATTCAGAAGTTTCAGAGAGCCTGGAATGCAATACTAGTACCAGTAATGCTTCAGTATTCGGAAACCACTAGCATATGGTACATGAGACTCTCCAAGAGGGTTCAGCTGTTACTACCCACCTACCACACTGAATTTTTGGTTACTAAAAACTAGAATTGCTTGTTTAAATAAAACATGTTATTTATTTAAACCACAGACGTTCAGGCTTATCTCCAAGCAGCTGCTTATGGAAACTTCCTTATTTCTTTTCCCCTTGCCAACATTTCACGTACCTTCCAGCTCTTTGACATTAACACAACCACCAAAGATGGTTATTAAGCAAAGTTTAATGGAGGAAAGGTCCAAAATTATAATATAAAACGACCTCATTTGGCATTTTGAAGTAGAAAGTACTATAGCATCCCTGAACATTATTATGGGGCTGCAGTCTCCAAATCGGATCAATTAATGGGCTACATTTATAGCATTCACCATTGTTGGCGTGAACATGTTGTCATGATTGTCATGAACAGGAATCAATGCTGTTAATCAATTTTAAAACCTTGGAAACAAGAATTGGGTATTTTAATATCTCGTGCTCCTTGTGAATTATACTCCTATGCTGTCCTATACTGCCCTTTTCAATACAATACAATTTGACTAGGTGCATTCTACCTCTCTGCCTGTTTACAGCCTCTTAGAGCCAAGGGTAAAGAGTGAACTGGATCACCCAGATGGCATACAGGATACTTAAAAGGTCTCTCTTATATTTCAGGGAAACTTCCTTTGTGGGATGGGACAAAATTACTCTGCTCGATCCATTCCTTCACGTGAGAAATAAAGAAAGAAGGGAAATGTTTCTTCTTTTTCCAACAATAATATTAATTCATATGAAGTCAATAGGAGTTGAAGGTGTCAAACACCACCTAGGATTGAGCATAGCCTGTGGAATTTGGACTTATATTAACATGCCCATATTTTTAAAATAAGGTCCACAGAATTAAATAAATACAGTAACAGAATTATATAGTAATATACAGTCCCTAATAGAACTGCAGAATAGGAAAGGGAGAGAGAACTTTCTAAGTATGAATAAGGGAAAAAAGTTTGTTTTTCAGTGGCATTTCAGTTTCTAAACATTATATACACACGGGCCAAACTCTCCTTTCAGTCACATCACTGTAAATCTGAGTAATGCCAGCAGGATCTTCCAGATGTACACCCACCTCAGAGCAGTTGTCATTGTTTGAATTTTACACACCATCTACACAAGTACCCATTCAGGCTGCACATAAATAGAGGAAATTTGCACGACTAACTATTGAGGGGCCTGATAATACAGAGCCTGATCCAAAGCCCATTTAAGTCAATGGTAGACTTTCACAATATATTCTGAACAAAGCTCTACAGGCTTTGGAGGGGCTGGCATCTTGTCCAAGAAGGCCCCCTCATCACCACAGTAGGAAGCACAGCCCTGCAGAAGCAGCAGAGAATCCTGTGGCACCTTATAGATTAACAGACATTTTGGAGCATGAGTTTTCGTGGGTGAATACCCACTTCGTCAGATGCATGTAGTGGAAATATCCAAGAGCAGGTATATATATGCTAGCAAGCAAGTTAGAGATAACGAGGTTAGTTCAATCAGGGAGGATGAGGCCCTGTTCTAGCAGCTGAGGTGTGGAAACCAAGAGAGGAGAAACTGGTTCTGTAGTTAGCAAGCCATTCACAGTCTTTGTTCAATCCTGAGCTGATGGTGTCAAATTTGCAGATGAACTGAAGCTCAGCAGTTTCTCTTTGAAGTCTGGTCCTGAAGTTTTTTTGCTGCAAGATGGCCACCTTAAGGTCTGCTATAGTGTGGCCAGGGAGGTTGAAGTGCTCTCCTACAGGTTTTTGTATATTGCCATTCCATTCCCTGCAGAGACTCTGATGTTTGGAAAACTATGTAGGGCTTCTTTTCTCTCCCCTCAGCCCAGGATCCTGGATAGAGGAGGAGGGATATCTGGGGGACAAGAAAAAAAGGGGAAGACAATTATCAATGAACAGACCAGACTGGCTGTAGGGAATGGGCAATTGGGGAGAGATGAGTTAGAACAGCAGGCAAGAATAACGTATATACACTGAAAATTGAATAAGTAATTTTGTTTTTTATTTTACAATAAAAAAGGAGTTTGCTAGCTCCTGGAACTCTGGACAGCGCCTCTGGGGAGTCCTACTCTATGGACTACCCAACAATGGCTACCAAAGCCTTCTGACATCATTTTCCAGCATGCTTGGAGTCAGGGGTGAGAATACCCTGACTCGGAGACAAAGAGTAAAGTTTCAGTTTTTGAGCTTTGAGTATAGGAGCTGAGAGAGATGCAGAACCGCAGAGGGTGTCTGAAACATTCACCACACCTCAGGAAAGGGACTACATAAGATTGCCTAGGTAGAAAAATAGTTGGGTGTAGGCTACTCTATTTTAAAAAAGGAATCCACTATGATGTGTGCCAGCCATCATCTTGATCACTTTGCTTATATGTTGCATTCTGTTGTTCTTCTCTTTGTCTTTCTTTAGACTAGAAGATCTTTAGGCACAGGCTGTGTCTACTTTGAGCCTCTACAGCAACTAGCACAATGGGTCTTTGATCCTGATTGGGATCTTTGAGTAATACCCTGGTACAAAAGATAATAGTAAAAATATATACTCCATCTTCAGTTGTGGGATTGCTCCTTCCGTTTTTGTCCTGTCCTTTCTTCAAACATACATTTCCAGTCTGGCATAATTTTCCTGGCTAATTGCACATTGAAGGATCACCTGCTTAAGAGGTTCATATTCATTACTATAAAAACCAATCCACTTGCCAAATCATTAAGAAGCAGACTGGCTAATAATTATGATCAGTATTTGACTATAAATACATCTCAGTATGCTTAATTCAATGTCCTACTCAAATACCAAAGATAGAGAATTTAAATTTTAAACACACATTACTTGAACATAATATTACTGCATTGGTCTTACTAAGAAATGCTACTACAGTCTTTAAAGGGCAGTAATTTCATGCTAACAGCACGTTGACTTTCTGATAATCTCTTCATGCACAAAAGCAATTCTGAGTATTGTACATTGTTAACTGCTGTACTCTACCTAAACATACAATCAATGACCAAAAATGTAATGGGATTCAGAAGTCCATACCAGAAAAGTGAACGTGATTGGAAAGGCTGTTCAAGTGTGATTAGGCAGTTATGCAAGAAGGACTTACAAGAGATATATAGGAACAGGCAAATTCTGTCCACTTCTCTATGGCCAAAACCCAGTAGTAACATGCAGCAGAATCAGGCTTCACTAGTGTCATTCACATGATGTAATTTAGGAGCTATGATAAGGATTGGTGGAGTAGGAGAGCTGGGGAACAGTGGGATCTCCCACTAGAGGAATTCATGGCTATCATCCCCACACAGCCTGAGCTGAGGAGCAGTGAGAGGCTACCGTACCCACATGTAGTTCCAATACTCTCATTAATTCAAGATTGGGCTTCTTATCCTGCTCATCCATTTTTACCATGGTTTACATGAACAACATTCCACACACTTATTTTAGAGATGTAGAAACCGGTGTTCACAGTAATTAAGTGATGTGTCCTTGGTTCAGCATCAGAACTAGTGTTAAGACCAAAGGCTTTTGATTCCCAGTCTTATGACCAATAGTTCAGTGCCTCTCCCTGGGAAAGACTCTTACCCCTCTGTACCATAATCATATTTCAGTTGAAAATGATGCTCCCAATATCCATAGCTACAGGTAGGTAAATGTTATTACATAGTTTTGTAAAGGGAGGCTCAATGATAAGGAAATACAGTAGAGATGTGTCATCAATTCAAGGTCTAGATCTGTCTGGGAGAATATAATATTTTACATTTAATTGTGCCTTCTATCAAAAACTCTCACAGTGTTTTACAAACATCAATTAATTAAAACACAAAATAACCTTGTGACAAGTATTATTCTCCCAATTTTACAAATGGGGAAAATGAGGCACAGAGAGATTAAGTGTGTGATCATGGGCAACACAAGTATTCATGTCAACTATATTTGCAACCCCTTTGTGTTTATGTCTGGTGTAAATTCAAGTTTGTGATCTTTACTACCATGAAGACACGAGAACAGCAAATTTTAAGTTTGCCTATTCAGCACAAGTCATTTTCAAAAATCCATATTTGTTGTATATTGTCAGATGGTAGGTTGCATGATTTGGAATTTGCACCATTTTCATTAGTTTCAGAGTCAGCCAGTCAGGAAACAGACACAAAACCAAGTGGCCAATACAGATGAAATGTTTAAGCTTTAGGATTGAATATTTTGCAGTGAACTGCTCACAAGCAAGTCATATAGGAAAAATTAGGTTGCACTGAAGTTAATTCTGAGTAATTAATATGTTAGGAAGCCTTACAATCTACTTTTTCAAACAGAAAAAAAGGCTAAAATTCAGCAAATAACTAATCGGTTATGATTTTTTTTTTTGCTCCACTCTCAATAAAACCCAGATATCAGTGATCCAAAGCTTACTGAAGTATATATAAATGCTTCATCTGATTTGGCCCTCTTTGCTTTAAACACAAGAGTATTTCATCTCCCGGGGCACAGTCCTGCATTCCTGACTCAGCAATACTCCCATTCCCAGCACAGGATGCAGATGGAAAAACATTAGCATTGTATCCTGCCTTTTCAGCTAAACTTTATATCCAACATTTTTAAAACACTTTTTTTTTTTAATCCTTGACTGTCTCTGAGGACACTCAAGAAGAGGCAAGAGAATTCTTTCAGGATCTGGAAAGACATACCTCACAGGCTCAGGTGAAAGAAAAAAGTGCAGTGGCAATGTGTAAATGAGCACTCCCAACAAGAGGGAAAAAATGAAGAGCAGGATCATGAACTCTGTCAGTTCAGTGAGACGGTCTATGTATGACATGGAGGAGCTCAGGGATAAGTGTACTAACCTCTGTGGAACAAAGCAACTGGAATGTGATCATCATGGTAATATAACCTTGTTATAATAATTTCTCACTGGTGTTGCATAGATTGTTATATCAGAGATATGTAGTGATGCGTTCTCACTGTGATTTGAAAGCTTGTAAGTGTTTTGTTCCCTCTAACACTGATATGAGGCTATAACCCACAGCCTAGAAAAAACTAAAAAGTTTACAAACCCATCTGTAAGCCCAAATCAATAATACAAGTAAAAAATGATACTGATTATTGTTGAAGGAGATCCCTTCTTACATGATACATTCAAGTAATTAATGTTAAGAGTGATTAGCTCCTCCCAGGCTCATCACACTGAATTTGATCAATTGACGTAATTAAAGATGCAAATATAAGGGATATTTTTAGTCAGTCATAGGTACTGCCTAATTGCTAGAAGTCATTTTCTTCCTGCTTTGAAGAAGCTCCTGGCTCCCCTGTGATTTAGAATACCGACAGAAACAAAGGAGTTATAGAGGTTTGGCCTTGATATACAAGCCTATTAAAATCCCTGAGGTGAGACACAGAGCTAAAGACTACTCTTCCAAAACAGGCTGCACAGGACCATTAAGCAGTGCAGTAATAGCTTGGAATAGGTTCCTGCAGTATAGGATGAAGCTGTAGTAGGTGTGCTAGAAAGAACTGCTTTATTATAGAGGGTTGCATAAAACATGGGACACAGCAAGCATTTCAAGATGCTGAAATATTGGCGTTGTGACTATGCATCAATCATTCCTTACCTAAGAGATTAGAACATAATGAAAGTTAGGAAACAACGAAGTCTGAAGGAGTTTGTTTGTCCAAATAGATCCTTTTATGGCTGATGGTCAACCAAGGAAAAGAACCAAATGGATCCCTGCAGAGGAGCTATCTAGCAACATTCAACATATAATATTAATATTACTAAAACAACACCTCCTTAATATCTTGTGAAGGCTACCCGACAGTGAGAGTCACAGTACAACCTAGTGCCAGTACGCAGTGCTTTGACTATGCCTCTCTAAACACACCAGACAGTAGATCTGAGCCCACACAGAGGAGGAAATAATCTGTGCCGAAGTGACATGGTTCCTTAACTTCCCTCCCCAAGGAGGCAAGGGAGCACGGCAGAAAACAGAGTAGAGAGTGTGACTCTCCAAGTCCTAATCTGGCTTCTCGTCAAGGCGCACCGTAACTACAAGCCACAATCTAACCCATGATTGAACTGACCCTTGAACGTTAATGCACGTGGTAAGTTTTCTTCATAGGAGTAGTCCCCCTGAAGAAAACAGGACTACTCAGGTGAGTAGAGATAAGCATGTGTGTAAGTTTTTGCAGCATCTACATTTAAAGCAAGCACATCTGGTAACTTGCTAGAAGTTACTTGCTAGAGAGAAAAGTCAACGGAATCACATTGTAAGAATTTAACGTTTTGGAACAACTGTATATTATGACCATTCCCACAGCTAAAACTAGTCAAACTGCTGTGTGATTGATCACCAGAGTCACGTCGGATTCTTCTTGTTCCCTCTTCGATAACTGAAACTTTTAAAACAGGAGAGTGATTAATGACAAATAGTGAACAATGTGCTTCTGATTTGTATTTTCAAATGAATTAAAATTTGGGCTCACATTTATGAAACGTTTGGCTTATTGCCCAGTAATAACCCACTAACAGCAGCAAAACACTCACCATATTTTTGCAGTAGATGATCAGCCTTTTCCACCATGTTGGCCCCTTACACATGAGCCCCTTTCAGTATCTTTTTCAGCATATCATACAATGCCTCTTTGTCATTAACAATTACTATGTAATAAACTGTTTTACTGGTTTTGCTTACCACATGTATTTCTGAAAACAAAAACAATAAATGGCAGTAAAAGACAATAAAATATACAACACTGGGGATTTTTTTTTTATTACAAACAAGCTAATACCGTACACTCAGCATATTTTGCAGCTCAATGCACCAGACTTACTGTCCAGGTGAATGTTTCCTGCTATAAATTGCAGTGCTATGGCTCTTTCCCACCACACTCTAAAAGTTCTTTCGGATGATGTGCCCTAAAACAAGTCTATTCCTTGGCCAAATTTATGGGAAGGATAAAAGGTTGGCAGTTTTATGCAGAGGCATTTTTTAACTTTGCTTGCCATGCTGGAAGCACACTCAAACTCTGTACTGGAAAGAAGCGCTTTAACCACTCCACATAGTCCTTGCAGAAACTCCTCTGTGGTTTCTAAAATAAGTTAGAGTAGATTAGATTGATCGTAATGGATCATATTACGGTAGAAATCTGATCCATTATGTGGACTGTTTGCTAACTTGAAGAATATGAAATAAGAATTCTGCAGTTATCTGGACAATGGTAACTTCAAAGCATTGGAAGAGTCCTAGGTTTGCTCTGAATGGTATTTAGAAGCCAATGGTATCATCGTTGCACTGACTTTTGACACTCATTGTCTTTGGTCATTCCCCAGTATTCTACATCCAGAAACTTACCCATTTGGTTTTGAAATCTGAACACCGCTGTTGCAGTACCCAGAGATAAGGGTTCTAGTGTAGCTACATAGTATAATGTGTATCCCTCTATACCACCTTTTACACAGGCCAATTTGTTGAAATATGCTTCTTTAAAGGGAGGAAGTGTCATCTGGCGGTTGGAGGGGTGGCTGGAGAGTCTGGATTCTTGGGTTCTGTTACTGATTCAGTGTCTGATTTCGTCCAGTCACTGATCATTTCTGGACCTCAGATTCCCCATATATGAAATAGGTATAGCAATACTTACTTACACACCAACCAGTGTTGTGAGGCCCCATTCATGAATAATTGTAATGTAATTGGAGGCCCTATATGCTACGTAACTATAATATGCTAAGCATTGTTTTTATTGTTTTATACTTCATCCACACACATGGTTATTTCCTGAAATTGTCTTCAGTTCTGTGCACTGCAAATGAAGTGGCAACAGATTGCTGGAATAATTTCACACCCAAGAGAAGACAGGTTCTCTTAATACATCTCTAATCTTTTCAGCAACACTCTGGGCAAAGAGATATGTCCTATCTATTCTCTGACAAATACACTGTCTTAACAAATTTAAAACAATCCTTCTTGGGTGCCTCCCTACCACAAGATTCAAGTTGAGATGACCAATTTACATGAGCAAAACCAGTATTACAATCTAGGTAAGAGGAACCCCTCTACACATCCTAGCTATGTCACATCAACATTTGCATCTCAGCACATTTCCAGCAATATAGCTGGTTCTAATTATATCTTTTCTTGTTCATGATCTTAAAAATTAGAAGTCATACAATATTTCCCAGTAAAGGCTGTAATGTAGCTTCTGGAAACAATGACAAATTACATTCCCCTGTGAGCTGACAAAAGCAATCTTTCCCTGTTGTCTGTAACATACTCTGTGAAGCACTATGCTGAAATTCACTTCCTCATACTTTCATTTCTTTCACTAGCATATGGCCTAGCTGCTCAAAGAAGTTGTCCTCAGGGTTCATTTTCAGTTCTCTCAGCCTTTCATAAATAAACGGACAGCTTCAAGGATATCAAACAATAAAGCAAAAACTCCGCACAAGGAGAAGATTTTGTGAAGTTAAATCTACTAAATGAGTTTCATGATCCTTTGTGGATCTGCATCCACCATTTGGAACAACAGGGAGTCTTTGTTTAGTAGAAGACGAGCTCTGTCGGGGCTTAACATTGCACCATTTACAACAATTGCCATTGGTCTCAGTGGAGGACAGTTAAGGGAGATGCAAGTGGATTGTTATGTTGTTTCTTCTGGCCACCACTGTGGCACCTCTCTGTAGAGGAGACTACACCCCCCCCCCATGGGTGCAAAGGTAAATTAATCCTTGTGCTTGCTCTGAAATTGCCCATAATTGCTCAGTTGCATTAGCTGCAGTGTATTGTGAACAAAAACACTTATTCACAAGTCACAGGATTAAAATTAACAATCCATTTTACACAGGTCAAAGGGCCTTCAAGCAGTAGGACATTATCTCGCTGTCTACCTGGCCATTTGCCTGAGTCAGCATAGTGCACGTTTTGGAAGAGACAAGACCAAGTCACAAAGTCAATGTGTGAATCTGAACATCTCCAAAGTCTGGGGTTATGGTCTAGGCCCACCTTGGTTTTCTGAAATTTGGTTATCCATGGATTAGCTTATTTTTGTTAGTCAATGCCAGGTTTACATCTTGTTCACACACATCCCTCCCCCGGCTCAACACTGGATGAGTTTTCTGTGTTCATTTATTTAATATATTTAAATTTGTACTCCACAATAAAAAGGGGCACCTATCCAGTGCTCCAGGCACCCTGGCCATGAATTACTAACATAGAAATACTATGAAGCAGGCAGCAGAACACATAATTCTCCCTCCACCCACAAGAGATCAGCTCCCTCAAATCCCACCCTAACAGCAATCTGCCCAAACAGATGCACTTTCAAGAGAGTCCTGAACTGTTCCAGAGCTGAAGGCCCCTCATGGAGAATGCCGCACTGCCAGTCCCCTCTTTTTTAAATTGAGGTGGAGTCCAGCTCAAACACCTCTGCTAATCACAACTATGGCAGTACAGTACAAGGAGAAATGGGGGTTTCTCAGATAGGAAGGTCCCAAGACATTGGGGGTTTTATAGGTCAAAATAAACACCTTAAATTCAATCCAGAAATAATGAGGGAGCCCTGTAGAAATCACAGAGCACCAGTGACAGGTGCTGCCACTGAGAAGCACTGCTGAATACCAGCCAGTCCTCACAGTGCCATGATAATGCAGCAGTGCACAGCTCTTTACAAAACTTCAAGTAAAGTACAGAGAGTTCTGCCAAAAAGTGGAGAAATTCTCAAGGGAAAAAGTGTCACTGAAGTCAACTTAAATCAAACGAGTGATAACTCCATCAGGAGAACAGGAGATATCAGTCACCAGTATGCTTGCTTAATATCCCCTGTTTTGGGATATTTTTTCAGTCAGTCACTCTCTTCATCTGCACAGCAGCCAGGAAGATGAACTCTTAGCAGATTAAAGCTATGGACCATTGAAAACAGTCTCTAACAAGGATATTTAACATGCATCTTTAAGGCTGATGATTTATCACTTATGCACTTTTTATAGATACCTGGTTAAAAGTATCAGATTAACAGCGCTGGAAACAGGAGACTAAAACTCTCCACCCCCAGAACAGGCAGAGCATCAAACTTCAATCATGCAATATCCCACCCAAATGTACCTCACTCAAGTCCAGAGGGGCAACTTTCATCAGTGAAAGGGTAGCTCCTTTTCCATGCTCTTTTGATGATTGGCCTCTCTTTTCCCCCTCTTAATTTTTCATTTGTGCAACAAATAGTACTTAGCTTTTCTATAGCCCTTTTAATCCATATATTTCACCGTATTTTGGCATCACATTGCCATTTTCCAGATGGGGAAACCCAGGCACAGAGCTATGACATGACTTGCCCAAAGTAAGTTGAGTTGTCCATAGCAGAGCCAGAAATAGAACTTAGGTCTCCTGAGCCAGTTCCCTATTCCGTAGACCATACTGCCTCCAAAGGTAAGGACAAAACCAAAAAGATATGAGAAAAATACATTTTTCTGGCCCTGTAACCTTGCTCCTTCAAGTCTATTCCAAATGCTGATGCTAAAATCATCTCCTTGGCTTGTCACTCTGATTGTGTCAAACTCCTCTTTGAGTCCTTCCCTGGTTCCTGCTTCATCTCCACATCAAATACAAGCATACTTCTAGTCTTCACCTTCATGGAGAAAAAAAATCCTTCAGAAAATCTCAAAAGCCCCTATTTTATCCTTCTTCAAATCCCTCCTGCAACTCACTTCTTCCATAGCGCCTACAAAACCCAGACTTGACCATAGCTGGGCAGGTGACAAGATTTGACCGACCCTGTCCTTTCTTCCTTTCCCTTCTCCGTTCCTTTACCCCCATTACAAAAATGTAATCTGTGTAACTAAGATGGCTAAGTAGATTCATTTGTTCATACCGTGCATTGGACATGCACTATCCCTCACCAGTTTATCTCTGTAGATCATACGCCTTGCAGGTCAAGAATTCTCTCTCTTTTATCTTTGTACAACACCTGCCCATTGGAGTCCCAGTCCTGACTAATAATAATTGATATGACGAATCAATACAATATGAATAATAATGAAGAATTGTAGTGGGGCAGACACCCTGCTCCTGCCAGGAAGGGGGTCAAGGCAGGAGGTGGGCTGGGTAAGGAGGCAGCCACAGCTGTGGCCACACCCAATTAGGCTACCGCTGGCCCTGATATAAGGGCTAAGGATGGAGCTGGGTGAGTCTCACTCTACCCTTGGAGTGGGAAGGACCTAGCAGCCTGGGAGCACAGGGTACCTGACACAGAGCAGTGCTGGGGCAGGGCAAGAGGGGCTGGGGAGCTCGTCTGGCAGCTCCCCAGGCTGAGGCCTTGTTAAAGGCCTAAGGAGGTACAGGGGCTGCAGAGGTGCAGCCTGGGGATGGGGATGGGGATGGGGATGGGCAGAGGCAGCTGGTCCAACCCTCTTGCCAATGATGAGTGGCCATGACAGACTGCAGTTTTCCCCAGAGAAAGGGGACTAGAGGATGACTGGCAGTAGCCACTGAGGCAAGATGGACATAGGGGGAGGGGGCTCCCCTGGGAAGGGAGACCCTGAGTGTGGGGGTGCTGCTGTGGGTAGCACCTCAAGAGAAAGGGGAACTGGGGGTCTGGGAGGAACATGGGGGCATAAGGCAGGAAGGGACACCAACCTGGAGGAGGCGCTCCAGGGCTGGAATGAGCTAATTCCCAAGGTAACCAGCAGGAGGCGCTGCACCAGTGAGTCAGCAGA
The DNA here is from genome assembly GCF_003597395.2 of Chelonoidis abingdonii. Taxonomy (NCBI): domain Eukaryota; kingdom Metazoa; phylum Chordata; order Testudines; family Testudinidae; genus Chelonoidis; species Chelonoidis abingdonii. The sequence continues at coordinate 98,230,487 of NC_133775.1, forward strand.
TCTGCTACCAGAATGAATACAAATAACATATGAGTTATAAAAACAAAGTCATTGAACAAAACTATCTTCTTGCTTGGAAACTTTCTTCAATTTTTGTTCACCATCAATGATAACAACTGAGTTTCTTTATTTTTTTTTCACTGAAGTAGCCCGTAATTTATGACGATTTGACAGAGTCTTGGAAGTAATTACAATGACTGTTTTTGATAAAAAGCAACAAATGGGGCTGACATTTAATCTTATTATATTTCCTAGCATGACAGTATTTGTAGCCTGAACAGCTTCAGGTGTGTACCCAAGTGAGGTTAATTTAGTTAAGTTGGTTCTGTTGACTCTAGGAAAGTTTAGGATCATTGGTTTTAGAGTGTGGGGACTAATCACCAAGTTTTGTGTTTGGCAGCTCAGGGTTTTCAGATTGTTTAGGTCACAAAGTACAAATAAAATATCTTTTACACGGGGATGAAAAGCACTTCTGCATGAATTTAAATTTAAATGCATAGGTCACTACATTCCTACTTACACGGGATGTAAGTCACTCAGAGAGGACCCTTTAGAAAGGAAAATTAAAGCAAAAACTCTCATTACCAAGTATAGTGAAAATGAAAGTCTTTCTAGTGCTGAATAATGATTTAGAAGCTTGTACCACCTTTATTTATCCTGTACCTTTCCTCCTGGATATATCTCCGATTCACTTTCATTCATGAGCTCCTCCAGAAATTTAACAGCTACTGCATTTGACTTGAAGATCAAATAATCAAGAGATCATAATAAATATTGAAGTATCTTCAAAATATATGACAGAAAACCACCTAGGGCAACAGTGGCTCTTTTAAAGCCAGAACTGATGTCTCAAGAGCAACAACAGCTTTCCGGACCGGCTGGTCCACTTGTTCCTTTTCGTCCCACCTTTCTGATTTGATTTTATACCTATTACTAGCTGCCTACTGCTTCATAACTACAGCATCTTTCCTCATATACACCTGTGCAGCCCCATAAAAGTGAAGTAGAATTAAATCCAATGTCCCTAAGTCTGTACCCAGAAATAGCTTTGTAAACCCAGAATAGCTCAATTCATTCACTTCAGCTGAAGAGACCATTTTTACTACCAGCAGAAAAAACCGCTGATTTTTTAATAGATATGATCTTCATTTTTCCTGTGATATTGTTATTCTCCTCCCCTTCTTGATCTATTTCTCTAGTCCTATACTTCTTTCTCCCCTCTGTCCCCCTCTGCTGTGTGTTTCTTCTCCTTCCTTTGTTTTCTCTTTACTTCACTTCTAATTAACTTTACACTGTGGGGGATCCCAAGGGTGCCTGTACTTGTTCTGCATTAGGAAAGATCTTCACCCACTATTATAAATCAGCTCAGTGTACATATCAATTTTGCCTCTCCATTTTCAGATTCACCAGCCTCCTCTGCACTTAACTTCCCCCCTTTTCTTTTCTTTATATTTCTACCTCCACGTTTTCTTACTCACACACACTTTTCTTGAGCAAATAGAAAAATAACAGAGAGAAGACATGCATCAGATTTTGGATGAGCTTTAAGATGCTAACATTCAGCACATTAATAATACTTGTGAGTGTGCAGTAGGATGGCATCTCAGCCTGTCATTTGGGAGTGAAACACCTATGCAGACACCTTTCCAAGTTTAGACAAGCTGGGAGGTAGGATGCCTCCAATTCCATATTTCCATGCAGAATAAAAGTGTCAGATCATTGCATATTCCTAATGAGCATCTTAACCTTTCTTTTAACACCAAAGACAAACAGAGGGGAAAGGACATTACCATGCTGGCTACTCTGCACCACATTAATGTTTTAATAATACTTTGTATTATATGAAAGCAAATTTTCCTTTGTCTTCCATTAAATGATAATTGATATTAATGTCTGATTCATATCTCTGAGGAAGTGACAATGAAAAAGAACAGGAGTGAGACTGGCGATATAATTTACACAGACTGCAATAAGGCTGTTAAACCAGCATGGCTGATGGTACAAGGTGAAAGATGAGCAAGGAGTTCAAAAACAATTGGGGGGTTGCAGAGATTAATAGAGAGGTAGGGCAGATTTTTCATGCTCACTTGATGGCCTCAGAAAAGTAACATGCACTAAGGTCTGAACATCTGCAGACAGATGGACAATGCAGAAAGTGAGAACAAGCAGATTTACTTGATACCATTGAGAGAGGGTAACCAGTGGAGGGATTCAGTGAGAAGGGGTGATGTGGTCATATTGCAAGGTGAACTTTGTGCATTTTGTGTGAACTGAATAAGTGGAGCTGTGTGTTAGGCTATCCAGAGAGGAGGCTTCAGTTATCAGGATGAGAAACAAGGAGGGCCTGGATGACAGTTGTAGTTGCATGGGCAGACAGAAAAGACCAGATCTAATGAATGTGATTATGAAGGAAGAAGCAGCAAGAATTGGACATAGGGAGGATTTGAGGGGGAGGAAACAAGAGTAGCTGAAGGCAGGTTGAAGGTCTGAGTAATTACATGATGGGGTCATCAATAGTCACAGAGAAGTCAGCACTAGGGAGGGGTTCAGAGGAAAGATAGGGAGTTCAATTTTAGCCAGGATAAATGTAATCTGACAACGTGATGTCCCAGATGATGTCCCCAAGAAAAAGGCTGAGATGTGAGGTTGAATGGAGGGAAGATAGGTTAGGAGTAGCAAGGTAGATTTGCAAGCTGACATCACAGAAATGGTAGCTGAATCTGGAGGTAGCCCAGGTGCATGGTTCTTCAACACCAGGGTGACAGACAGATAAAAACTAAGGACATAATGTAGCCTAGGTGTGACAACCTATGGCACACAGTGGCAAACGAGCTGATTTTCAGTGGCACTCACACTGCCTAGGCTCTGGCTACCAGTCTGTGGGGCTCTGCATTTTAATTTAAATTTTAGATGAAGCTTCTTAAACGTTGTAAGAACTTATTTACTTTACATACAACAATAGTTTAGTTATATATTATAGACTTATAGAAAGAGACCTTCTAAAAACACTCAAATGTATTACTGGCATACGAAACCTTAAATTAGAGTGAATGAATGAAGACTCGGCACAACACTTCTGAAAGGTTGCCAACCCCTGATGTAGCCACACAATTGTACATACCTTGAAGTGGAAGCTGTGCTTTAGAGGTATGAAAGAACTAAGGAGCAAGGTCCTTCTGCCTTTTATACAAGGAAGACTGAGATCTGAAGAGGTAGACACACACAGAATCTCAGCTCTAGAGGAAAGGTCCCAGTTTATCCCCATTTTTCTAGTAGTTGGATAATGAGTAGCTACCAAAGGAAGATGCTGGTACACTAAAGACACTTCCGACTGAATAAGGACCAGGAGGGCGTAGAAACTCTGTAGCTTGCAATCAGCAGGTCAGTCACATGATCACCCAAACTGAAAGGGTCATACCTATTCTTTCCAGTAGAAGGCGACAGTACAGACACACTATGGGAGGATAAACACACACACAGAGTGTATTGTTATACTAATAGCGACCCATACTGCCTGTGTGGTTTCCCAAGTTTGTAATGAGACTGGCAGGTCACTGGATCAGCCTGATGCCCTAAGGGTTAATGCTCTGCACATGACAAATCTATGCTCAGTTCCCAAATCTTGACTCCCACTCCTAAGGCCAGAAGAGGATGGGGTCGCTGTGGAGCCAGTGCCTGAGGAAGCCCTTAGAAGACAATGAGCATGGTAGAATTCAAAAAGTCTTAATGTAAGCTGTCCTAATTTATTAACAAGAGATTGATAATATCTGACAAATGACTGGAGATAAATTGTTAAGCTAAATGCAAATATGCCAGCAGCAGAAATGGAAAATTATAATAAAAGCTTTTATGACTGCAGGAAAATTCAAATCTAATTTGTCTATTCAACTAAAACTTCAGTGTCGTTCTGTTAGCTGTGTCAGAATGTTACATCAGTGAACATTCTAATTAGATCATTGTGGAGTGGTGTACATTGTAGATATTAGCTTAGATAGAGTAAAGAAACTGCACAGGTTAGAAGGCTGGTGTCTAGTTCCTGCTGGGCAATGTTGATTTAGACTGTGTCTTCCTTTAATGGACCCATCTTCTCTTCCATGCCCAATGGGAAACTTGTATACTATACATCAGGTCATCTCTTTGGCACTAAACAGCTAATACAGCTGATGTGGATATGATTTGCCCATTGTACATCTGTGACTCTAGAATCACATCTGTAATATTCTTACTTTCAGCTATTACAGTTCAGATTTAAAGCCCTGTATCCCTCATGTAGACATTTACAAAGGATACACAAGGCATTATCAGAAGTTAAATCCTAAGGTCAGTAGAAATAGGTTACAATATTTTAGCTGCTTTCCTCCACAAAGCTCTTCACTGTATCTAATCATTTCATTTTCAAGGTAAGATCAAATTGATATGGGCCTAGGATTTGTGACAGACTTTCTGGAATAATTTGCACTTAGGGACAAATCCTAGCCCGTCCTTTGTGGGTGAGGAGAGCCCTCTTGTAACAGAACTAGTTTCCACTGGGCAAAGAGTGGGGAAAGGATATGAAAAGGCTTAGGGGAGTAGTGACTAGCAATAGTTCTCCTGGGGCACTTGTTGTCTAATTACCAGAGCATCTAAGCCATGAAGAGAGACTTTAAAGTATAGGAACAGTTAACTTCATCAGTTACCAACAAAATGTGATCAAATATACAGCACACTTCAGTTCATTGTGCAATGCTCAGCACGCCTTCAATCAATCCTGCCAGTATATCTTAGGCACTTCATGTTCATGAGCAAACTCTTAAGCAGACTCACAATTAAGAGAATGGATATTTAGAGACCCATCCTCAGCTTGTGTAAATCAGCACCGTCAGTGGAGCTACCCTAGTTTACACCAGCTGAATATGTAGCTCGAAATCTGTATTCTCTTAAGTGTGGGTCCCTTATGCTTGTCAAAAATGGATCTTCCCTTTTGTGAATAGCCCAGACAAAGCATAGCTTTATTAATGACCACCAAGGGACATTCTTTAAGTATCGGTAAAGTCTTATTAATGTTCTTTAAGCCCCAAACTCTCTTAAAATAAAGAGGCTGAAGCAGTTATTTCAAGAATTAAGCTTGAACAATTACCAATTGCAATACATACTATTTCTTTTCTCCTCTAACTCAGAAAGTTAGTTCCCGCCAGATACAGGTATCTTACCCTCATGAATAGGGATAAGGAACATCACGCCTACCTCAAATACCACGTAGCCTCTTGCTGAGCAGGGAACAGGCAGGAGAGAGTACAAACTAGACCAACAAATTGGGCAAAAAATTGTAAATACAGAAAGGAAAAGACAGATGAGAATGATAAAGAGAAGAGGAAACAGAGGCAGAAAGGGAGAGGAAAGAGATTGGATTGAAAAATAGAAAAGTGGCAACTGTGCTGAGACATGGCACAAAGGGGCTAAAGAAAGGAGGTATCCACCCATCCAGCAAGCCATCACAAGAGAGATATCAAAGGCAATGATTAGGAACCACTGCACTGTCCTTTTTATGGCTCTTCACAAGGTTCACGGACACAAATTGTGACTAGAATACTTAGGGCTAATTTTTTTAGCTTTGATTCAGGTTTATAGCTATATATATTTCATTGAGACAGAAGCCTTAGTAATAAATAATGATGCAGAAGGAGTTGAGAAATTAGAAATTCAGTACACATCCTTTCATAAACAGCCTAACTAAAAATAACTGTCTCTTTCACACATGCACTAAGGTATTTTGTATTCATTTTCATTAGACATATGAAGAAAAGTATGATCCATTTTAGAGAGAATGAAAGTACCATTCCACTTGGCTCTGTAGAAGTTATTTGGACTGACTGGGATGAGGAGAGCTGCTTACAGACTATGCTAAAGCATATTATGTTTTCCAATTGAGATACTAAAACACTGTCTTATTATACAGAATTTGCCAATGTTATCTGAGATACCACAATTATTCCTTCGTCTGGTGACAAGACACTTTGAGGGATCTCCTATACCACTAATGATGGATGAACTATTTCAGAAGACACTATCCATTGCATTTAGCTCCTTTCTGTGTTTGTGAATTGTCTGCAAAGAGGTGACAATTTCCACACATTAATTCCTCATTCAAGATTTATTGATGAAAGTTTTACATGAACATATTTCAGTCTATAGGTTGCTCACAGACTCTTTGCTGAGAGCACTGCTTCATGTCTTTCATTTTCACAAGTGTGAAGTTAACCTGCATGGATTGGACAGAGAGGTAACATGGTGAGGTTTTGTTCCCCAATTAGATAAGGAGACATTACACCAGCCGGGAATTTCCAGAGCTCAGAAGTACTCCATCTACAGCCGTGTTCCAGCCAGGCCCAAATACAGGCCCTTTGGAAACCATTCAGTGTTTCCTCATGCTGGGGGAATTTTTAGATGGCTCGATTTGCCAGTTGTGTGACCCCTTTGTGTTGCTGTGATGATCAAGAACTGACTCAGGATCACTAAGCAGCAGCTACAGCAAGGTTGCCATTTTAGTGACAAGTGGAAGAGCTGGCCAATAAAAGTACCAAAGACTCAGACTTTCCCTCTCCACTTAGAAGTTCCTCATTTTCCTCAGTCATTTCAACATTAAATAATCCCTTCTGCTCATTATAGGGGGTGGGTGTATGTATAAGTGTGAAAAAATGTCATACAAAATTGCTTTTGCTGTCTTATAATCAGCTGAGAGAACTGCTAACTTGATGGGCTACAGTAGTTGAGAAGTACGTTGTAAAAGCTTTATATTCAAATGAGGAAACAGTAAAATATTACACAAACTGTTTGCTTGCAGTTCATGTAAATGAAAGAGGGCTTGAACTAACCTTTTCAGATGAGAAAACAGAATAAATAGATCATCATCCCCTGAAGAAAGTGTTCTGCCAGCTATGGTGGATTTATGAATTCACGTTGAGGAACATCTCTTTATGGGGCTGAACTGTCTAGTTGTTTCAAAGATAAATATTACAGATGAGTGAATAATTCACTCATACAAATGTCTGGGGAAAAAACTAAATGGAGTGTGAGTACAGGTGATGTGAAATTGTAATGGTTATTCCAAGCCATATTTGCAAATAAATTTTTCCAGTATTCACTCAGCCCTTCTCAGTAGGCACAGAAACCTTTTAAATCGCCCAAAATTTATGTTATGAATGTTAGCATTCATATTGGAAAGAGTTTGTTATTTTGGTCTTCGTTATGAATATACAGCATAGTGCAACATATGGGAGCTGATACTGATCTTCCAGAAGTAAATTAATCACGATATCCCCTGAAACACCTTCAATGTCAACCCCTTTTTTACAATCACAATGCAATATACATTGTTTTATAATTCAGGCAAAAAGGGGTACTTTTAACAGGGCTGTTAAGCTGCCAAAAACTCTGCACATTGTTTCTTCAAAAGGTAAGAAATTTTGCAGTTGACTCTAGTGTTAAAATCCTTTTGTACATAAACATAAAAACTTCATAAAACCTCATAAACTTTATAAAAAAGGGGATTATTCAATTTATCATATAATCCCTTCTGTTCATTATAGCATTGCTGTGTATCTGTGTTTGGAAAAGTGTGATTGAACACAGACCTAAGAACATAATCAGTTACTAAGATAAATAGTTAAAAGGCCATGAAACTCTTGCATATGAAGAGGAGGCCCAGTTTTAAGGTCCAATATTAAACATTAAAAGTTAACATGTAAGTCTTCTCCCGGACTCCCTCTCTTACTGCAGCTCCCTTCTGAGTATATGGACAACATGCCTCAGGTGGCAGATGACCAGGATTCATCAATGAATTTGGTCGGCTGATTGGATCATTAGCTTCCCTGGGCTGGGCACTGATGGGGAGAGTGACATGAACGCTGATCCATGCCCCAGACTGTAGTTCCCTACCATAGCTAGAAGCAATTTCTAGATCTTAGGAGTGGAAGAGTAACAACCCTTCATCCTTAGAATTGTCTGTTCGTTTTCAGGGATCCTCTGAAATGCTGATATCCTCTTCATGTCTTGTTCCCACCTTCACCAGCATAGTAACTTAATTGAGAAATGTTATCATAGTAAATACTGGTGAGTAATGGCACCAAAGACCAAGAGGAGGAAGCACCATTGTCCTTAACAATTTCATTCTCCTTCAGTTTGATCCCATCCCCTAGCCTCTCTTGTTATGGACTATAAGTCAGGCCCTATTCTGATCAGATCTCAGAAGACTCCCAAACCTCAGTATGGGTTTGATCCCATGAGTTTTACCATGACTTCAATGGGAGCAGAGATAAACTCAGTAAGTCTTTCTAGCAGCTACCTGTATTTTTATCTCAACCAGAAAAGAGGACATGCCAACAAAAGCAAGCCTTGTTCACTACGTAGATCTGCCTTAGCTCTATCACATTACGAATACCCACACTCCCACAGAAGTAATTGAAATATTCTACCATAACATAGCACAAATTCTATCAAAATAAAATGAATTGAGGGAAATCACACAGGGTTTTACTAATTCTTTCTCTCCAAAAATGAAATCATTTTTAGTATGTGATCTATGCATTGATGAATGCTTGCAGCTGGCCCATTGGCAGAGCTCTGCTGGAAATGTCACATTTTATTTTGCCAGCCTTGTTACTTGTTCTTTTCTGTACCATTTGAATTTGTCTTTGCTCTAATTCAAGGCAAAAAGCTCTGAATCAAACTTAGCATTCACTAAGGAATGTTTCCAAGGCAGATCTTCGTAAATATACAGTGTCTCAACTCCTCTCCAATAGCTGTAACCTTTTCAGTTTGAAGTGCTGGCCTTTGATGGCCTCCACTGTCCTTACTCATCGCAGTGATCCTTCAGAGCCTTCAATATGATAATATCATCAAAGGCACTTTTGCAACACCTCCTCCACTATAAGCACAGGTGGTCTTTGCTGTCCTCAATATATACTGAATGCTGAATAAAAATATTTCACTTTCAGTCATGCCAATAGAAGTTACATAGCTACAAAGATTTAAATATAATTTTTGGCTTTCTCAGTCAGAAGAGAACAGAGAACAGAGATTTAGTGAATATTAATATCTGATTTAGCCACTTTTCCTAAAATTGTATGCCCATATTTTGCACATTTACTCAAGATAATTGTTTGCATCTGGTATGTGGGTGCGTATACACGTGCAAGATCTTAGACATCTGAACATCAAGTTTTGCTTGCCCAAAACTCACGCATGTACAATTTAACAATAATTTGGGGTTGAGGTCTCAATGAAAATTGGCCCATCATGCGCTTTGTCCTGTGTGCAAATATCAGCTCTGACACTAACTCAGCTAGGCTGTGACCTTGGAAAATTCACTTAACTTGTCTGTAGCCCTGATCCAGAGCTTTATGAAGTCAATGGAGACTCCTATTGATTCCGTGGACTTTGGATCAGACCCTAAATCTCTATCTCACAATCTATAAAATGGGAGTATTGTTACATACCTACATGTAGTGTATAGGAACTGAGTTGTATCTCTTTAAATGGTGTGTGAGCCCTCAGGCTAGGGTGACCAGAGGTCCCAATTTTATATGGACAGTCCCGATATTTGGGGCTTTTTTTTAATATGGGCTCCTATTACCCCCCACCCCATCCCAATTTTTCACACTTGCTATCTGGTCAACTGAGATCAGACTTAAGCAAGCCCATGTGCAACTTTAAATTATGTCCCATAAACATCATCACTCGTGTCTGATTTACAGTCTTAGTACAAACTGCATTCCCAATAGAAAATTTGTAACTCTGTGTTCTAAACTACTGTTACCTAGAGCAATAGCATGACCCGCTTATTTCAATCCCTGGGTAAATCTTTCCATGAACCCATTTGTGGCAGGATGGCAAGGAACTGATGTGATAGGTTTAATACCATTTCTTTTGACTAACAATATAAACTCTCTGGATGTGAACCGAGTTCCATTGCACTTACAATCTGCTCAAGAACTCCTATTCTGAAAAACAACAGGCTTAACTCCTCTATTATCTGAATTCACACAGAATACTTCTGGATAGCTACATCAATTAAAAATATACATCCCCATAAAGGGTCTATCATAGCCTGTATGGATTCATTTGTCACTCCCAAGGATGCAAAGGAGCATTCTCAGGCATGCATTGCATTTGCTAACAACCATGATACTGCTTTGCCAGTCCTTCTATCTGCGTATCAACCCATAGCCAGTGCACAGAACTCCTAGCCAGAACTTTCATTTTTACAATTCCCAATTGACACCTCATGTACTTCTTGGAGAACACATGACCTGAGCTTTGTAGGAATAACCACCCTGTCGCCACACACAGGCAACCTTGACACTCATTTAACTGCTCTTTTTCAGCAAAGAAATCTCAAAGCAGTTGTTTGTGTGCAGGAGGGGAGCATCCATTTAATGCATCATTTTAGTCAGCACTAGATGACAGTTAGTTTTGAATTGTATCATGACATTTGTAACTGGCCAGAGTTCAATTTGTGCCACATTTAACTTTTCGACGGTCTCTGGTTCCCCTTCAGTATCTTTACCTGCTACATCCAATGGCAAACGTCAAGCAATCTACATTCACATATTGGTTGGTACTTTGAATTTAATATAATAGTGAGCACTGAAGAATATCACCTACCTCTGTAATCATGCTGCAACCATTGCTGGGACTCCTTTCTTTGAGTTAAGGAATGAAACTAGAGGCTGATGATCTGCAGCCAGAGTTAATGGTTTCCCATAAAGATATTGAGGATTTTTTTTAACTCCCCAGAATAAGTTCAGAGCTTCTCTATCAATTTGAGAATAGTTATGTTTCACAGAATAGTTATGTTTCACAGAATAGGAGATCCAAAAGCAAAACAATGTGTGCGATTTTCCATCACATGTGAAATTATGGCTCCTATTACATATCAGGAAGTGTCATAAGCAAATGTTATAGATCACAAATTATGGCTCTCTATGTTATAGAATCACAAATTATGGCTCTCTATCAATTTGAGAATAGTTATGTTTCACAGAATAGTTATGTTTCACAGAATAGGAGATCCAGAAGCAAAACAATGTGTGCGATTTTCCATCACATGTGAAATTATGGCTCCTATTACATATCAGGAAGTGTCATAAGCAAATGTTATAGAATCACAGGGCTGCAATACAGATATAGGGCAGAATGGGACCTTGAGAGGTCATCTGGTCCATCCCCCTATGCTGAGGCAGGACCAAGTATTCCTAGACCATCCCTTACAGGTATTTGTCCAACCTGTTCTTAAAAACTTCCAGTGGCGGGGATTCCTCCCTGGGTAACCTGTTCCAGTACTTAATTCCTAGTTCGGCTATCCCTCGATGCAAAAATGATGTTTTTGCCAAGGGGATACATTGGTGAGTTTTTAAGTGGCCGAGCAGCCCAATTCTTGCCCTGCAGATTTTTCCCCAGTTTCTAACCTCCTTTGCTACAAATTAAGCCGATTACTTCTTGGCCTATGTTCAGAGGACATGGGAACACTTGATCACCACCCTCTTTATAGCATTCTTTAACGTATTTGAAAACCTACCAGATACGCTCCCCCCATGCAGTCCTCTTTTCTCAACACTAAACGTGCCCAGGTTTTTTTAATGTTTCCTCAGAGGTCAGGTTTTCTAAACCTTTTATCATTTGTGTTGCTCCTCTGGACTCTCTCCAGTTTGTCCACATCTTCCTTAAAATGTGGTGCCCAAACTGGATGCAATATTTCAGCTGAGAGCTCACACATGCTGAGTGGAGTGGGACAATGAATACACCGCAGAGTAGTATTTGCCTTTTTCACAACTGCATCATATTGTTACTTATATTCAATTTGTGATCCACTAAAGCACCAAGCGCCGTTCAGTAGGACTAGTTTCTGGGTATCAAAGTTAGGCTGACTGGTCTATAATTTCCTGGGTCCTCTTTGTTCCCCTCTTTAAAGATAAGTATTATGTTTGCCCTTCTCAGTCCTCTGGGACCTCACCCATCCTCCATGAGGAGACAAAAATGGTGTAAGAACCCCTTTGGATGCTATACACTTCTGTGCCTCACCAAAAGCCCTGGTATGTTGTGTGGATCAACATCATTTGTTCATTGTGTCCATTTAGAGGATGTGTCACAGGTTGGCTGGCCCTTTAAGACAAGTTTGGCTGAGCCCCACCTGTGCAGATTAGATGGGTGCCCCACCACCCATCTGGTCTTGATCAACGAGGTAATTTATTTAACAGGGGTAGAAAACTCAGATTGAGAGTGGAATCACAGAAAATGGGCAGGTTTCCGAGTAGCAGCTGTGTTAGTGGCTTCTGTGGACTGGGGCGGCTCTAGGGATTTTGCCACCCCAAGCACGTGTTTGGCGTGCTGGGGCCTGGAGCTGCCCCTGTCTGTGGAAGTCCCTGAGTGATGTTCTGCAGGAGATTGTGAGGGGACTCAGGGAAGAAGCCTGGGAGTCAGGACTCCATCTCAGAGCTATAGAGAGTCTGAAGGTAACCAAGAAGAGACTGGGAACCAAGCCAGAAGGTCAAGTGGGATGAAAATACTTTTGGTTTTGTTGGGACTTCTGTTACTCTGAAAGAGGATTGAACTCAGTGACTCAGCCAGAAGCCCTAGCCCCAAAAATGTGGAGAGAGACAGAAAAAATCATGGGAGGAGGAAATTCAGGCAGTGTGCCTGCAGCATCACTCTAGCCAGTAGAGGGTGCTACAGAGCAGGCACACCTTCTGACAGGATGTAACACTGTTGGTCTGTTAAGCAAGAAACTATGGTAATAGCTAACCATCCCCAGAAAGGAACATAATTACAAAATACTTTGTGGTTGGGGTGCTTTAAGATAGCTTCAACCTTGTCTTGGGGCTTATGCAAAACTTTTTTATTAGCGATAATGCCACAATCGATAACTGAAAAAATTCAGATTTTAATTTGTTTGCTCCAAGACTATATTCAGATGTCCTCACAAGCATCTTTTGGAAGTTCTCAGGGAGCTCTTCATCGCTTCCTCCCATGACCAGTTTATTGTCCAAGTAACACTGAGTGCCAGGAATATATTTTAATACCTGTGCCATGACTGTGGACTCATTGCCATAAGATACTGTGAATTTCCCGAAATATAACTGGGTTAAAAAAATTAGATAAGTTCATGGAGGAAAGGTCCATCAATGGCTATTAGCAAATATGGTCAGGGATGCAACCCCATGCTACAGGTGGCCCTAAACCTCCAACTATTAGAAGCAGGGTCTGGATGGCAGAGAATGAATGACTGGATAATTGCCCTGTTCTGTTCATTCCCTCTGAAGCATGTGGTCCTGGCCCCTGTTAGAAGACAGGATACTAGGCTAGGGGCACCAGTATAGCCATTTTTATGGCTCACTGCCAATTAGCAGATGTGGATGCTACTCCAAACATTTGCCTGCTATACTGTAATAAGCTCATGTCTGTTAATTGTGAGGTTCTTCTTGTCATTCTGTTCAGTCTCCATTTATAGGTAGGGCTTCAGCAAAGCTGATGCTGCAGAAACATTTATTTTAGCTTAATTCATTAATGTTTGTAAAATGCTGGGAAGATATAAAGACCATATAATCCTTCAGAATATTAATATTATGACTTCAAATACTAAACAATATTATTGGATACAAATGTTGTCCTGTAGATATCAGTGGGACTCTATTAAAAGGTATTTAGGGCCAAATTCTGCCTTTAGATTAAATTACTTGACCTATATTTGGCCATGTAGTAACAGAATTTGGCCCTACATGATTTTATTTGCTGTCCTCGACTGCAAAGTTATCATCTCACCAAGAGATTTTTTAAAAATCACTTTTGCCATCATTGCTTTGCGTTTTTGTTTTGTTTTGTTTTTTGTTTATTTTGTAATTACAAATTTCATTCACGCTCTCAAAATGCACAGCAGCTATTTTCTCCAAGAATTGTATTAAAAAACAGACTGTTTTGCCATCTCTCTACCAGGTCACTAAGTGTGTCAGCCAATGAGAATCTCAGCATAAACAAACTCTTTCTTTGGTTGCTGGAGCAGGAAGCCTGTCACTGGTTACAGCTCAGCATTTTTCTAATTGTCAGAGCCAAGATTCTGCATCTTGGCCCTATCCAGATGGCCTAGAAAATGCTGCTTTTGACTATCTAAAGTGCCATTTTGCTCTTCTTTTATTGGCTGTGATAGCTGTGCAGCCATTGAAAATCCAGCTAACTACTTCTTCCTTCATGAATGGTTAATGGCCGAGCAGAAACTTGCATAAAGCCTGGCAACACTTCATACAACTTCCATTTCAAACTAAGCTCATCTTGCACTAACATCAGCTGAGGAAATCCAACCTTCCACCCAATCAAGACTTCACATCAATTAAGTGAACAGCAGGGTTAGCACATTTCTTAATTATAATTACAAAAACACTGTAGTTTTTCTAGTGATGAAAGCTCATCCCGTTTCATCAGGTTAAATCATCTTTGGGTTTTTTGATGAACTAAGTAAATGCAATGGGATTTCTGCAGCACCTCATGCTGCGTTATATAAGATGCAATGCTGGTAGTATATTTGGGGCTTTTGATCTCTAGGCTGGCAATACACAGGCGTAATGCACATAGCCAAGAGTTGATGCTCCAGGGCAGATTAGCAATAGTGTCACTCTCTTATAGAATTCTTTCCTTGTTCTGTTTAAGAGCCTGACACTAGTTTCAGGGCAACTGCTTGTCAGGCTCTTCCAGCCGCAGGCTACGGTGATGAGTTTACAGCTGGGGGCGGGGAGGGAGGGAGAGAGAGAGAGAGGTCAGGCTGGAAAGAAGTACTTGCTAGTGACAGTAGCCAGGAAAAAAGTACTATAAGGCCCTACAGCTCTAGCCTGTAAATAATAAACTTGCAACCAAGGGTGGCTGAAAAGCGATATGATTAATCTGAGTCATTCATCTCATCTCAGTCAACTGCATTAAAAATGTAATACTGTCATGAGACTTCACATACTTTAATACCACAGTTTGTAACCTATGAAAATCTTAGACAGCAACAAACACTCCACACCTCAAATTTATTTCCAAATTTGTTTATCCTGATATACAGGTGATATCCGTACACTGCTCAGCACACTAAAAGTGTCCATTGGATAAATTCAACTGTCAGTTACTTTCAGTACTTACCAATATTCTGACAAGGTGAATATAATCATTAGGACATGTATTTCAGGGGTATATTTTCTCATCTCTGTGTGGAGGATTTTCCCACTTGTCTTCCATTAGTACAAATTGGGAGCTACGTGAATACACCAATGTAGCAACTCCAAACAACCCCTTTTGATATATATCCCATTACAATCAAGAGTATCTCAAAGAGAATCTATATTACAATCCTAGTGCTTGGTTAAAAAAAGTGCAATGACTGTTAAACATAATGAAAAGTAACTACTTTGTGTGTGGTGTGGTGGTTTCTTACATTTTAATCAACTTCGATAATATTGTCTATTTCAATTTTAGCTTTCAAAATATTACAGGAACCTGCTCCACACGAAAGGCCAATTTGAGCCTTAGTCTGTGAAAGTCACTGGAATTACACTAGGGATGAATTTGGCCAGTTGAGCTA
Organism: Chelonoidis abingdonii; assembly: GCF_003597395.2. Lineage (NCBI taxonomy): Eukaryota > Metazoa > Chordata > Testudines > Testudinidae > Chelonoidis > Chelonoidis abingdonii. The sequence continues at coordinate 98,246,070 of NC_133775.1, forward strand.
ACTATCAACAACATTAGAACATTTTGAGAAGTATAATGGGACTCCTCCTATGTGTATAATCTCTTCAACCAAGGTTCATTGGGATTTCTTCTATGCTTGCAAGACACTGGCTAATCCTGTGGGATCAGGTCTCTGTCTAATGATCGGTCCACATAGAAAATAAAATTTTACCTGTTATGGTAAAGAGAATTAAGAATTATTCCATTAGCTCAAGAGGTTGGGCTGGTGCTTTTGGTACCAAAGGTCAAGAGTTCTATCCCTATTGAGGAATGTAGCATCTGTAAGATAGCAGCCATGGAGCTATTACAAAATGGTACTCCCAATAAGATTTAAAATCTTGTGGACATAGGATGTTTCAGAATTTCATTTAATACAGAATATGTAATACACTGGCTAAGTATGTATCACCCTGTTTCCCTGTAGTGAGTAATTCACACAGATGACAAGGGCCTCCCACTTAGTCACAGTTAGTAGTCATTACTTTCGTTCAAGTGCTAGAGGCCAAAGGATAATTATCAAATTACTATTATGGGAGAGAGTATGCAAATATGATTTTGTAATTCTAGCAGGAATATGGCTATGCTAATATCTCTGTAAATTCCATCCCTACTTCTTACTAGGTATACTCGGAAATGTAATAGAGGCACTCAGCATCGACCTAACAGAGCTCCCAACGAGGTCAGTTTTTTTCCTGCACAAGCACTAGTCTGACCAATGACGAGCACTTTTGAAAATTCCACCCTCGATGTTTCCAGAAGCCAAAGAAGGCTCAGATTAAGCTGAATGCTTGTGCAGTTAATCAAATTTTTCCTCTTCTCTCCTGAGGACCCAGACCCCTGAGCGCTTACTGAAAGATTAAAACATTTTGCATTTTGAGCCTGATCCCCACCCCCGCACAGTCAATGAAAGCTTTGCCATTGACTTCAGTGGGCACAGTGTCTGTGCTGAAAGTCTTCCGACTATCTCTGCTGATAGCCAAGATCCATGTATAATTTTGTAACCACAGATTCATTATATATTGATGGTTTAGAAAACTAGAAGATATGGAAGCAGCAGTAAGTGGGCATAAAAACAACAAGGAGTCTGGTGGCACCTTAAAGATTAACAGATTTATTTGGGCATAAGCTTCCGTGGGTGAAAAACCTCACTTCTTCAGGACTAACACGGCTACCTCCTGATACTGAGCATAAAAAGACTCTCAAGTTACAATTAAAGGAGTGAGCACTGGTGTTTGTAGCGGCATTTTGCACACTTTTTAACAGCTACATAAAGTCTCTTTTTCTCCCTTACCTAAACTTTTTTAGAAAAGCAATCCCTCAAGTTCTCAAACTGAGATGTTAGGATCTGACACAGCATTCACTCATACCCTGGTTGTATCAGTCACGTGTTTTCTGTGCTGTGACTAAATGTTACATGACTGATATCAGACTGATGGGATCAGACAATAAAAATTAGATCTTTTCCTTGAAACCATGATTGAAAATTACGGTGTGGGTGGTGTGTTTGCTTTTTAAGGAAAAAGCACTATACAAAGGAAGAGAGAAAGGAAACCACAGTTGAAAGTCCACATTCAAACTCTTTCTAACTTTAATGACACTTAAATCTGAATCCAGATGTAAATTTAATCGTTTGGGACAATTTCTTTTGGAAACAAGAATATTTAATCCAGCTCTAACCCATCATCTACAGATCAGTACATTCTATCTAGAACTGTAGAATGCAATTTACCGTCTGAGCTTGAAGCATCTGTTTTGATACCCAAGTCAATATTCTTAAACATGTTCCCTAGGAATATTAACCACTATCTGTCCCACAACTCAAAGTCTGCATGTTTATTTCCAGCAATGCCACTAAAAATCAACATCCTAAAGATCTCGTCCTTAGTAAAATAGAAGAGAAAGGAATAAAAAAATTGCAGTGCAGATGTGAGGCAGAGTTTTTCCTGAATAATTTTTCATAACAGTGGCCCCACAATATGGCAACATTTTTATGGCTGACTTAGAACAACGGTTCCTCAGTTCTCGTCCCCTAACGCCCCTACTCTACTTGTGCTACACTGATGACATCTTCATCATTGGGACTCATGGAAAAGAAGCCTTTGAGGAATTCTACCATGATTTCAACAATTTCCATCCCACCATCAACCTCAGCCTGGACCAGTCCACACAAGAGATCCACTTCCTGGACACTACAGTGCTGATAAGCGATGGTCACATAAACACCACCCTATACTGGAAACCGACTGACTGCTATACCTACCTACGTGCCTCCAGCTTTCATCCAGACCACACCACACAATCCATTGTCTACAGCAAAGCTCTAAGATACAGCCACATTTGCTCTAACCGCTCAGACAAACACCTACAAGTTTCCTATCAAGCATTCTTACAACTACAATACCCACCTGCTGAAGTGAAGAAACAGATTGACAGAGCCAGAAGAGTACCCAGAAGTCACCTACTACAGGACAGGCCCAACAAAGAAAGTAACAGAAAACCACTAGCCGTCACCTTCAGCCCCCAACTAAAAGCTCTCCAGCCCATCATCAAGGATTTACAACCATCCGAAGGCAGTATCCCTCTCTCACAGATCTTGGGAGACAGGCAGTCCTCGCTTACAGACAGCCCAATACTGAAGCTTCACAGTCAGCAACCATATACCACACACAAACACTAACCCAGGAAGCGCTATCTTGAAAGCCCATTGTCCTTCTGTCACATATTATCAGGGGACGCCCAATCACAGGAGCTTAATCACACATCACCACACTATCATGAGACTCGTTCAGTTAAGCTGCACATTCTACAAGTGATAGGTGATCATTATGTGGGACGCACGGGCGACACATGCTTTGCCTTCTGCCATCGATTACATTGGCCTACCGGACGGTCTTTATATGCAAAAAGAATAAACGGACACAAATCAGATATCAAGAATTATAACATTCAAAAACCAGTTGGAGAACACTTCAACCTCCCTGGTCACTCAATTACAGACCTCAAAGTCGCAATATTCCAACAAAAAAAGTTCCAAAAACAGACTCCAGTGAGAAACTGCAGAATTGGAATTAAATTTCAAACTGGACACCATTAAATTTGGCTTGAATAAAGACTGGGAGTGGATGGGTCATTACACAAAGTAAAACCTATTTCCCTATGCTAATTTCCCCCTACTGTTACTCACACCTTGTAAACTGTTAGAAATGGGCCATCCTGATTATTACTACATAGGTTTTTTTCTCCTGCTGATAATAGCCCACCTTAACTGATTACTCTCGTTATAGCTGGTATGGCAACACCCATTTTTTCATGTCCTCTACGTATATACATCTTCCTACTGTATTTTCCACTGCATGTATCCGATGAAGTTGGTTTTAGCCCACAAAAGCTTATGCGCAAATAAATTTATTAGTCTCTGAGGTGCCACAAGTACTCCTCATTCTTATTCCCAAGTTTGTTTCTTAACTGTCAAGTGGATATAAATTGTCCCAGTACAATGGACCGCACAGTAAGTGCTTAGACAAATTACCCCATCTACAGATGCTGGAGGCACTGTGCCTCAGTACAGCACAATGCCTCCAGGAGAAAGGAGAGATGTAGCTTCTGCACTGCCATGGGATTGGATGCAGAATGCAACCCCCACCAGCATGGAGCCAACTCTGCTTTCTGGTGCAGGGGCAAAGGTACAGTCAGAAACTGGTTCTCTCTGGAGAACCTACTGCTGATAGAAGTGCTAGAATCAAACACACCTTGCATAGCAAGTGTTACCATTGCTATTGGCCCTTAAGTGGATATGTAAGGAAAGGAAATTCTCAGCTCTTCATGCCCTGCAGGAGCAATTCACACTATGGCCCTTATGCTCTGTAGAGCCATTTGAAGTCCAAGCGTCAAATAAGCGCTATTATTAATAATAATAATGCAATTAAATTGATTCATTTTGCAGTGATCTGTTTAAAGGAAGTGACTGGGATGTCATTGAATCATGCTGTCCAAAGACAATTGAACCAGGCCGTGGCACGTTGATGTTCAGTAATTTAGCTTAGCTAGCTCTCTTTCTGTTTAGCAGATAATGCTAAACTAAGTTTAGTGAATAACTGGGTGCAAATCTGAGAACTCCGAAAAGTCACCATAAGCATCTTGTACTCAGTAAACTAAGGCTGTCCACAGGGACTGGGTCATAAAGAGGTCATCTACTGCTAGCTTTCAATATATTATAGGTCAGCCCTTCTTAGAATTAAAAAATAAAAATAAAAAAAAATAGGTTGTTTGTAACACAGAACACAATTTTTCACTCTATAAACTGGATAGGTTTACCACAATCCTAGATCAGCAGCAGTAATGGGTGGTTCAGTGATCAACAGGTGCTGCTTTATATTGAAGGCCATGCAGTTAAGATCATTTATGATCGGATTAGATCTGAAGAGTGATTAGAGTGAAATTTGTTTATATACTCTATTGGTTGAATTTTTAGGAATAAATAATATGTTGGTAGGAGTCATAACAGGTCCATAAACTACTCAGAAATGGGGGGAGAAGCTAATATTATTCATAATAAATAATCTAACAAACTCTGATGTTCAGAATATGTCTAGACTGCAAAAAATGGTGTATTTTGAATGCCAGTTAGCTAACTTTAATTAGCTAGCAAAGAAGATACAGTTTTGAATTCAGTATAGCAGCTCAAGTTAAAACCCATAGGGGAGCTGGGGTTTAACCTGAGCTGTTAACCCAAATCCTGTTCAAAACATAATTGTGTCTAAATACATCTTTGAACCTTTTCCACTATGAACACCTCCTTAAATATTCTTTTTTCCTGTTGTACATTTCTCCATTGTCTTTAATAAAACTCTTCATAAGTCTCTGAGGTTGGGGAGCTTTTTAAACAGCTTAATTCTGAGGGCATCCTGCACCAAAAAAATTAAAATTCTGCACCAAACAATTTAAAATTCTGTGTTTTATTTGTCAATAAATAAATCCAGAGGCTCCAGTATGGCAGTGGGGCGCACAGGCCACTGGCTGCACAAAGGTGGGAGATCGCCCTACAGCCCCTCCCCCCACATCCCTGGAACATGGACTCAGTGGTGAGGCTGCACCAACCCTAACACAGCGTAAGGTCTGGTTCTGCCCCAGAAACACCCTGAGGCCCAGCCTCTCTGCACCAGGTGTGGGGCAGGCAGACAGGATCCAAGTGTGGAGGGGCTCAGTGTGTGGAGATCCAGGTGTGCGGTGAGAGGGTTCTGTGTGGGACAATCTGAGTGCAGCAGCTCAGTGGGGGGTTTAGGTGTGGAGGGATCTTGATGCAGAGAGGCTCATGGGGGGCGGGTCCAAGTGTAGGGGCAATGGTACTCTGCAGGGGCTTCCAGGTGAAGGCAGTTGGGGCTCAGTGGAGGGGTCTGGGTGTAGCTAGTTAGGGGGTCAGTGGTATGGGCATCTGGATGTGGGGGCTTAGGATGGTGCAGACAGTGGAGCATCAGTGGGGTTGAGTGCAGGGAGCTCAGTGGGGGGTGGTCTGAGTGTAGGGGTGGGGGTCCAGATGCAGGGGTTGAGGTTCAGTGGGGTGGGGTTTGGGTATGGAGGGCAAAGGGAGTTTTGGATGTACCCGGTGAGGCTTGGCAGGGGTGTCTGGGTATGGGAGGTCTAGATTCACAGTGGTTGGGAGGATGGGGGAGCACCTCCCCATACAGTGATTCCCCGACACACACAGCTGAGGAGCGATGGAGGCAGGAAGCAGGAGAGAATGCTGAGCTTCCTGCAGCTGAGGGTGGTTTCTGGGAGTTGGTCTGACATGGAAGTCTCATCCTCTCCTGCCCCCAGCCCAGCCAGGACTAGCAGCTGATTCCGGCTCAGAATAGGAGCCACTGGCTTGGGTGTCCCCAGCCCTACAGCGATTTACCTCTCAGCTGGCTGCTCTGGTGCCTGAAATAATGTACCTGCACAGCTAGGGAGTGGTGTGTGACTGCTCTTGCAGCTTCCCTTTGCTTCCCTGTCAGAAAGTCATTTTTCTGAGGAGAAGCAAAAAAAATCTGTGGGAGATATGAATTCTGCACACGGGCAGTGGCACAGAATTCCCCCAGGTGTAATAGCTGCTACAACAACCACCTGCCTTTTCACGGCTAGGCAGGTGTTCCTAACCATTTGCAGCCTTCACAAACAATTTAGTTTTATAAGATTTCCATGCCATCTCATAGCTGGTCATGTTTAATATTGATATTCCATATGCTCTATGCATACCAAAATTGCACTTTAATGAGGAAGATTTCTGAATTTGTGAAAGGAAACAAATTAGATTAGGGTATCTTTAAACAACTGAGTCAATGCCATTTTTCTCTTTTTTCCACAGAAATATTAAAATAATAAAATGAGAAATGACTTGGGAGGGGGTTGGAAATCACCATTTACCTTGTGGTCTTTAGAAGCTAAAAACTAAATTACTGTAATTGGCAGTTTATTAACAGGAAAATTATGCTAAACAGCTTCATGTTGCTGTCAGGAATTATATTCAGTAAGCTATGCAGATGGGCCCCTTAGTGTAACATTTGCATTTGCTCATTTAGGAAGAACAATGGTAATAGATGAGTGAAGCATGTACAAATTATATACCAAAGAACATTTGCATGGCTGTAAAAAGGATATCTTGATTCCAGCATGATTAAGCCTTTGTTCGTTAAGCTACAGTATCTACTTAAGGAGGGAGAGGGAGGAAAAAAACCACAGTAACTTTATTCAGAGGCGTGTGAAAATGAACTCTAGTCCAAACCACTCGGATTTCAAGCAGGACTAGACTATAATGGCAGTGATCATTTTATATTTATTATGTTACACCAGTACTAGTTTTCCTCATTTTGGGTGGAGACCGAAGATGTGAGAACAACATGCTCGTATCCCACGTCAAACTGTGGATATGCCTTTCCCAAAATATTCCCACGCCCACCCACTGTTCTCTAACTTTGGAAAGGAAGGTGGGGGGGGGGGCCATAGTATATCCACACAGATAGGAGGCAGTGCAATGAGAAAAATGGTCTTGTTATTGGGTTCTCATGACTTCATGCTGGCAGTCTTTATTTGATTCTCTTCTCCCTCTTTCTGTTAGTGGTTTTCATTACCTCTCCTGTCTCCTTTGTATTTGACATTTCACAAGGAAGGCTGACTTTAAATATCACCCGTACCTGTAAGCTGCAGGGAAGACAATAGTAAAGCAGAAGAAAACTGGGTCATTTTAATGTCCTGATGAAAAGCAACAGGGACGGCGCATTAAGCAACATGGACCGCCTCTGTAAAACCAGGACACAATGTCCTCTTACTCTGTACCTGTACATAACTGTCTATTCTACCAGGAGTCTCTGAAGCACAAAATAAAGAGAGTTCAAATAAGTTATTTAGTAACTCTTGAATTCAACTGGTTTGGGGAGAAAATTGCTGCTCCAAATACATTGCTATCAGAATTTGAGAAGTCCCTGGAGTTAGCATCCTTCCTACCTGTGCTACTTTTCTGGGAATTAGTGACACAGTACTATTATTTGATTGATTTGAATTCATTCATGAAGATGGTCAAAGGGAAAATGGCTTTGGGGGATGAAATGGCAAAACTACACCTTCTGGGAAAAAATCATGAATTATCCTTGGTGGTAATTTCCCATTCTGATCTCCTCTTACATTAGCAAGTAGTCCTGCTGGGCTAGATCCTCCGCTGATGTAAATCATGTAGCTCTACTGACTGCAATCGAGCTATGCTAATTTACACCAGCCCAGTCTTCAATGAGAGTATCTCCATGAGTAAGGGCTATAGGGCCAGATTTTATTCCAAACATCTTTCCATAATATGAGGAAGTCCAGCTGTCAGAGATTATATTTACAGTATACCTCAGGTGAGTGCTCTTCTTGCCCAACAATGTTCACACAGACAGAGGTATGCAATTGTTTGGGTAGGTTAAAACTCCCTAGCAAGTCCATCAAAATCATTTACAGTTTCTGGTATGATACTATCCCTTGGATGACTCACAATGAAGAAATATATATTCAACACATTTATATAAGGAATAATGGTGTTTTATTTGGCTTGATCATATAATAATTCCATTTATTGAAGCCACTTAGCTTAAGTACATTGCTCTCTGGCAATATTGTACCTCCATATAATACAAGATGGGTACAAGACAGCTTTACTGTTTGTATGAGGTCATTTACATCTAAGTCTTTAGCACATGCATTGCTGGTACAGAGAACAGTAATGTCATTTTTGAGCACTTGCGGAGCACCCCTCTGACTTTAACCTTTTGGGGTTCTTCTCCAAACACTGGGAGGGGTGATGAGTGATATCAACATTGAGGAGGTCAAAGACAGATCAAGGGAGCCAGGGTGAATCTATTGTTTTACAGGAGGCTGGTGAGCCCAGGGTCTGCCCTGCAGGGCTGTTAGGACACACGTGGCAATAAGGTCTGGGAGCGATGGGCTCCTCTTAATTCATGGTGAGAGCACTCCCATCACCATGGATCAAACATACCAGATCATTACCATTTTAAGATGGGGACTGACAAGACTGGGGCTTCCAGAACATGATTTTGGTTCCAACTCATTCAAGATACGGGCGGCAACACCAGAGGCCCAGCTGGGTCTGGGGGCTAATGCAAATGCAACCGATTGGGTGTTGGTATTCTGAAGCATACATGAGACCCCAGGTGGGGAATCAATGTTAATTTTCCTTTGTGTTTGCATTACAGATGCTGGCAGATGGGTTGTGCAGATGGTTGTGTAGCTCTGCAGGCCCTGTATTGTTTACTGCAGGGGTTCTCAAACTAGAGGTTAGGATCCCTCAGGGGGTCATGAGGTTATCATATGGGAGGGTCGCAATCTGTCAGCCTCCACTCCAAACTCTGCTTTGCATCCAGCATTTATAATGGTGTTAAATATATAAAAACATGTTTTTAATTCATAAGGGGGGTCGTACTCAGAGGCTTGCTATTTGAAAGGGGTCACCAGTACAAAAGTTTAAGAACCACTGGTTTCCTGGGAGCTCAGGCAGGCTTCCAGATTGCCTGGTGGTTCACAGCTGGGCTTTGGTGATGAAGCAGTGCTGATCTAACGTGGGAGAAGGGGCATGTTATGGAACCAGCTGATGCCCCTTCTGTACAGTCCTGTGGCCCATGAGCAGGCACTAGATATGACTATGATTCACCTGGGGAAAATGATTTAGGAATGTGTAAAGGGGTGGACTTAATGGTCAGAGATAAGAGGGACTGGGGGCAGATCCTGCAACTTTTTCCAGGAGTAAAAATGATTTGGTAGGATATGTTTCAATGCACGGTGTGTCAGGAAGAGTTGAAGCTCACTCAACTTCACATTCCTCCTCTCCTTGTTAATAGGGAGGTGGCCAAATTCACCAGTGGCATACATGGGTTCGTAATTTCTCATCCAGCGTAGCATACGGGGCATCAAAATTATTTAGGGAACCTGGGTTGGATCTGTCAGACTTGGGAGCTGACATGTTTTTGGCTGATATAAAAGGAGGCATTAGCAGATGTCTGGGAAGCCAGCTAGGTATGAGAGGAGGCAGCGAAACTTATCGCTGGTGCCTCTTTGTGGCAGATGTCCAGTGCAGATACTCCACAGGGAAGAAATGTGGGGACCGATAAAATGGACTGGTAAAGCATTTAAAGGAGGTATTCTTTAAAGGAGTGGAAACCCAGGGGGGATGGGGTTGGACTCCTGGTATGGCAGGGAATCAACCCACTTTTTACAATCCCCCTTAACCCTCATTCGAGAGGGACGGGGCAATGAGGTCCCAGCAGCAGGTTGGCTGGGGACCAGGATGGGTTGAGGGGAAAGGCTGACAGGAATCTTCCTGGGTATATGTAAATGACCATGGAATTACCTGCACTGTAAATTTTATCTGCCAGATACTCTCAGACATTTAGGAATAAATTTGTGACCTAATTAAACCACACCCAGTATTGCCAGTCCTCCTTCTGACATAACCAGATAATGCAGTGTGGTCTAACAGTAAAAAGTTAGAAAATGTCCTTAAGATTCAGACACCGCCAGCCACACACCTCCACTGATCCACAGCTTAGATTTATGCCGCCTCATATTGGCGTGTGGGTGGCACAGTTGTAAAACAAAGAGAAACAAACATGAATAGCTGCAAATATTGATGTACTTTTTCAAGACTATAAATCTGTTCCTTTGCTGGTAAAACTGCTGCAAAGTTTCCAAGATAATCTCTTCCTATGAGCCAGAACACAACTAGCATTTTCGTTTGATTTGCGACATTACCATCCAAGGTTACAGAAATGTAAAAATATATATATATATATATATTCGGAAATGATTGAGAATTTAACCTTGCCTTTAATTTTACATGGTGTCACTGAGGGAGATTTAAAAGCAATAAACAGACTTGTTTCTGCACTAGAATCAAATAGGAACCATAAACAATACAGTCACACCGTGCTAAACTGAAGCTTGGCGGGTGGACAGCAGCAACGTTTGTTCAATAAAACTCATTTATATGTAAAAGATTGAATAAAATATCTAATTATTATGCAGAGATAACAAATTATATAAATAAAAAGAGGTGAACTCTATGGGTGAGATGTTTTATATTATGCATGCAATTATAATGGTACAAGGGTCTTAGCTACATGTACAATCTAGCTCTAAACTGCCAGGAGTGATGTGAATTGTGGCATTATCAATATACACGTTGACATTTTAATAGTTTTCTATAATAGGCTAATTGCGGCTAGACCCACTCATTTACTATTTGTCTTTCTGCTGAGATATAAAACCAATGTCCTGAGTACTGATAAAATCTAAATATCCAAAGACACTTTTTGAAACACTCATTGTATGTTAACCTGGACATCTTAGTCCGATTTCAGCTTGGGTAGGTATATATCTGCCAACCTGAAATTCTCCGCGTAGATTTAATTTGAAGATGTTATTCTTATTTCTGCATTATACCGTTGGGCAAAGTTATTGTACACTCCAAGGCCTTGTCTTCATTAGGAAAAACATGTATTTTAGTTAACTCACTCCTAGGACTAACCCAACATGTTCCCCAGGGAACAAATGTTGGGGAGCATCCAGATTAGCCTTTACAAAGATGTTAACTACCGTGTGGAAATCAATTAACATCAGTTAACTTGAGGTAAAAAAAATTCTTGTGAATACAAGCCCTAAAACAACATTAAACAAAGATTTAAAATTAGCTGGATGAGACCAGGGCCGGTGCAACCATTTAGGAGAACTAGGCAGTTGCCTAGGGCGCCAAGATGTGGGGGCGCCAAAAAGCGGTGCCCCCCCCAAAATTTTAAATGGTTGCAGCGGCCGCTGCTGGATAGGTAGTCTGTGCTGCCGGCAGCCCAGGGCGCCCCCGGGGTCAGGGCGTAGCGCCCGAGGGCGCCCCGGGTCAGGGAGCCCTGCGGCAGCCCAGGGCGCCCTTCGGTCAGGGAGCTGCTGCCAGCAGCCCGACAGCCCAGGGCGCCCCGGGTCAGGGAGCCGCCGCCGAGTCAGGGCGCCTCGGTCAGGGAGCCGCCGTGGCAGCCGGGCCCAGGGCGCCCCCGGGGTCAGGGAGCCGCTGCAGCAGCCCGCAGCCCAGGGCATCCCCGGGTCAGGGCACCGCGCAGCGGCCGGCGGCCCAGGGTGCCCCCGGGTCAGGGCACCCCCGCGGCAGCCAGGGCGCCCCGGGGTCTCAGCAGTGGTCTGGTGGAGCAGAGGAAGAAAGAGGACCCCAACGCTCATGCATTGGGCAAGGTAGGCAAGTGCCTTCCCACAGGTCGTCCTCAGGTGCCTGGGGTCCTGCCCCTGGTCCTTGGCTGGTCCCTGCTTCGCTCCCCTGTGCCTGGACGGCTGGATAGAACAGCAGCCTGCAGAGCTGAGCTGCCCCAGTGCCCGCAGGCACCCCCTGACCCCATCCCCCCAGCACCTGGACCCCCAGCTCTGAGCCCAGTCCTTCTGAGCTGGAAATCCCTGACCCCATCCCCCCAACAACCCTGACCCCAGCTCTGAGCCCAGCCCCTCTGAGCTGGACACCCCCTGACCCTATCTCCCCACATCCTGAGCCCAGCCCCTGTGAACTGGGCACCTGAACCCAGAGCCCAGCTCCCCACCCAGCCCATTGGTACCAACACACAATCACCCAGCAACTGCCCACTATGTAATTGCAAATGTATCATACCATTACAGCTTTTAATGTTTTTAAATATTGTATTAGTTTATTTTCAAATTATTACAAATTATTTTTGAATGTATTTCACTAGTTATTTTTTACATTTCCTAATACATGTTACTATAGTGTTGCAAATGTTATGGAAGGGGCCCCCGATTTTGCTTGCCCAAGGCCCCTGAGTCCTCTGGGTGGCCCTGTCTGACTTTTAAGCCCTGCTGCTGTGTTTTGCCTCCAACAGCAGGCTAAGCCTGTGAGTGACCCCATAGCAGCTGCCTGAAGAAGTGCTTGGGGAACATGCAGAAGGAGCGTGATATTTGTTTGAGTTCTCTCCTCATGGAGGTTGTGTTCCACTTGGTGCAGGACAGCAGTCTCAGCAGGACTCTAGGCCAGCACTGCCTCAGTTTGAGATTTGTAGTGCACCCATCACCGGGCTCAGTCTGCACCGCTACCCTCACCAGTGCCAAGAAGCAGTCAAAAAAGTTGGATGGACTGATTAGGTTAGTTGTCATGCTGTGGCTTGGCCAGTGTAGAGACCACTGAATGCATAGTATTCCTCTATGATGTTCTGTCCTGAGCAAAATTGGCAAGTTATGAGGTAGTGCCTGTGAGGGACAGGTGTCTGTTTATGTATCCAGCCGTCATGTCTTAGGTCTTCTTGGGGGGAGCTTTTCCATCCTGCTTTCATTGGTGACATCTATGATGCTCTGGTAGACATCTATGAAGACAATACTCTGACAGGATCATCTGGCAATACATCACGAGTTGATGCAAAGGCTCTACAAAAACATTTCTAGTTTCAAGTTTCTTGTTTCTCTTGTTCGTGTGTATGATATATTGTTTGAGATCAACATAACTAGCAAACAACTTCAGGCAAAAGAATTTGATATATGTGATGCCATTAATCAACTGGGAGAAGCCAAGAAGTTTCTTGTGGGCCGCAGAAGTGACGCAGCCTTTGAGAAAACATTGGTAGATGCAGGTGAACTGGCGGAGGGTTGGATGTACTGGCACTTTTGTGAACGAGATCCAATCCGTATTAGAAAGAAAGGAAGCAGTTCACATATGAAGCAGATGACGAACCTATTTATGATCGGAAAGAAAATTCAAAGTGAACTTTTACTTTGCAGTTCTTGACACAGCAATACATTCGGTTGAAGAAAAGATTCACATTGATGCAGCAAATTAGTTCAGTGTTTGGCTTCATAATGATGTTTACAGTTTGCAAAATAAAACACCAAAGCAAATATGGAACATTGCTTGAATCTGGAGAAAGCTTTGCAACATAGTGAATCCAAAGATATTGATGCCTTTGACTGTGCAGTGAATTGCAAGCTATTGCAAGATGAGTCCAAAGGAGTTCATCACCGCAAGATCTATGAACTTCATATGGGAAAATAAGCTGACAGATAGTGTCCTAACACAGTTATTGCTCTTCGCATCCTCTGACTCTCTCGGTTTCTGTGGCAAGTGGTGAGTGAAGCTTCTCGAAGCTCAAGTTGATAAAAACATATATGCGAACATCAATGTTGCAACAAAGACTTGTTGGGTATCTACCTTGTCATAGAAATTGAATTGCTTCACATGACATTGCTCACAGCATTGACTTGGAAGAACTTGTTTCTAAATTTGCTAAACTTAAAGCGCGGAAACATAAATTCTAAATTATAACATGTTACTCTGTGACCGTGTAGTGTGTATAATGTATGTGATTTTTGGGTGTGGGGGGGGGGGCGCAAGATGGAAGTTTCGCCTAGGGCGCAAAATATCCTTGCACCGGCCCTGGATGAGACCCCTGGGCTGGGAAGTGAAATGCTATTCTAGGGGCCGCAAATGATCAGTTAAGAGAAGAGTTTTCTTTCTTCCTTTGCTTTATTTTCTTCAGGCTCAGGCTTTCCATAAAGTCCCACTGATCAGAAATGAACAGGGGCAGAAAAAGTCAGCTGTTGTCTGCAAAATTCTCTCTCTCTTGCCCTATAGTTTAAAGTTAACAGAAACATGCCAAATGCGTATAGACATGAATCCAAGATAATTACATCTTTGTTTATATCAGAGGTCGGCAACCTCTGACACGTGGCTTACCAGGGTAAGGGCCAGTTTGTTTACCTGCCGCATCGGCAGGTTCGGCCAATCGCGGCTCCCACTGGTTCGCCATCCCAGGCCAGTGGAGGTGGCGGGAAGCCGCAGCCAGCACATCCCTCAGTCCACGCCGCTTCCCACAGCCCCCATTGGCCTGGGTGCTTACCCAGGTGAGCCACATGCCAGAGGTTGCCGACCCCCGGTCTACATCTACACTACAAGCTATGGATGTTATTCCCAGCTAACACGTACATATTCACACTAGCCCACAAAAAATAGCATAGCTGTGGGTAGCATAGATAGCAGCAGTCGCCCCAAGTACGTTCCCAGGTGGTTTACAAGCATTTCTATCGGAGCGGCTAGTCCATGCCACCAGTGCCCAAGCTACCATGGCATTAGCTCAGATGAGAACTAGTGTGAGCATGTGTACATGAGCCAGGAATCACACCTCTAGCTCATAATGTAGATGCATACTTAAAAAGAAAGGCTCTGGCCATACAGTTCAGATCTGGTACCAAATCTCCCTAATTTGGGTGGGGTTGGGAATATGGGATTTCACATCAGACTACGATAAAAAAAAAGTGGGTCATATCCTCAGTAGGTGTTCATTAGAGTAACTCTCGTGGATCCAAAGGAGCTACACTGATTTACATAATCAGAGGATCTGGCCAAGGAGATTCTGCAAATTTTGAACATGGATCCATGGTCAGATTTTTAACTCACCAAAACGTCAGTGGATTTTGGATATGAGGTTTTGGTTCATCTCATCTTTAGTTTAATCTACAAAGCCATTTTCCGCCCCCCACCTGAACATTATTTTGCTATTTGTGAGATACTAATTTTAAAGTGGCTAGTTACAAATAGTGGCTCATTACTTTGAGTGGAGAAACAAGCTGAACTGCAGGAGGTAAACCATTAAGAAACAGAGATCCTGTTTACAACCAACATCCCAGGTAGGAGACAATTACAGATCAAACTTATGTCAGAGAATTGTCTGAAAACAGAATCCTTTCCACTGTTTCACATCAGATACTACCAGCCCAACAATAAGAAGAATTGTTTCAAAATAGAATCCTTTACATTGTACATCAGACACAAGGAGCCCATCAATATTTCCAACACTGTTGCATACTTACTAAAATCTCCTTTGTAACCCACACTCAGGAAAGATTTGGCATGTGAATTTTACCGTAATCCACATGGACTGGCAGTGTCATACACAGGAGACGACACCTGGAGCCCATGTGTTTCATTTTGTATTTCCAATAAGAGTCAGATTCTGGGAATCCCCCATTTTTGCTACAAACAGAGAGAGATGTATTTTGCCAAAAGCTTCTTATTTATGGTAGTTTATACAAAAGTTTCTCCATCTACTCACCAACCCCTAAAAAAGGGAGTTACAGAATGTTTCCCCTGAACTGTGTGCTAAATTTAGCCTAAAATAGATGCATGCAGACAATACTACCTGCTGCAATGTACAAATAACTCTGTATTTTTCTAATTATAGCCTCCTCTACGGAGCTTCCCATTTTAACCTGCTTTAAGTAACAGATCCGTTCGCTGCAGTTCCTTTAGTGTGGCTGTTGATCTTTCAAAGAACTTGGTTATGTCTTACAAGCCAGTTGGTGACTGAACCTACAAAACAAGGTGAAGGACAGATGGGGAAAAATTAACCAGACTTCAACTCTCAAGAAAGCTTCTGTGTAAGTTTGGAACAAAGATTCAGGTCTCTTTGTATTTTATACGAAGTGGTCTGCCATTTCCAGGTTAACAGCTGCTGAGGGGAAAACAGCCTAATTCTGGCTTTAACACAAAAATATTTAAAGTTCTGTGCTAAATAGTGTAGATCAGATTTGTCCCATATCCTCACCTTGTGCCAATTTTGTAAACATAAAATACCATGACTGTGACTATGGGATGTCACCAAGGGATGCCAATATTCAAAGAATGACTACAAAATACTAAACTAAAGATTAAAGTAACACTCTAGTGACAAAGTTAATTAAGATAGACTAAAACCATAGTATTCTCAGCCCACTGTAGGCTTGCACATACAAGAATAGGCCAAGAACAGTAAAATAAAATAAAATAAAAATAAAATAAAATAAAAACACACCACTACTAACCCAGGACTTAATTCTATGGATGTGTGCTGCTACACACAGTATCCTGAAAAACTGGTTATTGAGCTTCTGCTACAACAGTTCCTTTGCTGCTACCTTTCCAGACATTTGTGTTTAGAATTCAGCCCAGTGGCCTACCAAAAATGGATCTCTCTAAGGAAGTATTGCTGCACATGAAGCCTGACCACTATGATCTGGAGCCTACACAACCCTGAGAGTTTTTGCTGACAGGCAAATAACCAAAATGCAGTGCTTTTCCCATTCAAGGTAATAAACTACAGGGGTATTGTCAGTCACAATCTGAAAGCCTTCCTTGATGTACTGTATGTTTATATGTTAACTGAGTCCTTACTAGTCATTATTGTGGACCACCATCCTTATGGTATATTTTGGCAAAGAAAAGGGCCTGCCTGCCTGGTTCAGTCACAAACTCAGGACTCAGATATGTGCGCAAAAAGCTAAGGGGATATTTTTGTCTCCTTAATCAAGATTAGGCATAACGACTGAGCCAAGAAGCGTCATGGAGTCTTCTCATGAGTAGCACAGAGCTCCATGTTTCTGCTGAGCCCTAGGATAGAAAACATCAGAAACTGGACTTCCCCACGAACCCTGTATGAAAGATACACAGGCCATATAAGAGCAGCACAACCACTAAGGTTTTAAACTTTTGATCTCTTTTCACATAAATTATGCACCATTTAGCTGCTTATTTAATATTTATGAGGCTTGAGTTTTAAGCTGTTGGTACGATGAGTTGATTTTGTTGGCTCTACTTGCTTTTGAACTGAAAGAAAAAAAGTAAAATTCCTAGGCACTAATGCCAGAAATGAGAGCCTGGCTTATTAGATTATCTGTGGCCCAAGAGTCAAGGGGGAGAAGGTGGGGGAGAGAGAGAAATAAAACGATTCACATTACAAATTTCATAATGACTTCCTGCTCAGTTATCTGAATAATAGCTTGAGTCATAATTAGCCAGGCCTTTCTCCACTTTAAGGAGCAAAGATTTCTATCTACAGCACACCTTAAAATTTGCATTTTAATAGCCAAAAGATGTATACCAGTAATAGCATTGATTGATGCTCTCTTATCGCTCGTAATAATGCAAAATACAGCTGAGGAGAGTAACAGTGCACCAGGATCAATCAATAAAGACCAAATGGTGGCCAAAAGATGTCAAACCTAAACGTCATTGTATTGACACGTTTGTAAATAACTTTACAAAGCTCACGGTACAAGTTAAGACAAAAACATATTAATGCCATGAACACGTGGAGTAGCCAGTTAATTGTAGTAAATTAAGGGGTTCAATTCTTCTTTGGTAATTATATGAGGAAAAGGTGAATATAAATGTGAATATCTACACATGGACTAGATTATACACGAAGAATAAAGTTTCCCAAACTCGTCGGCATCATATCATCCATTTCCGAGAAGCATACCATCAGACTTTGAATTGCTTTGCAAAGCACATCGGCTGTGCTGTAAATCAAACAGCATTGTGTTCTGTTCCTTAGCATCACTATTCACCCTAATTCAATAGTCTGAAACAAAACTCGTAACTATAAGATAATATTTCTTTAAAAGGCTAGGGTTTTGTGAACGGCATTTAGCTCTTGGTTTGTATGATGTCTAACCAAGTGGGTTAGCAAAATAAAGGCAGGTAACAAGGGACTAATTGTCAATATTCCCACAGTGTTCACTCTGCCATTGCAGATGTTTCAGCTGCATTCATGCTGACTAGAATGACCCTGAGAGGTCACAGGCCTATGCCACCTACTGGACTGGACAACAACTGCAATTTGTTTGGTAAATTAAGCACTAACTTAAAAAAAGTTTACTCTTTCCTTCCCCACCATCCACCGCAGATAGCAGAGGCAATTGCTTAAAACAAAACAAAAACCACACACACCACCACCACACAGAGACAAAACAACAAATAAAGCAATCAAAACAAAGCACTGAAATAAAAACAGGACAGATTAAATAAGACACTACTAAGGAATTCCTCTTTCCAAAAAAATAGGCATGACAATTAGCAACTAACATGCGTTAATAGATTTGCTTGTGACTATAATTACTGTTTAATTCTCCATGCCAAGAAGAGTTTGTTGACAACAGAGGTGACTACTAGAAGTGAGCCACTGGTCGTTTGTATGGGGAAATATAAATGGCATTCATGACATTATAAATAGTTAATTGTCCTAAACCATAGATTAATATCAATATTTCAGCAATAAAAGAATTCCCAAAGAATGTTATGTTCCAACTTGAAGTTGTGTATCACAATCCTACAGAAGCGAATTCTTTTTCATTCTCCACTGACAAGTGAAGGGTACAGGAAATGGCAGTAACATGGGAAGACATGAAATTCTGCAATGGGTTATGGAGGCCTTTTGACTCAAACAGCTGCATTCCCACATGACATATGTCCCTGACAAAAAAAAAATTAGAGAAAATAACACTTTTTACTTTTTAAGCAACAAAAAAATATTTAGTTTAGGATTAAGAATGAATTAAGTTGTTGAAACTGTCATTCCATCCCTAGAAAAAACCTGGAGAATGAATAGTTCATTTTTTTTGCCTTGTTTTCTGACAGCCTCCCTCTGCTTTTAGGAAATAGCGTTCAGTTTTAACTCTACCTAATTTTAAAGTATATACATGAAACGGTTGCATGATGAAGACATAGTCTGCATAATGTTTTCTCTTGTTTTGAAATTACATTGAGTCCATGGAGCAAATTCATTCCTAGAGTAAACACATGCAATTCTCATTGACTGTAAGGGATTTGCTCCAGTTTATGCCAAGGATTACTTTGGCCCCAGGTCTTCTACTGCGTTCCATACAACACCAAGCACACTATTAGCACTCAACAAATGGTAACGCATATAGCAATTATAAGAATGGGTCAGATACTCAAGTTCTTACTCAGTTCTTGATGAAGCAAAATGCTCAGAGTACGTAATTTATCAGAAACTGTTAACCACTTTAATCCCTTTAATCAAAAGACCCACCATTACCTCTCAGCAGCAATTAGTAACTTCTCCAAAGGAGCTTGGATACGTCTTACTGCCAAATCCGGGACCATATATTAATTGCTGCCAATTATTAAAACACATTGTCTTGTGAACACAAAAATCCTTAATTCAAAACAAATGACATTTTGCAGCAACCTTCCATTCTTATCTGGTTATAATCATCCTTCAAATATGAGATTAATTCATATTGGCAGTAGTGTTGAGGTGTATAAATGGAGTGGGGAACAGCAACACTATTCTCGAAAATTAAATTCACATTTGAGGCTGTTCTAGCTAGATGTGGACCTGGCCACTCCACCACTGTAGAATTGTATCTTAGTTTACAATGTTTACAAGTTCCTGTGTTGGGTCAGTACAGTGCAAACATGAACAATGAAGACTATAATCAATTAGAAAATTAAAATTTGCCCTTAGTGAAAATTAGAACATTAAAACAAAAAACTTGCCTTTCAATGAGTATTTGAGCTACAAAGCTCAGATGTCTGAGGAATTTGAACACAGGACTATGAACACAAGTAAACCAAAATTTCAAATTCAAGTGGTAAGTGGGACACTTCCAGGATTTAGCTTTCATTATGTCTGTGAGTGTCCAGACGTGATAGGATGTCACGTTGTATTTGCAATTAGTACTGAATAGTAGAAAAATTATTTTCATTTCTCTCTCAGCAAGGGCAATAAAGATCAGATATGATCGCATTAAAATAATCCCAGTCATTGGCTTTCTTCTCACACACCCTTGAGCACTTCCATTTGTACTATGGCTGTTCATAGTTTTATAGTGATTGAAGTCATGCAGTTACATTATATGGAAAGTCCATATCAACCAGTGCCATCTAGATCTGCTTCTGACAGACAAATTTATAAACTCTGTGGTAATCAATAAGCACATGTAGACTGACTGTTTAATTTCTCTTGGTTTTGCCATCAAAATTTGCTAGGGAAAAATATAACCTTCCATTCCTCCTAAATGTAGACCCTGCTTTATTGATAGCCTGGTGGCCACCTCTCTAACTCCTTAGTGCATTATAACTGAGATTAAGAAGGAAACATATGTATGTCTTACCCTGTTGAAATCATTCAGTCATACTCCTACATTGCGAGGCTGATTCTTTTCTCACTTATGCCAGTGTAAATCAAGGGCTTCACACCAGTGTGAAATTAGTATAAGTCAGAGAAGAATCTGGCCATCAGATGATTTCAGTCATGCTTTTTTTCGTCCAGGTACATCTGACTCTACAAAGGGATGCTGAAAGGGTTTTGAATGAAATCAACCGTAACAGGAAGGTAACATATTTCCTTATATCTGATGAAATTTTGGTGCATCACCAAAAGGGAAAGAAAATAGACTTTAGAATGATATAAAATAAGTAATTGAACTTTATGCTCTGCTACTGGTGAGCCCACAGTGGGAGCTCAAGTTACTGTAATTTACAAATCTTATTCCCTGACCTTTTCTGACATCACCAATGCTGCTGTCACACAAAGAGTATATTAAATGGAGCAGAAGTCATGTTGGTTTGTGTGAAAATCGTAAGGGAAAAACATCAGTGTTTGCCATATACAACAGGAGAAAAATATTTATTCAAAGATCTCAAAGGGCAACCCACAGAGAGAAAAAAATAATCAAAACCTATTTTCACAAAATACATTCCAACATAAATACAAACTCACTGATATTGTCTGAACATACTCAAAGCCTAACACAGGAAAGATAAACCATTAATGGCAAATAAAAATGTGCAGTCAAAAGTTCTCCAGGACTTTCCCACTCGCCCTACTAAGCTGCTATGAACCATAGTTTGGTCATAGGAGCAAAAATAGAGAATTGGTATTAATGTGTATATATAACATGTCCCCCTCTAGTGAATAATCCACAGAGGAGGATGAGAGCCTACTACTGCTAATGAAGTTACCCATTTAGCTGTGTTGGCAGAGGCCCATGATTTTAAGCACAGATGGTCCTAGGTTCGAATCCCACTGATGATCCATGGGAAGGGTTCGTTTCACAAGTGGTTATCTATGGCAAGGTATGCAGAAAAGAATGATATAAGCTGTCACATGATCTACTGCTAGCTTTAGGACCACAGAGCAGCTTAGGAAACAGGAGGGAGGTTTTCGTAAATACAAATGGAGTGTAACCCCAAGTTATGTCTTTGAATATCTCAACTGGGTGCCTAACATGATGCTCCCATGTCCAAATTTAGATTTTTAAATAAATGCTGAGTGAACATCCAGCAGCTCCCATTGACTTTATTGGAACTATTTGGATTTATACTAGCTTAGGGTCTGGCCCCATTTTTATTTGTTTCCAAGACGAAGTATATTTAAAACATGTTTTAGCTACTGGGAAGCTGTGGTACACATCAGAGACTGGAGAACCAGCTGGAATATGCAAGATCCCTACGTATGGTACAATGAACCCCATTAAAAAGACGTTTCCCCAGTTATCTCCAGTTGTACGCAGAGGAGAAAACTGTAGTTCAGATACTACCATGTGGAAACTGTTAGCGAGTGCTGCTTTTTTAATGGCCATCACTGCATGTGTCCTGGGTTGTGTTTATTTTTTTAACAGAATTTTCTCTTTGCCCATCCCTGCTTTTTTTCCCCCAGTTTCCTCTTTTTCACTCTACCTACCTTCTCCATTTTTCACACATTTTTCTTGCTTTGCAATTCAACTTTCAAGCCCACATTATGCAACTGATCTTGAAATTAGGTAAAACAAATTTATTTTCTACTTTGAAAAAAAAAGCAAAATTTATATCATTGGTTCTAACACTGCATAGTTCTATAAGTGGTTAGTTCTCCACATCCTTAAGGTATATCTGAGCCTTGCACAGAATCAGACAAGCTGAACATTAGCCACTGAATGCCAACCTTCCTCCAGTCACAACTTCAGGTCAACTCCATTGAAGAGAATACAAAAACCCATTAACCGTTATGGGGATGGAGCTCTGAGCATTCTGAATATAAATGGAGATGTTACACAAAGTTCACAGACGGAGAGCTTTGGTCCAACATAGAAAGTAGCAGGTTTACAGCAGGAACATCAATCCTATGTATAAATAAAGGCTCCCAGCGGTTTATACAGACCAGCTTGATACTGGTAAGTGTAGTGAGATGCTGACTCTCCAATTTATTTGATTTTTACTTTATTTTAGCATTTGTTTTGGTTATGTTTGTGTATGATATTGCGTATCAGCTCTGATTATGGATGTGCTACAACTTATTGGGCCTGATTTTTTAAAATGTTTAGACACACAATTGCACATGTATGGTGATCATTAATGCAAATCAGGCAGCAGAGTACTCAGCTAGACAGCTCTGAATATCTGCATGGCAATAACTTAGTTGCAGTAACTGCACATGCAATTAAGATAAGCATTTTGCGCACAGAGAGCTGTATTACCACCCGGAAAAATACAAGAAAAATCCAGGTGTATAATTTTATTTATGGATTTCTTCTTCCACAATGTGGAAATCCCTCCAACGGATGAACCATAGCTTCCTGTGTAATCACGTCTCCACTATGACCATGGCCTACACTGACAGCTACATTCCACCAGAACAAGGCAGCTCTTGACCAATTGTGGGAGGCTTGTGAGTGCAAGCAACAGAATTTTCACAGGAGCTGTACCCAGACTGGACTATGGAAAGGACTTCACCACTTCCAGAAGTTAAAGAAAAACACAACTTAATTCTTCCTCAACAATTTATTTGCACCACCACCACCACCCTCAAGACACACAAATGCACCTACTTACTCACACATATATAAACAAGCAAACAAGCTGTTATTTTATGAGGCCGAATCACTGACACCTCTCCTATTACTGTCCCCCTTTTGCACTGTTTCTAAAGAGAATGTGCCATATGGAACAACTGTTTCCAGTTTTCTTTCTTGTCGTCCCAGGCTTCATCCCTGCTTTGATATGCTTTGCTACAGGAATTGTGAAGAGCAGTTTACAGGCAGGTTCTGGTTCTGGAAAGCTACCATCTCTTCCCTTTACAGTTATGTGCACAGCATTTCTTAGATTTTGCTTTACGCCCATGTATGAAGAGGGCATCTGTCTCCAATTAAATATATAGGTAAACAGACAAAAATACTGGTTATAGCTCATGCAAAGAACTCCTGTCCTCTGTTTAATCTAAGCCGTTATTACAAGATAGTCATGCAATGTTGCTGCATATTATGAGGTAAAAAGAAAACAATACTGCCCTTATAATGATGATGCTATCTATATCTATAATACCTCATCTCATACAGAAGGCGATGTTGTTAGCTTGGTATCGAAGTATATTTTACATTTCTTATGACAAAGCCTGTTTATGACACTCAAAATAATCAGCTTCCAAGGATGATGTTATCAAAAGGATACAATGTACTGCAAGAATCGCTAGGCTCCTATAACTCCCTTGAGTAAAATATTTCATCATATGATTATTTTATAATTTCTCTTGTGTCTGCAGTGACCATGTCAGGCAATGGGGCTGCTCCAGCTTTGCATCTATCTCACCCATTTCACAGTGGCAAATTATAGGCTAGTGAGGTGTATTTGTAAATATGGCAAAATGCTCTGTGCAAGTTTGGGATGTACATAAAAACCAGGCCACAGAGTTACAGGGAAATGTCGTTGGCCTGTAATGTAGTGCTCCCCACAAACTATTCAAGAACAGTTAAAGCACAGAGCCTCTTCCTCAGTTATACAGCTCATGAGAAACATAACTGAGTCCTAACTGTGCACATAAACCATGTGGCAGTGTCCATTTGATAGTCAGAGGTCTTAGTTTTCATATGTGAGGTACAGTATGAGGACAAGCTTTTGGCAGCACACGTAAGCTTTGCCTAAATCAAAGATCTGCTCTAAGAGTTGAATTCTCAAAGATGAGTATTTCCATTGTAGTTAAAAGTTATTTTCCTCATTCAAAATTCCTCCAGTGCCCAGTCAAAAGGCATTGAAGAGTAAAGACTATCAGTGGGAACCCCCATCAGCCCATCACTGAAAAGTCTGGAGTGGGAGAAAAGACGACACTCAGTGCAAAAGGACACAGCCCTACTAAATGACATCCTGAAGGGGACAATCTCCTGTATAAAAATCAAAGATCAATACCATCCCCATTCCCACCCAAATGCAAAGTTCTCTAAGAAGGAAGACTCTTAGGCCACATGTATACGACGTGCCATATCGGCGCGTTACAATCGATTGCTCGGGGATCAATATATCGTGTCTCATCTAGACGCGATATATCGATCCCTGAGCGCGCTTACATCGATTCCGGAACTCCACCAAAACCAACGGAGTTCCGCAATCGACATGGCGAGCCGCGCACATCGATCCCGCTGGTGAAGAAACCGGGTGAGTAAGATCGAGTTTAGATAATCGATTTCAAGCTAACGCATTCTCGTAGCTGAAATTGCGTATCAAAATCGATTTTCGCGCGATCGTGTAGACCGCCTTAGATATATTACCAGTATGTAAGAGAAAGCCTTTAGACAGTAGTTTTTGGGATAACAAAAAGAAAACGTAAAATAAATTCCACATGGCATTAACAGCAGAAAATGCCATGAGAACATTCAAATAAAAAAAGAAAAAGAAAAGAAAAAAAGGATCTTGTGCACTTAGAGCAACAAATTTATTTGGGCTAAGCTTCGGTGGCTAGAAACCACTTACAGATGTATAAGTGAAAAATACAGAGTCAGGTATACATATACATGAAAGTGGATGCTTTGCCAATCCAGTCTACAACGAGAAAAACAATAACAGCAAGATACCAAGGAGGGAAAAATAACGTGAAAGTGTATTGGAAATTCAGTTAGTTGGTAAATGACTCAACCATTACCAGGCTTTATCAAGGCCTAATCTGAGGTATCCAGTTGCAAACTAATTCCATCTGCAAGCTGCAACGTGGAGTCTGTTTTGAAGTTTTTTTGTGAAGAATTGCTACTGTTAAGTCTGATACAACTACAGTTGCCCTGACGACACGACAGAACCAACACCTTACAGAATCCTATCATGTTAAACTCGCAATACCGACTCTGGTGAAGTAAGAAACAGAATTGACAGAGCAGAAGGGACCTGAGAAGTCACCTACTAAAGACAGGCTAAAAAGAAAGGTAGACAGAAAGCCACTACGGTCACCTTTTTCGAGCCCCAACTAAAACTCTCTCCAGTCTGGCATCATCTGGTCAAGGACTAACAACCTTATCCTGGAGGACGGAAGACCCTCATCTCACAGAGCTCTGAGATGACCAGGCCAGCCTTCGTCTACCGACTATGCTCCCCACGCGAAGAAAGACACACCACACGTAAAATAACATACGCAACCAGGAACCTGATACCTAGCGACAGAACTCTTGTCCGTTGCCAAACTCTGTCCACATATCTATGTCTAGTGGGAGCATTCCTATCATTATGGCACCTAAACGACATCTTGGAAGGCTCACACTATCTGCGATGGCTGTTTCAACATCTGCACATCACTTCTAATGTGATATATGCATTCAGGGCCTAGCAATGCCCCGCTGGTCCATGACAGGTCAAATCAACAGTCGCTACGCAAATAAATAAATGAACACAATATCAGATTTTAAATTATACAGTGTCAAAAATTCAGAGAACACTTCAACGCTCCCTGGACACTTAATAAAGACGGGAAGTTGGGTCATTACAAAACCAAAACGAATTCCAGCAATAATTCCTCCCTACGTACTCACACCTTCTTGTCAACTTTGCTGATGGCCACACCTACCACTTCTAAAGTTATTTTTCGTCCCTTGGTATCCTGCTGTTAATTGATTTATCTTGTTAGACTGACCTCACACTTGGCAAAGCAACCCTCGTCCTTTCCTGTATTTATACCTGCTCCTCTATTTTTCACTTCATGCATCCAATGAAGTGGATTCTAGCCCACGAAAACCTGTTAGTCTCTAAGGTGCCACAAGGACTCCTCGTTGTTTTTGGTGATACAGACTAACACGGCTACCACTCTGAAACATGATACATTCAGTGAAGCTGCAATGATGGGGAAATTTCCATGAAGGAAGCTACCCAGTGTAAAGCTTGAGCCCGAGAACATCAACATCAGCATTATTATCTCTGCTTATGCAATATAAATAATGGAAGTAGCTGAACAACAAACACAAACTGTGCAGCAAGAAATCATTCTCTTCTGATATCTATTTATCCAGTAACAAGATCAGCATATCATGTTAACATAGAATTATCCACTTGAACCTGGAGTTACCATGCTGTTTAGCATGTCTGCAAGAACTACTTGCAGTGAGCACATTTGAATGAGGCTTTTAGAAAAGTCCTTTGAAGTTCTGTCGATTCTGAGCAGAGCTTTTGCTAATGACATTTTTCAGTATTGGGTTTCAACCTTGGCAACACAGCTATAATCTTCTATCCAGGAGAAATCAAAGCTTTGGATCTCCAACCTATACAGTTTGTACCAAACCCTTAGCTGCCAGAAGAAAGAAGCAAAAAATCACCTCTTTTCTCCTTGTTATTGTACTTATGCCCAACAGAATTGAAAAAGTAGATGTCAACCTGTAAAGTTACATATGTTCGAAACAGGGTGACATGAAGCATCTTGTGAAGGAGAAAAAAATAATCCCAAGGGTTGTAGAAATATTTCTAGAAACAAACAGAAAAGTAAGAGAATCTTTAAAAATGTGAGTCTTTTAAGAACACAGATCAGTTTCTGTGGTAAATTTTAACTTTAGAGAACAGGTAAGGCAAACACTAATAGATTGCACTACTCTGTCCTACTCTGTAACGTTAAAACATTACCAAAGAAATTGATCTGTGTACTTGTAGGGCACAGAGGGAAAACTAAGCTTTGGGATTGTTTCCAATTTTGCTAATGTGTGTTTACCCAAGCTGAATTTGGATTTGGGTTTGAAATTGTACAAGAATAATGGGAAAATACTCCGATTTTTACATTTTTCTCATCATTTGCAAAGATGAGTGGAATTTTAGGCATCAGATTTTGAGGTTGTGAGAATGAGATGGCCTGTGTGAAAGCAGAACTCTGTATGAAAAATGCAGAACCCAGGTTATCTTGCTTGTATTAAACTCACCTCTTCTTGTTAATGAGATTTTCAAGCCATTTGCCATTCAATTTGAGTTTATAAGGAAATAAACACTTTATCCTCTCTCTTTAACCCCTGGGCTAAGGACCACTTAAGTCCTACTTAAACCTTTACTCTTCTGTTTGTCCTCCTTAACCCTGACAGTCATTCCTAAGTCTGGTGAAAGGATGATAAATAAGCATACAGCCATACATGTTGAAAGGGACCCCAGTTAAGGTCAAAACACCTGATGGTTGAACATCAAAACGTTCACTTGGGATAAACACCTACAAGTCTGGATACTTTTCAGAACCTTAGCCCAACTATCCATCTCTCCAGTGGCCAATACTGTTCAGCAAATTTCATCAAACTAAGCTGTTTCATATGATCCACTGCTTCCATTTGCATTGGGCAATCTCTCTCCTGATATTTTGACTCTGCTGATTCTGATCCCAATGGAAACCCACATGTTGTGCACAAATGAAGTATTTTTGTTTGTTTTTTAAAGAAATGAACTAGGCTTTTACAGAAAAAGTTTGTGTCAACTAACGTGGATTGTGGAGGCTCCATGGTTAATTCTCAAATGGCCACCCTTCTAACTACAGCAAAAACAAGACCAATAATTGTACGAAAGCTTTTGCTCTGTCATATTAGGAAAAAAAACCTGGAGTTGAAATACCCAGTGTGGAGACATAGGGTCAAAGAAAATAATCCTTTTGAGTATATTTCTGACCTATTAAAAATTAAGCGCAGGTGTTCATTACTAAAATTAATTACCTAAGAAAGAACTTGCCACCTGGATGTAGCTAGGAATTTAAAAATAAGATGTTTGTTGGTATTTTTTTTAATTTTTACATCAACTCTGACAAAGTTTTGGAATATTTAACCTAACTTTCTCTTGATTAGCATTTTAGCAACAAAATGGGTATTTTTCTATCTAGATGGCTTTTACGCTTCAAAATGCAATACTTGGCTTGTTTGCTGTGTGGAGGAATGAACAAAATTAACTGTATTTGTGGAGGACTGGTGGCTTTATGGTTATAAGATATGGAGCCTTTTGTTTTTAGGTCAAAAACTGGAACTGGCCCCTGTTGATAGCAAAGGAAAGTCATTGATACTACAAGGGTTTTTGGTGGCCAATATGAAATGGGTCATTAGTTTCAGTCCTGTTCCAGTGATTTTACACATCACAAAACCTGTACACAAAGAGGAGAATTTCAAGGTCCACAACTTGCAACCCAAATGAAGTCATTGGGCTTGCAGCTGGTATACATGCAGGCAGAATTTGGCACAGGATCTCTAATAATACACATAAAAGGTTATCACTAAAATACAGGCCTCCATTCCTGAATTTGGCTGGCAATTCCAGATGACTGGTGAGCGTGTGAGGGCAGGAAGAACACTATTCAAGTAAGCAGATGCTTTCTTCTCAGAAGTAAAGGCTTTGCATGAGACAGCTCCATTTTTGTCTTCTTTTGGTTACAACAAAGTGATGGAACAGATAGGGCTTCCGACACCTGTAGCAGAATCATGACAAAGTACAGTACAGCCAGGAAAAGTTTTTGGGAACTAATCCTTTCTTCTACTTTCTTAAAAAGCAACACCATAGCATCACTCATTATAAGTACACAAAATGTAGGTTTTTATGCTTTTACCATGGGTACAGTGAAAGCCATCACAGAGGAGGTAAGCTATCTATTTCAATGTCAATGTACATTTGATATATCACTTCACTTATAAAAAAACTATACAAAGCTTTCTTCCTTGCAATGTACTCTTCAGAAATTAACAATACTTTTTTTTGTTTTGTTATCCAGGACAATTGTAGATGACTTGAATTTAATTGCACAGTTGTTAAAGCGAGTTTTGGAGTACATCTTATGGTGAAAATTAAATCTTTTCATCACCCAGCCATACTGAATAGTGAAGATTGCCAGTACTAGTTATTAAAGACACAGATGCTTTCAAGTTTGATTGGGGAGTTGTAGCAAATAGCTCAAATTTCAGTGGCATATGGGGGAAAAAAAAGTAATAAAGCTGAGCATAATCAAGCAGGAATTGTTTGCTGTCTGGAAGCTGTTTTTTGAAAAAAGCATTAGAAGATTTTGGAAGAAAAAAAACAACAGGCAATATAATGGTGTTTTCTTTCTTCAACATCCAAAATTCATGAGACATATCATCTAATTTACCCAAAATGATTCTGTTAAAATCTAATCAAAACCACTGTGGTGTTTCAGTATTTCACCTAGACTTATTTTTCTAGTTATTTTCCATTTCTTGAATGTCACACCACTCCAAAAAACTCACCATGAAGCAGCAACGTCCAGTGGACTGGGACTGAGGAGACCCGAATTCTGGTTCCTGGCTCTATCACTGACTTGCTTAGTGACTATAGGCAAGTCAATTAATCTCTTTGTGCCTCAGTTTCTTCATTTGTAAAATAAAGATATTGATATTTATCTTCCTCTGGAAAATACTTTGACAACACTATGTGGGTGAAATTCACCCATGTGTACGTGGTCAGTGCAAGATCTATGCACAAAAGTCCTTCTTATGCCTTCAACCTAGCACTTAAAGGCTTCGGCAAGCCCTCAGCACATGTATGAATTTCACCCTTAAAGACTTAAATATTATGATGTAATCCCATGTTGTCTTCAAGAAGTGAATCAGTGATTTAATACAACCTTTAAAAAGAATCCTTGCTATTGCCTTCTCGTCCCTCTGTACTCTGCCTAGTCTGTAAGGTCTTCAGGCCTCAAGCTGTCTGGATTCTGTACAGCACCAAGCACATTGCCAGCACTTAAAATACATTAAAAAATTAATTTAGTTCTCATGAAAGGTACCAGATTAACAGCCTGCAGACCAAAGTCTTCTATTTATACACAAAACGGAAATAGCACAGGAACAACCAGGCAAGCTTTCCAATAATGCACTGTGGGAATATGCCTCAATCCTGAGCTGGTATAAGAAGTTAGATCAAACTTCATGTCCGTAACAAGGGATTATGCTTACATTAAACAAATTTCATTTTGCAGCTTGGCTGATCAAAAGAAAAGCAGACAAACAAACAAAAATCACAACTGTTTTAGCATATTAGAAAATTGACTTTGCCAGGATTGCCGATCCCAAGAGTTCTAAAATCATGAGTCAGGCCTCCCCAAAAAAAAAAAAATCACAAGATTGACTTCAGAATCATGAGATTGTTTTAAAATAACACATTTGGGTTATTTTTATCTGCATTTCAGAGTAAAAACTGTTCTCCACAACCATGATAATTAGTAACTTAACCCTCCCCCCCTTTTTTTAAAATGAAAGCTGAGATATTAATACAATCAGGAGTCCAGTAATAGGCCTGGCACGAAAATATAAAAAAAAAAAATCACAAGACTCACGATAAAATCATGGCATTTAGTAGCACTGAGAAGTTTCTAACACATTAGTCATTGAAATCATATTCTAGCACAGAGAAATTCTTCTTACTGGACACGTTCCCTTCTTATGTGCATCAACCTCAATGTACTCATAACCGCGTGGAGTCTTTCCCTTATCTGGGATTCAGTCAGTGCATTTTCTTAACCTAAGGATTATATATTTTTATTTTCTTTTAATCCTCTGTATCTTTCTTTATGGATTTTTGTATTGAGCAAAAATAAAACTTTAAAATAAAAAATAAAAAAAAAGTTAGCAAATCATTAACAAAATGAAAACCGCAATTTAATCTATTTCACCACCTGACCATTTTTTATGGCGTTTGTGTGATTTTTTTTTTTAGGCCCCAGGCTGCCCAGGCAAGCTGCTTTGTTCTCCAGCTGCCACTGTTCCTGAGTCTGAACATGAATGACCATGTAGAGAAGAGTTATCCAGTGAGAACCTGCCGCAGCAAATACATTCCCTCTCTGGGCCCAACCCTGCTCCTGATTAAGAGAAATTCAAGAGAACTGTTGACATCAATGGAGATCCTTTAGCCTTTATTTTACATCCCCCACTGGGACATGTTTTTTTCATTAAGCAAGACAAAGAAGGCAGGAAGAGCAGTTTTGCTCATGGTGAAATAAAAACAAGAGAAAATGAACAGCTGAAAAGTGACTATTCTTGCATTTTATTAGCTACAGTGGAAAACAATATCTACTGGTATTGATAGAATTCTCATCGCCGTAGCCTTTGATCACCTCACAATCATCAATGGATTTTATTCGCACAACTCCCCCGTGAGGAAGGAAGTATCATCTCCATTTTACAGATGGAAAACTGAGGCATAAGGGAGATAAAAAGTTTTCTCTAAAGTCACACAAGAATTTTGTGGCTGAGCGAGAAATTTAACCAGTTATATATCTACTAACCCACTCTCTCATCCCTAGAGGACCCAGGCCCCACGCTTGTCTAGACTTAATCTACCACTGAAGTTACAAGAGGCATTCCATTCCAGTGGACCTTCAGACAGACTGAAACTTCAGGCTTTGCTCCAGAATACAAAAAATAAGATGAATAAACATTGATTGTGCTGAGATTCAAAGTGAAAGAAGTTTTCTGTTAGCTGCTTTAGACTCTGCTTTTCAGAAATGACAGAACATAATCAGATTTAGAGAGCTTGTTCCTTAATGACACATCTGCTTAACCTGAACTGCACTTTCATCTGGAAAACCACTATTATCTTTTAGCATTTGTTACATAATACAATAATTTGACTCAGTTGGAGTTATTGCCCATTAATTTTTAGCTCTCCCATTATCTTGGAAAGCATCTCTGATATCCCATCTTACCTGCTCAGGACGTCTAAACCCTAGTTAAGACTCAATCAAAATGGAGTCCTGCCACCAGGCAGCAGTAAGATGCTATGATCCATGTGGTTTTCTATTTTATCACACGTTTATATTGTATATGTTACAGGGGAAATCCAGCCACAGGAAGCGGGTGGGGTTTCACGCCACAGTAGTTTTATTGTACATTATTTTACCTTACCAAGTTGTATTGGCATAAAGAGAATACCTCTTATGTTGATTTTATGAAGGATTTTAACTAAACATAATAGTGCATGTAATCATGTAGAAAGAAATGCATATTAAATATTACATTTACTGGTGTAACTTAATCACATGCCATAACAAGATCATTCTATGAGCAGTTTTCTAACTGCCCTAAAAAGAAAAAAAGGCAATTAAATTTAAAAAGCAGAGTAATACAAATTCTCAATCTACAGGGATTTTAGTGGGCCGGAGTCCAATACAAAGTAATGAACAAATGAACTGGAGCAAATTCTAAAAACACACTCTGAATTACTTTGGTTGAACCAAGAGAATTGTGGCAACCTGGGAATTTTATTGATGCAGTTCAGAACTTCTTCATGACATGTATTTTGTCCATACTTAACTGTTCAAGTGCTCAAGCAATGACTGTCAATTTCAAACACCAAACCTCTGGGCTAGAAATGTTCTAATGTTCCTACCAGAAAATTTAGCATCAGGACAATTTGTGCTGAGGTGTTGCTGCTGTCTTTTGTTTCTGTTCTGGCTGGCTGGGAGACTTTGGGGAGAAGTCACTTAGCCAGCCCAAAGTTTTCAACTTAGATACGTAAAGTTAGCAGCTACCATTCCCTGCATGCGCTCAACACCTCTGAAAATCAGGACACTGATTTAGGTGTCTAAATATCAATTTTATGTGCCTCACTTTAAACTCCAAGGTTTGAAAAATGTTGAGTTAATTTGTGTGTGACAGTTTAACCATCTGTTAACTGGATATATTATTAGCCTACCTTACAGGTGTGTCAGAGAGACAAGGTGAATAAGATAATATCTTTTACTGGACCAGCTTCTGTTGGTGAGAGAGACATAAGCTTTCAAGCCACACAGAGCTCTTCCTCAGGTCTGGGAAAGGTACTAAAAGGGAACAGATAAATACAAAATCGAACAGATAGTTTAGTATTAGAAGTTAGCACATATTCTAAGGGATCATTCAAAGTGAAGTGGTTCATTAACAACCCTATAGTCCTAGGACAAAAAGGAGGGTTAGAGGGTTATGGATTATTATAAGAAGCCGTAAATCCAGTGTCTTTATTAAGACCATGATTTTTAGTGTCTAGCAAAGTTATGAATTTAAGCTCCCAGGTTTGTCTTTTAAAAGTGTTGTGCAGGTTTCCTTTGAGGTTATGGACCAATCAATCAGATATAGAGTGATTGCTCTGGGAAAAGTGTTCACCGAGAGGTGACATGATGTTTTTGTCTTTTATCATTTTCTTATGCAAGTTCATTCAAGAGCATAGTGACTATCTGGTTTCACCAACATAGTGGTTATTGGGGCATTTAGTGAACTGGATGAGGCTGTATGATCATTGTAGCAGTGGAGATATATCTGCAGGTCTTGTATCTGTTGTTCAGATGGGCTCTGATGCTGCTTTGAGTTGGTGACTCCTGATCTGTGGGGAGCTTGCGTCTGATGCTGAGCTTGGAGAAGTTGGGGGGTTATTTGAAGGCCAGAAGAGGGCATTCAGGAAACATTTCTTTTAGGAGGGGGTCCCCATCAAGTGTGGGTTGTTGTTTGAGGATACCCCGCATAGGTTCCAGTATGGGGTAATAAGAAGGGTGCTTGGTTACAGGGAATTTATTTCTCTATGGAAGCAGTTTCTCTCAAGGTATTAGTCCTCAATCTCCAAGGAAACCTGGACCACCCAGCAAATCTTTCATTGGATTGGATTCTCATCCAGGTCTGAGCTTCTTGCACCTCAGAAACTCTAGCTTCCCTCAGTGACCTTATTCCAGTAGAGGATCAGCACAGTGAAGTCCTGCTATACCATGTCTCTCCCCGCCAGCAGTTTACCACCAATATGCCACTTCCTCTATGCCAGAGGTGGTGAAAGGGTTGCCTTTGTCAGTCTCATGGCAGCGGAGTGCTACTTTACACAGAGGAAATTCTCCTGTGGCCAGCCCTGACCAGTTTCCATGCACTTTGTACTCTTGAGCAAGCAGTGCAAAATGGACTTAGTAGACTGGAAAATGCAACCCACTGACTCAGCACGAACAGAACTGGGTCTATTTCACTATGCACTGCTGTCAGACTGCTCTCACAGAGGTCAAATGTGCATGGTGGTACCCCATTTATGAAGAGCATTTTAGAGATGTGCAAAACATTTTGATCAATGAGAAACCAACCCATTGGTCTCACTTATGTGGGAACTATATGTGAGATGGGGCTAACAAATAGAATTAGATTATTTGACCTTCATACACAAAACTCAGAAAGTTCCCAAATAAAGAAACAACCTGTATTCCAAGTGCAGCCCTGATTTTCCCTTTTCGGTGCATCTGCCTGGGCGTGTAATTTTTCTTTTGTGCATATTTGCTGCTTGAACTCTCTCATCGCTGTTCGACTTGTGACACTAATAGCCACTTATAAACCCCAGCAATACATCTCCCTCCTCCTGCCTCCGTAAATTGCTCTCCTCTCTGCTTTCCGAATATCCCTGGTGGCTGTCTCAGTATTTCTTGAAATAAACCATTTCAGTTTAAAACCAAGTCTTTCCTCTGTGTCTCACCTTTTTACATCGAAGAGCATGAAATGGCTTATTCCTTCCCTACATTCTTCTCCCTCATAACCCTATGTAATGGTGGGCACTCACACCTGGAGCACCCCTTGGTAGCCTGGTGCAGAAACACAGCAGCATCCCTGTCTCAGTTTCCCTTAGTGTGCTTTCAGTAAGTCCAATGATGCCTGCATACAATGAATAATGCCCTGAAGAGATCTAGTTTATTTAATCACCACCAAATGTGGTATGCAGAAAAGCAGAAGTAGGCTTGAAGTCCCCAGACTTCTCCACTGCCTGGAGCTCTGCAGTCTCTCCCCTGTTAACTCAGGCTATCTCCTAGGCTTCCTTGCCTGGAGAGCTTTCCCTCTTTGTGTTCCAGGGGCTGTTCCTCTCTCCAGCAGCCTCTGCTCTCTAGGGAGACATCTTTTGGACAGCTTCCTACTGAGGAGCTCCCCTGAGGACTTCTCTTCCCAGAAGCATCTTCTCTATGTTCTGAGCCCCCGCCTGAGCCTTCATAACCCTATATAAGGCCCAGGGGTTCCTTAACTAATTAACTACCACCTAGGTACTTATCCAATTTACTGTCAGGTAAAGTTTAGAAACATCTGTCCAGTTTACTATGCACAAATTTCAGTTTTTTTAGAAACTTATCTGAAAACGTTTAGTCTGGAAATCTTGAGGGACTTTTTTTTTCTTGGGAGGTATATCACATTTCCTTGATTCTTTATACTTCCCCCAGATTTAATAAAAACATATTTATATAGTAATTTTAGATTCAAAAGGTTTGACAAACCCAATTTAATTTTGAAATAAAAGACTGTAATAGCCATAAATACTAAAGAGAGACACGTTAATTCTCCATAGGATGTGTTTTGTAGTACTAGAAACATATACGGTATTTCAACCTTCAGTCATACAATTCCAGATATCCTGAAGTCAGAAAAATGTGCACTCATATCCGATTTATTTGCAAGTGACATTGTGGGAGCTTGGTACATTTCTCAGGATATAATTAAAGATGACTGCAAAGAGTTTCAGTGTTCAATTTATTTGTTCTAGAATAGAAGTTGTCTTCTACCAACAAAAATGGCCCAGTTAATTTCTTTCTCCTCCCACCTCAAAATAACAGATGTCGAAGAATAAATCAACTGTGCTGCAAAGGCTTTTTGCAAGAATTTTGAGGCAAAACCAAAAAACCTCTTTTATGAACTTGAAAAATGACTTCTAGTTTTCAGTTATTAGAAACTTCACTATGTGAAGAGATTTAAACTGATCATTTAAATGGAACAGCTTAATATTCATGTTGTTACATTTTAGAAACACCAGTTCTTATGCAATTTTGTAGTCAAATTGTTCAAGCATTTGAAATTCATCTCAACACTTTGATTTTTATTCCATCCACATACAGTAGATTTTTATCTAAGGGTACAATTTGAAGATCATAGCAAAATAATTTCAGGATTTTTTTTCCTGAGAATATACAAAAACAAAATACTACTACTGAGCAATCCTTTCATTTAACTTTGATTTTCTTACCTACCTCCTCACCCAACAGAGAAAATTATGTTGTTACAGAGCAAATTTAGGCCTATTTTGCTTTCTCTTTTCTGGTAATTGGACATCAATATTTGATGCCACTATATAAAGTAGATTAAAACAACAACAAAACACCCTCTAGCATTCCTGAAATTATTCAGACCTCAGGCCTTGAGAAAGTACCAATATGGAATTTTCTGACCCAAAAGAAAATGTTCTAACCTCACTGTGCTTAGTGAACTTCGGAGGCCTCCATTCCAGCTCAGAAAAAGGAAGCAAGAATCTATTTTTTTACCAGTATTAAACCCTCATCAATTTGTTTCCTTTAATTAGTTTCTCATAGCACTCCAATTGGTCAAGGACACCGGCAAGCTTCAGCATCTGGGATTCATGCTGTGTTTTCTGAAGAGTAAGAGTAAATGGAAGGAGGCGCTGACATTGCATAAGAGGCATGATATTTCTCTACAGACCTAATGGATTAATGGAAAAACTTTGTAACTATCAGGCTAGTTAAACACTGAAATAAATTGCCTAGGGAAGTTATGGAATCTCCATCACTGGAGATTTTTAAAAGCAGGTTAGAAAACACTTGTCAGGGATGGTGTGGATAATACTTAGTCCTGCCATGAGTGCAAGGGACTAGAGCAGATAATCTTTCAAGGTGCCTTCCAGCCCTCTGATTCTATGATATCATTCTATGATTATTACTGTGATCCTTCTGCCAGGTGAAGCCAGCAGCAACAAGAGCTGGGTTCCGTATCTAAGGGTTCTTTTTCACCAGTACAACCCAAAACCAGCTTGACCCCCCACCCAGTGACCTGAGACAATTACACACTACCCTCGGGCACCTCCAAGAGGAAATTGCCCCTCTTGTAAGCACAGAATCTGAGAATAGCAAAAACTGATTAAAAAAAAGAGGGAAGTAACTCAGCATTAATTTGGGAAAACACCACAACTAGGGCTCATAAACACAAACCATGAGCAAAAGACTCACCCCAACGTAAGTTGGGCGGTGTCCTTTTCCTCACAGGTTCTTAAGTCCAGCAACCCAAAAGTCCCTTTAACATACTCGTCTCTTCTCTGCATCCCACTCTCAGTTGCTGTCCTTGGCCAGTACAGCCCCAGAGGTTCAGAGGTTCATCTGCAGAGTTCACCTCTCACCCTGGGTGGAAGTAGGGGATAAGGAGGCACCTTACATGCTCCGCTGCGTGGGCTCTCGCTCGCTGCCTCGCTGGCTGATTGCTGCACCTCTCTGCAGGGCCTTCTCTGGCCCTCTCTGCAGCCACCCTGCTGGTCACGACTTAACACAGCTCTCAGCGATTTCAGCTTTTAGTGGGGGAGCCTCACTGCTAATGCACACTGGGCAGTCTCTTGCAATAGAGACACTGTCTCAAAGTAGGTCTAATACTTAGATCTAGGTATCAGTGATTTTAGCTCTGCAGCCTGTAACAAGACTCTCAATTGAGTCTAAATTAGCTTGTAAGCGAGTGGACTCACCTCTGCGACACCTCCTGCTGGCTCTTCCTGTGTCCTGGAGCGCCCCCTGAAAGCTGGTGATCTGCCTTTCTGCTGGCCCCCGTGTCCCTGCCAGGACCCCAGTGCCCCTTTCTCTGGGTTGCTGCCCCCCTGGCAGTACCCCCACCCTCTAGGTCTCTCCACCCAGGGGAACCCCCACCCACTAACCCCACCTCACCTCAGTGTAAGGCTACTGCCAGTCACCATCTAGCCCCACCTCTAGAGGCAGATTGCAGTATATGCCACTCATCACAGGCAAGGTTGGGTTGGACCTGCTGCCTCTCTCTATAGCTGGGCTGCCCCTCTGCAGCCACAGTACTGGTCTTAGGCCCTCAGCTAGGCCACAGCCTGGGACTTTCCGAGGCCAAAGCTCCCCAGCTCCTCTAGCCTTCCCGCAGCCCTGCTTCACTCCCAGTACCCTACTCAGCTCCCTAGTAGCCAGGCTCTTCTCTCTCTACAAGCAGAGAGAGACTCCTGAACTTCTGGCTGTCCTGGTCTTCTTAAAAGGCCCAGTTAATCTGTTTGGGGCATGGCCCCAGCTGCAGCCGCTTCCCCCAATCAGCTCAGGCTTTGCTCCCTTCCCCAGCCCCAGCCCTCTCCTGGGCT
Source organism: Chelonoidis abingdonii (assembly GCF_003597395.2). Lineage (NCBI taxonomy): Eukaryota > Metazoa > Chordata > Testudines > Testudinidae > Chelonoidis > Chelonoidis abingdonii. The sequence continues at coordinate 98,284,713 of NC_133775.1, forward strand.
GTTTCAAGCCCCACAGGGCAGGAGCGCATAACCACCTCACTACACAGCTCTTTTATTATATCATGAAGAGAGGACGGATCAAGTGGTGTCTAGAATCTTTAAACAGGGTCAACACCACACGGTAAAATACCTGTCCCCACCCTCTCTCAACTCATTGGGCTTTGGAATCCATGTCCCCTGCCTAGTGAGTGCCGTTCAGTTGAGGGCGAGTCCCTCCATCAGGGTATGCCAAGCACAGTTCTGCTGCCCTTGATTCACACAAGGATAACAACCCTTTATTACTCCTGCCCAATAACAAGGAGATTGGGGATCCAACCCCAGCTACAAGTGATCATTTGGGCAAGCAATCCCATCATGCTGAGCACCTAGGCAGGGTGGGTGTGCCCATGCAAACAAGATCAGGTCCTGAAGTTCTTTTTCACAGCTCACCACTAGATGTCGGGGGGAGCTCATTCAGACTTTGCTTACATCACACTGGAACAAATGAAAGCTGAACTTCATAGTGTGAGGCTCCTGTTGGCAATAAAGTACAGAAGAAGGTAAGGATCTGTTTAATTTTTAAATAGACTTGATAAAACCTTTTAAACAGATCATGGGCCAGATTCACTTCTGATGCAAAATGGTACAGCTCGATATGCACAGATTTACGTAAAAGGTGAATTTGGCCAAATGAGATATTTATCTCAGATGAAAACCTGTCCATGGGAATAGTTTCATGTTAATTGGTATTTATTATTTTATTTTTACTTTATGTATTGTACAGCCCTGACAATTATGTTCACGTGTATCTCTCAATGTCAAACCCCCAGCTCCCTATGAGGTGATACAGTACATTGACATAATGAGCCAAGTATTCAAAATGTAGTCACTTGCCAAGAGCTGTTAAAATTCAGCCTCATGAGCTCTAAAAATAATCAGCATGAAGGTGATGATTATACAAGTGACCCTGCTGTGCAAAGATACTGCAACTCTCAGAGTCCTCCCCTGAAAGGGAGAGTCATGAAACAAGGACATCCTACAGTCCTTAGTCACAATGGAGGAGTGAGAGGCTGAGGTGGTACAGGTAGTGACCTCAATTTCCATCCCTTGGAAGGCTTTGCAGAGTTGAGGGTTGCTATCTTTTTGCAATGAATGACAAAACCAGTAAAGTAATGCACACTTTAAATAGCTATTTTTAATGTTAAGAACTTAGCACATATGTAGGGCCTGATCCAGTGAGGCCAACAGAAAGACTCCCATTAATTCAATGGGCTTGTTGCTTAGCATTATTATTGAATGGTGCTTATTACACACTACGTTACATAAAAAAAAATTCAGTATTGTCGTTAGTGAGTTAGAAGTAGTGATAAAGATGAAGCACTTCAGTCTTCCTATTCTTCTCTTCCTAGTTCCTATCCCTTTTCTCCCAAGAGTTCTCCTCATCTCTCTCCATAGCTCCTCCACTCTCATTCATTGAGAAGCCATAAAATAGCAGAGCAACCTGCTTTTATCAGTGTTAGATCACCTGCCCCCTCTTCAGTGCAGCTCATAGGACTTCCTGTCACTGACAAATGGAAAGCCATTTTATCTTGAACTACGGACAAATGCCAGGAGAGGCAGCAGTAAGAAAGTGGAATTTGATTTTCACATTCTATTCAGCTGTCTTTCAGGGGAGCGGGCACTACCTCTTTATCACAAGGGAAGAAAGCAGTTACAGCTGATGGTGTAAATATGAAATTAGCACCTGGCTAGAGTGATTAGTGCTGTTAGCAAGAGGTGGTGAAGGGAATAGTGGCTACTTAAAGGTGTTACGATAAGAGTTGCAACAGAATAATGAGAGGGAAACATTTTGATGAACCAAAACCACAGTTTTTGACACCCAAAAAAATGTAGTTACACTTTGATTTTAATTTTGTTGCCTCCTGCCACTTCCTGGTTTAGGCTGGGACACAACAGTGAACACTAAAATTAACCAGACATACATTGTTCTTATGGTATTTCATATCTAGACATATGGGAAATCTCTGAGAAAGCCTGACCTTGCTATATTCTCTGCCTAATCAGAGCTTCCTCAGCGATATCTGGAAAGACCTGAGGTAAAACACAGATGCCTGTACAAATCAACTCTCTGAAACCTCTTGATTTTTCATGCTACAGTTTCTTTTCAGACCACATCTACAATCACTAGTAAACTTAATAAAGGAACATGGTGATTTTGGCAATTGCAAGTATACTCAACATTTTATCCTAGCTCTTTTTCATCCTGTCCCTTCCAACAGTTATTACACATTCATTAAGTGGCTCCTACAACTGACTCTTCTCACTTCTAAAAATGACTAGATCATCAGCATAGAACATATATCTAGGTTCAGCCTCTCTTTCCTTATCTTTCCTGACAAACCATTCTCCTTCACAGTTTTATCTGTATAATTGATGAACCATCCATGACATAATTTATAACCCTGTCTAGCAACCTTGTAAGCTGCACACCAGTCATTTCAGAAGTGCACTCTCAACTCTTCTTGCTTGCAGCACTAGCCGGGTCCTATAAAATATTTTTTTTCCTAAGCCATCTAAAACAATCTACTGGACTATACAAAACTGCAGCCGCACAATTAAGAATAGAAAGTTATAATTAATATTTCAGACAATGGAGGAATGTGTTGAACATTATCAAAACTGGGGTTAGCAGAACAATATCTGAAATCAGAATTTTCTCGAGCATGAGCACAGATCAGCCCCTCACTGCTTTTATACGTTTGGAGAGAATAAAGGTCTGTTTGATTTGGGGAAAAAGGAATGGGGAGAGGAGAATGCTACCTCTGCACAATCATTCCTCATTTACTCTAAGTCCATGGTTCCTTAGTGTCTTATGGGAAAAGTTATCTTCAGCTAGGTCAGTGGGCTGGGGTGGGAGGGAGTGGATACAACCACTTTCCATGGTATTTCTCAACACTGTTGGGAAACATAAAAGATACTGGAACAAATAATTTTAAAAATCAACTTGTAAGCACCTGGAGGATAATAGGGTTATAAGGAATGGCCAACATACATTTGTCAAGAACAAATCATGTCAAACCAACCTAATTTTCTTTTTTGACAGGGTTAGTGGCCTAGTGAATAGGTGGGAAGCAATAGTTGTGATATAAAATTGATTTACTAAGGCTTTTGACAGTCCCACATGACATTCTTGTAAGCAAATTGGGGAAACGTGGTCTAGATTAAATTACTAGAAGGGAGCAAAACTGGTTGAAAGTCCATACTCAGAGTAGTTCTCAGTGGTTCACTATCAGACTGGGAAGGCATATCTAGTAGGTTTCCACACGGGTCAATCCTAGGTCTAATAATATTAAATATTTTCATTAATGACTTGGATAATGGAGTAGAGACTATGATTATAAAATCTGTGGATGACACCAAGGTGGGCAAGGTTGCAAGCACTTTGGAGGACAGGATTAGAATTCAAAAAGGCCTTGAACAAAGGGGAACGGGTCTGAATTCAGCAGGATGAAATGCAATAAAGACAAGTGCAAAGTACTTCACTTAGGAAGGAAAAATCAAATGCACAACTACAAAATAGGGAATAAATGGCTAGGTGGTAGTAGTGCATAAAAGGACATGGGGATTATAATGCATCACAAATTGGATATGAGTCAACAATGTGATGCAGCTGCAAAAAAGTCTAATATTCTAGGGCGTATTAACTGTAGTGTTGTATGTAAGATACTGGAGATAATTGCCTCACTCTACCTCAGGGGTCAGCAACCTTTGGCAACCATTGGCTGGGAATGGCAAACCGTGGCCACTGGAAGCTGTGGGAAGCCATGCCTGCAGACGGTCAACATAAACAAAATGTCTTGTGGCCCACCAATGGATTACCCTGATGGACCGCAGGCCAAAGGTTGCCAACCTCTGCTCTACCTGGAGCTGGTACCTCAGCTGGAGTACCATGTCCAATTCTGGATGCCACACTTTAGAGAAGATGTGGACAAAATGGAGAGTCTCTCCAAGGGAAAGAGGGCAACAAAAATGATAAAAGCTTTAGAAAATCTCACCTATGAGGAAAGGTTAAAAAAACTAGGCATGTTCAGTCTTGAGAAAAGAAGACTTGAGGATGGACTAGATAACAGTCTTCATATATGTTAAGGGCTGCTAGAAAGAGGACTGCAATCAATTGTTCACCATGTCCACTGAAAGTAGGACAAGTAGTAATGGACTTAATCTGCAGCAAGAGACATTTAGGTTAAACATTAGAAAAAAACCTTCGAACTATAATGGTAGTTAAGCTCTAGAATAGGTTTCCAAGGGAGGTTGTGGAATCTCCATCAATGGAGGTTTTTAAAAACAGGTCACCTATCAGGGATGGCCTAGATTTACTTGGTCCTGACACAGCACAAGTGGCTGGAATTGATGATTTCCCAAGGTTCCTTCCAGTCTTACATTTCTATGACAATATGCATCCCCACCCAAGGGACAGACCGAGAGCACCAATAGGAACATGGATCCCGTTTGAGCAATGCTGTCATAGAGGGGTTGGCAAGCATAAAACAGTGCTTCCACATGGTTAGCTATGACCAGAGACAGATTTAAAGATATCTGCAGATCTAGGAGAGGGCATCCTTCCCCATTCCACAGGTGTGGTATAAAACCTGCCTATAAGCTTTTTTTAAAAAAAAAAAAAAAAGGCAGAAACTCCATGAACACAATGACACAGTTTCCAGTGCTGAAGGTTGTGAAAACGCAGATAACAGATGATCTAGCCCCTATTCTGTATATTTCATCACAGAATTTCAGTCTGAACTTCTGAGGTTCAGATTAGTGTAGTTCACTTTCACCTAGTCAAGAATTAGCAGACTCTCTCTTCTATGGAGTAGTACTGGATACATAAATTTCCTCCCAGTTTCATTCAGATTATTTTATTAGGAATGTTTTTCTGCCACAGTAGACAGGATCCTAGTACAATGAGATATATTCTTTTAATTATTTCATCTCTTGCAATTCAGCAGAGTGTTTCAGTGGGACATCACCATGATCTGCAGACATGAAGAAATCTGTATCGCTCTAGCTGTAAATACATCAAAAATGTCCCCTGCCATTTCCCAAAGTTCTAAAAGACAAAAGCTTAGAACTGTTCAGTAAAAGAAATCTTATCTCATAGGCAATGCCACTGTTCCATTTCTCAGAAATACAGAGGGGTCTTTTATTTTTCTCAAAGGGTCTTTCATGTTCTTATACTTTATTTTACAACATTTGCAACACCCAGCATCCTCTTCTCCTCCCCACACTATGTCGAATGTCCAAAGATAATGCTGAAAAGGACCAACAAACTGAAAATCTAATAAGTCTTTATGCTTTTCTTCTTCATTTTTCAATAGCTAAGAAACTTTGTAGTCAGAAGCCCATGAAAACTTCTAAAAATAGGAGTGGAATCTGATTTATCGCCAAGTTATACTGGAAAATACATTGTTCTTAGATAAAACAGCCCCTGCTTTATTTTTAGTAGTCATTCATCAAAACATGCATGTATGAGTACATATTTTCCATTTAGTGGCCCCAGACATGTAGGTTTTGGTTTATCACCACCATCCTGCTATCTAACTTCCATTACAAGCTTAGAGGAATGTGTACAAGATCCAAAGAAAGGGATGGAGAAAGCTCAGATAGAATAGTTTGCAGGTATGTCATGTAGAATAAATGGTGATTACAGATGCAGTCATATATCCACAATAATTACTAAGAGCCTCTTTCCTCATCCCCTTTGCCCACATGCACTGGGATGCTTATGGAGGATTCTTCCCCCTAAACCCACATGAAACCTCTACTGAGCAAGTTTATTATTTGCATAGCACATCAGGATGAGTATTTGTCCCCTTGTAAATAACCTGCTATTATGTGGTGCTGACTTTGCAATTGCATAGTCAACACCAGGTGTTGGAAGAGACATGTCCAAACTCTTTACATGTAACTCAAAAGAATGAATTGCATTTATGTTTCCACAAGCTCCAGAATCACAACATCTATGTATCCCTCGTTGCTCACCACTTCATCTGATCTGAACAATTTCAATCTTTTGCTACTGGCTCATTGTATAGGTTCCTTAGAGACTTAGGCAAACCACCATTAAACACTATGGAAGATCTGCCATTGAATTCCATGGGTGGGGAGAATCATAGAATATCAGTGTTGGAAGGGACCTCAGGAGATCATCTAGTCCAACTCCGTGCTCAAAGCAGGAACAATTCCCAACCAAATCATCCCAGCCAGGGCTGTGTCAAGCCTGACCTTAAAAACCTCTAAGGAAGGAGAGTCCACCACCTCCCTAGGTAACCCATTCCAGTGCTTCACCACTCTCTGAGTGAAAAAGTTTTTCCTAATATTCAACCTAAACTTCACTCACTGCAACTTGAGACCATTACACCTTGTTCTGTCATCAGGTATCACTGAGAACAGTCTAGATTCATCCTCTTTGGAACCCCCTTTCAGATAGCTGAAAGCAGCTATCAAATCCCCCCTCATTCTTCTCTTCTGCAGACTAAACAATCCCAGTTCCCTCAGCCTCTCCTCAAAAGTCATGTGCTCCAGCCCCCTAATCATTTTTGTTGCCCTC